>NC_090258.1:33084531-33142031 GCF_037325665.1 Littorina saxatilis
GTGTAAATGAAGAGTGAATGTGTAGTGATGGAGTCATCAAAGTCCTCGCCGCAGGACTCGCACTCCCCGTCCAACCTCACACCCTCCCCCAATATGTCGCCTTCCCCATCGAGCCCCGATTCTATGGATTGCATTAACTTTACACCGCTGCTTGAAACTCCCAACATCATCCCCCATTTCCCAAAACTGACAGACCCCTTACCCACTCATGATCACACATCTGGCAATGCTACGCCCACCACACCCAGCTCTACTTCTGCTGCCGACCTACATCCTATCAAAATGACAGACACTTTGGACGAGATTAAAAAAAACCATCGGTGCTCACTGCAAGAGCTGGTGACATGGCGGAATGTTCTGCTGTGTCACTATGCCGCTCTTGTGAACAAAGACACCATCGACCTTCAAGTACAGGACTTCGACGAGAGTGGCGCCCTGCTAAACATCAAGTTCCGGCCCAATCGAATCTCAGCAGCATCATACCCCCGCCATCCGTCGCCAGGACTGTCATCAGACTGTTTGAGGACGGACTGAAACTGATAACGGTGACTCTATACTTCAAACACAAGTCTCAAACCGGAACTCTAATGGCCCAAGGTATTCAAGTGCCAGGATGGAGCGAAACAGAGTTTCACAGCCTGCATTCACTCATCAGCACAATCACTGCCACACTCGCTGACGACACCATGGCAACTGATTCTCAGTTTCAAGATTCTGTTTTGCAATCCGTCCATTCCGCCCCAGTGCCTTTTCTTGGCACATGGTTCGAGCTTGTTGAGAATTCTTCCCTCCCTCGGCCCCCTCCCTCCCACCAACGGAAACAAAAGCGGCGTCAGTCACGCCACCTTATCACGCGGCCAGCCGTGACAACTCCGAAGGTTATAAGCTCCCGCCTGTCTCGCCTCGAGGCAGAGGTGACTAATATCCCCTCGCATCTTGAGGAGGCCAAGAACTTTGTCCTGACAGAAATTTTAGACACGGCAGAGCGTGTCAAGAACGAACTACGGGTTCGTATGGACACCAAATGTGCCAATCTCATGGAGAACCTGGCATCTGCTGTCAACAGGTTAGTCACTCTGGAATACAATGACTCAAAGGACGCGACGAAACAACAAATCAAGTCCCTCAAAACAAAAGTGGCCAAGCTTGAGGAGGAAAACGCCCAAATCAGATGTGTGGTGGAAAAGATCCAAAAAAGGCTAGATGACCCCCCTCTGCCCTCTCCCCCAAGTCCCCCCTCAGTATGCCACACGGATCAAGACGAGGATCTCCCACCACCACCCACATGGCTCCCCTCAGTGTCGGTAGACGACGACACATGCTCGAGCACCGCCCCGAACGAGAACGGTACAAATGCTACAAAGAAGGCCTCAACCTCCCAACCTACCCCACACCCAATCCAGGAGATACTTGTGTCAGCTTCGGCGAGCGCTTCTTCTACAGATTGCGCCAATGATACATGTAGCTCCAAATCGGCTCAAAAGACCTCTTCAAGCTCAGTAGAAAAACTCGGGCCCCTTCTACTCAACAACACTACTACTTCCTTGTTGCTGGGTGACTCAGTCATCCGAGGCATCAACATGGCAAAATCCAGTCGCTCAGCCGAAGACATCGGTCAAAAAGTGTGTATTCCAGGCATGACGGGGACAGACCTCATCGCCAGACTGAAAAAACAATCACCCTCCCCTCAGGTGCAAACTGTCACTTTCCACGTAGGTGTGAACACATGTAAGCATTCCCCAGTCGACGGCAATACGTGGACAGATCTGGTCAAGGAATGCAGGCGAGTGTTTCCTCGCGCGTCACTCTGTGCCTCCGCCATCCTCCCTGCTAAAGGCCGGTCACCCCTCAATGCAAACATACGCCTCTCTAACGATGCGCTAAACAAAGTGTGTGGTAGACTTGGGGTTGCATTCGTCTCGCATGACAACATCTTCACAACAGATAGCGGGGCTCCACGCCTAGCGCTATACAGAGACGTACTTCATCCCAGCCCCAAAGGAACAGCCCGTATTGCCGAAAATTTGTTTGGCCCAGGCAATGACGGGAATCAACAACCACGGACCGGCGATCCAAAACGCCAGATGCATCATTCCATGGGGAGCAATGTTCACGAGCGCCCTCCTCCCCTCGTGTCTCAGGAGGAATATCCCCTGTTGATTCATGACCACACCCAGGCTGGTCACGGTCGCCCACCCACCAGCCACCCCCAACACCCTCCCAGCCACGCCCACCACACTTCAGTCACCAGCGCCGTGCCGTTAGCGCCCAGTGTTCCGCTCAGTGCTGAGCTGCGAGACGACCCCGTGATGCAGCAGCTGCCCGAGTACCATCAGCCACGCTCTGCTGCCCCGCCAATCTACACTCTGCCACCTCCATTGCCAGCTGTCCGCCACGCCGATGCTGGGTATGCTGACCATGCCTGGTCACCGCCTCCTCCTCAACGGATGGCTGCCTTCCCTGGCCACGCGCACCCCATGATGTCGCCGCTGCAAGCTAACGGGGCGCACGCAATGGCCCCTCTGCACCGCCCTCTTCCACCACCTATGATGTCTCCACCCTGGCATCCTGCACTGTGGAATTACTTCTTGCATCTACAACAACCTCAACCAATGTACTGACACTGGAGTGTTTAACAATGTGGGTTTGAGTGTGTGTGTGAGTGTGTGTGTGTCAGTGTGTGTGTGTGTGTGATATAGAGAGAGAGAGAGAGAGAGAGAGAGAGAGAGAGAGAGAGAGAGAGAGAGAGAAAGCGGCTCTGAACAAAGAGTCTGTTGCTGGAACATCGTCAAGTTCATCGGACTACCGCTAGGATAGTCCACCAAACGACAGTGATCATCTTCATCAGTTGTGTGAATGGTACGCATATTCGGTACCTAACTATCAGTGTGTTTCGCTCAATTATCCGTATTTTCGCGAAAAAGTATTGTGGAAAATAACTTAACTGAGTACCCTTTGTTTAGCGATCATAACGTAACCTGTGACAAGCATATAATTGGCCTGGCAGGTTCAACTGTTCTGCCCGTGCGCATGAATTGTACTCAATACGTGCGAGTTAAATGTTGTGTCGGTCAATCCGTGTCTGCACTGTGATTGCCTCTAACTCTTCAGCATTACCACCAGCGCCTTGGAGCATTGGAAAATTGACTTTTCTGTGACGGTTGAAGTACGATCGAGTTTATCGAATTGCTTGTGCATTTCCTGCAGATTCCTGCCTTTACAGTGCATACATCTTTGTTCTTCTTTTTTAAACTTTGTTTTCTAGATTAATTTGAATTGTTCTTGTTTTTTTGTTGTTGTATTCTACGAGATTTCTACTCACTCATTTTCTCTTACAGAGATTGTTTTCATTGTGTACTGTTTAATAAGTCCATGACTGTATCTACGAATTCCTGGCCTGTTAAAGACGGTCTAAGAGTTGGACATTTGAATATTAATCATGCCATAAATAAGCTTGATGAGGTAGCAGCTATTCTTCTCAACTCAGGCAAATACTTTCACATTTTTGGACTCTCTGAGTCGAGACTTAACAGCAATATCACAGATGTGGAAGTTAAGATTGAAGGATATAATGTCGTACGTCGAGATCCATCATCAACAAAAGAAACTGGTTTGCTTGTTTATATCCACGAGTCCTTAACGTTTCATAGACTTCATCACTTAGAGCAGCATTCGGTTGAAACAATATGGCTGGAATTAAAATTGCGTAAATCAGCGCCAGTCTTGACCGGTTTCTGCTACAGGAATCCAGCTGAACATGTTAACTGGTTTGATAATTTCGATAACATGATGGACGCTGTCAGCCTTGAATCCAGAGAAATTATACTTTTGGGCGATTTTAATCTTGATCTTCTGAAACCCAACAAGTGCTGGATGGAAAAGTTATCCCTTCATAATTTACAACAATTAGTAACGATTCCAACAAGAGTTACAGCTACCTCATCTACGCAATGTGTGTCAACTCAGGCTAACATTATTGAAACCTCAGTTCCAAGTATTGGTTGTAGTGATCACTTTCCAATATGCCTCACATGGTCGAAAAAAGGGGTTAGAATCCCCAAACGAAAGCATAAATTCATAACGTATAGGCTATTTTCAAAACTTGATAAAGAATCATTTTTTTCTGATTTAAGTTGTACAGATTTTTCAACAATTTATAATCATACTGACCCCGATGAAGCATTTGAATTATGGTACAACTTGTTTATAAAAGTATATGATAAACATGCACCATTCAGAACCTCTCGTGTGCAGCAACACCCAAAACCAAAATGGCTTACACACGACATTCAATGTGCGATTAATCACCGCGATTTTCTTAAACGTAATGGCAGAGAAGAAGAGTACAGAAAGCAGAGAAACGAAGTAACGTCCATGAAACGTGCTGCTCGCAAAAAATATTACCGTGAGCTCGCTGCATCAAATACGAAACAAAACTCAAAAGCCATCTGGAAAGTGATCAACCAGTTGACACGTAAAGAAACCGTAAAATCTTCTGTCATTGATGTACCTGCGGATGATCTTAACATTCATTTCACTTCTATTGTTGAAAAAATAATCACAAATGATAGATCAAAACAGAATAATCTGGACAAGTTGAAACAGTTTTGTGTTTCAAAAAATATTACACATAATTTAGACATCCCCCTGTTATCTGTGAGCGAAGTCTTCCATTATCTGATATGCTTAAAACAAACTGGTACTCATGGTCTAGATAATCTTGATGGGAAAATTTTGAAGTTGTCTGCCCCTTTTATTGCAGAATCTCTGACATACGTTTACAACTTGTGCCTGGACAAATCTGACTTTCCCGCCAAATTAAAGGAGGCAAAAGTAATCCCGCTATTCAAATCAGATAATTCTTCTGACCCCGCCAATTACAGACCAATCTCGATTCTTCCTGTTTTATCCAAACCACTTGAAAAACACATATATACACACTTGGCCGCACATTTGAAGAAATACGACCTTATTCATTCAAATCAGTCAGGCTTCAGAGTAAATCATTCGTGCCACACAGCATTAATAAACCTTCTTGAAAACTTGCTTAGCAACATTAATAATAATGAACTCTGTGGTGTCCTATTCGTCGATTTTGCAAAAGCATTCGACGTCATTAATCATGAGTTACTTTTAAGAAAATTAGCTGAGTATAGATTGTCACCCCAAACCCTATGCCTAGCCTCCTCTCATCTTTCTTAGCCGGACGAGAGCAATCCGTCTGCGTGAATTCCACTATGTCAAGTAAAAGACCGGTGTTATTTGGAGTCCCCCAGGGTTCTGTCCTTGGGCCACTTCTTTTCTCTCTGTATATTAACGATCTTCCTTTTAGTGTTAATGATGATTGTGAACTATTTGCTGATGATACGACCATACACACTTCTGATAAAAAATTAGACAAAGTTTATTTATCATTGCAGAACAGTGTAGATGATCTCATTAATTGGACGAAATATAACCACATGAGTCTTCACCCCCAAAAGACCAAATACATGTTAATTACAACAAGGCAAAAAAGACAAAACATCAAGAATAATCCTCATTCCTTATTAATTGGCAACGATGCAATAGCGGAAGTAGGAGATCACAAAGTTTTGGGAGTAAATATCGATAATAATTTATCTTGGACCCATCATGTTAGATCGTTGTGTAAAACCGTGTCGAGGAAAATATATTTGTTGAACAGAATAAAGCACTTTCTTGATCCACACTCAAGGTTATTATTTTATAATGCATACATACAAACCATCACGGATTATTGTTCGACCATCTGGGACTCTGCCAGTGCAAACATTTTAAAACCACTGTACAGTCTACACAGACGAGCACTAAAATCAGTTCTATTAAAACAATCCAGTCTTGTTTTCGACGATTATAAAAAAACTTAAGATTTTGCCTTTAAAAGAAAGATTTAAATCAAATTAAGGCGTGCTCCTTCACAAAATCCTTTCCGGCCATGCACCGAGTGCTTTCATTACAAAATTTAAAGCCAAACCAAGCCGAAAATTCAACGTCCCCATTCCGCGGATAGATCTCTTTAAATCAAGTTTAGCTTATTCTGGCAGCGTTTTGTGGAATTCTCTCCCGGAATCAGTTCGAGTCCCAACAAGTCTCAATACTTTCAAAAAACACCTCTCATTACATTTAATGTCAAATTACGAAAAGTCACAGTGATGGAAGACTTCGTTCTGATTATTTTCATATTGATCATATCTGTCCATAAAGCATCAGTGTTTCATAACGCAAGAATGTATGTATAGCCTACAACGTGTATATAGTCATGTGAATAGTTTTTCTGCCTTGCTTATCTTTTGTAATTGTTTTACGTATGTATATATATATATATATATGTATTCAAGATTAGAATAGTCCCTCTCTGGGCGAGGGCTGGTTGAAAAGAAGCTCGTTTATATTGCTTATGCCACAACCCTCGTAAAATAAAATTTGATTTGATTTGAATTGATTTGATTTGATCTGTCTCTCTCTCTCTCTGTCTCTGTCTGTCTGTCTGTCTCTCTGTCTGTCTGTCTCTCTCTCTGTCTGTCTGTCTCTCTGTCTGTCTGTCTCTCTGTCTGTCTGTCTCTCTCTGTCTGTCTGTCTGTCTCTGTCTGTCTGTCTCTCTTTCTCTCTCTCTCGTGTGTGTATGCGTGTCTGCTCGTTTAATAAAGTTATTAATCACTTGGGACTGTCTGATCAAAGTGCGCACTGCAGCTTATCATTCAGCTGATAAGGCGGTTGCTAATTGCTTGCTGGATTCTTTAATTGGTTGGTTGGTTGGTTCTGTTGACTGGGTGGTTCGGAGCCGAGTGGGGTGCTGGTTTAATGGCTGATTTAATGCTTCATAATCAAAGCAGTGTTCCGCTTTAGCAGAAGGAGAGAGTCTAAGCATTTGGAATTGTTAAAACAATGTGTGGAAGTACGTGGCGCTTTTTTTTTTAAACCAAACACCTGTGGTCTTTAGTGATCTGACTTTTTGTGATGGCGACTGATTGGCTGTTGTTTGCATGTCTGCAGATACTTGATCGTGTGGCAGATATAATGAATCATGCATGTTTTCCGGACTTAATCTCAGACATAATTTATTAGCAGGCTGTTTGCATTCATGTGCCCTGTGTGTGTGTGTGTGTGTGTGTGTGTGTGTGTGTGTCCCTCTCATTCTTAATCTTAATCTTTGTAAATAAAGTTCAGTCCAATTCATTTCAGTTCTCTCTCTCTCCCTCTCTCGCCTTAGTGCACATGTCAGTGCGTATGTGTGTCCGTCTGTCACTGCGTCTGCCTCGTTCAGTCCAGTACAGTTCAGATCTCATCCTCTGTCCCTCCGTCTCTCTCTTTTGAATAAAGTTAAGTCCAGGTAGGTCCAATTCTCTTGCTCGGTCTGTCTGTCTGCCTGACCCTCTCTGTCTGTCTGTGACCGTCTCTCTCTCTCCGCTCTCTCTCTGACAAACATGGCATGACTTCAGTGTGTTTCACTGTCTGTGTGAGTATGTCTCTCTAAGTCTCTGCCTGTCTGTCTGTCCGTCTGTCTCTCTCTGTCTGTCTGTCTGTCACACACACAAGCGTGCTTATCAACGGTGTGTCTTTTCGTGTTGATTTTGTAATTTTAAAATGTTTGTGTCTTGTTGCTGTTGATGTTGCTGTCGATGTGGTATGTCTGTTGTGGTCGGGGTGCATGCAATCGAGTCAGTGCACGTCCGTGCCGAAATATGTGACCTACAGACACAAATGGACGCTAATTACATTAAAAATTGATAAAAGTACACACGGCCGTCGCCGCACGGTCAAAAGATAAGTCAGTTCAAGGAATTGTTCGATTTTTTGCCATTCCGTGTTACAGACTTCTTGCAGAGGAAAGATTAGAACGGTTGAGTAATGTGCGCGTCAGTTGGGTTTATGGGATGTTGGTGGGGCATCCTGAACTCAGGTCAAAATGAGTTCGGCTCATTGACATTCTCTCTTTGACAGGATGGCTTGAGTTTCCTTGCCTGGCAAGGAAACCCCCCTTTTTTTTTTACTTTTTTTTTTTTTTTTTACATATTTAGAGCTTTTTGTAATGTAGGGGAAGGGCTCCTAATATGGACCGCCTCCTAATATGGACCACCTCCTGTTCTGACAAACTAACGGCGCTAGAGCGCTCAAAACAATTTCATTGGCTGTATTCACCCTCTCTGGATAACTTGCACATGTCAAAACAGTTCCAGAAACACAAACCTCAAAACCGTTAGGCTTTTTCTCTTTTTTTCACTTTTGGCAGGGTTCACTCTAAATTTGCCGTCTAAAACGGACTCGCAGTTTCTGTCCAAAGCCAAAGCTTTTATCACACAAAAATTGCTAAATATGACAGCTAAGCAGGGCCGGACCAAGTTCGTTTGAGGGGGGGGGGGGGGGGGTTCCAACTGAAGGCAGGGGTCCAAAGTCCACATTTTTTTTTTCTCTGAGAGGTACATTGGATGGCCAGGGGGGGGGGGGGGGGGGGTGTTCCGGAACCCCAGAACCCCCCCCCCCCCCCCCCCCCAGATCCGGCCCTGCTAAGACCGTATTTGTTACGTTTTAGCAGTATTGACCCCGAGTATCTACTGCAAACAAAAAAATAATAGCAACATCTCAAAGTATGTGTGAGTCCCCTAATATGCACCACCTTCAACAAATGGAAGAAAATAAAAGCTAAAGGCTATTTGCATTAATTCATTAAGACGCTTGCTGGAAATAACCAATAACTAGCCCTCAAGATTTCAAAAAAATATAACAAATAGTCTTCTTTTCGTGGAAGTTGGTACTGGGTGGCCGAGTGGTAACGCACTTGCGCTCGGAATCGAGAGGTTGCGTGTTCGACCCTGGGTCAGGCCGCTATTTTCTCCCCCCTTTCCTAACCTAGGTGGTGGGTTCAAGTGCTAGTCTTTCGGATGAGACGAAAAACCGAGGTCCCTTCGTGTACACTACATTGGGGTGTGCACGTTAAAGATCCCACGATTGACAAAAGGGTCTTTCCTGGCAAAATTGTATAGGCGTAGATAAAAATGTCCACCAAAATACCCGTGTGACCTGGAATAATAGGCCGTGAAAGGTGGATGCAGCGCCTAAAGGCAGTCGATCTACTGGCCGATGTGAATGCGTGATATATTGTGTAAAAAATTCCATCCCACACGGCATTAATAGGTAACATGCGCCTTGAGTCGCCTTGTGTGGTGAGATACGTGCGCGATATAAATCCTCGTAAATAAAATAAAAAATAAATAAAATAAATAAATTTCACTTATTTTCACACTGTTTTTGATAAGCTTCTTTAGTTTCCTGGTGTGCTTCAAATAATGCTCTCATCAACCCGAAACAGATACATTTAAAGCATATTTTAATTAGTCTGACTTGCACACTTTGTCTCATGTTATTTTGAAGTATAGAGGGCTTTTTACAGTGATTCGTGAAGGCCGCTTTACTGGTCCATATTAGGCGCCCAGGCTCCTAATATGGACCATTTGTGATTTTTTCTGTATTTAATTTTTGCTGAATGTCTATCAAAGCTATTACACTCTAATTAGGCTTAACGGTTAACCTAAGAGAGAAGGACTACCAAACACAAAATGAAACGTCTTCGCAGGAAAACAAGCTCGTTATCAGCATGAAACAAAAAGTGGTCCATATTAGGAGCCCTTCCCCTATTATTGATATAAGCAGATTCGCCATCGTCGATAATGATTTTTCATGGTGTTTTGCAATTTTTAAATTACAAAGGAATTGATATGTAAGACAGTTTCAAGCGAGCTATTTTTTGCGGCTGTATTTACTGTGCAAACAACTCTAAATATGGCAAAAGTGTCACGTGATAATCACCGTTTGGTTTCGGCGTTCACTGGAGCAGACGATTTTTTCTGTAACCAGTTGACTGTGATGAAACCATATATTACGGTCTCCTTCCGGCAGCAGTCCCAAATTTTTGACTTGTTTTGACCTTAGAACGATGTCTTTATCATAACTGTAAAGAACAGAACGGAGATCACTGTCGAAGTCGGCCAATCTGCAATCATTTTCGTCTCGGCGAACACTGACTGATCTCAAATTTAGATCATGCTCGCGAAAACCATATGGGAGATAACTCTGTATTTTTGTTTTGATAGATTCGCGTAGGACTGTAGCGTCCGGTCAGGGAGAGAATGAGCCGAACTCATTCTGAGTTCAGGATGGTTGGTGGGGCTGTTATTTATGACAAAATAGCGTCACGCCGTTTGAGAATTATGCGTTTGCTTAAGCCTTTATCAAACGGTCCATTGCAGTGGTTGTTAATTCCTGCTTTGTCATAAACTCATTTATGGCTAAAGCTGATATGTATTTATTATGGGGAGCGGTAGTTCAACTGGTGGCACACACACACATACACATATTTCGCCAACACAAACTTACAAGTAATAACACAGGGTTGCTTTTCATAGTTTTATTTTAAATATTTGTGTCTTGATGCAAACAAAGTTTTTTTGGTGTTTTTTTTATACTGTCAGTGTCACAGACATTTTATCACAGGTTTTCTCTGCTAAATATAAAGCTTGATCCAGGGCATATTTTGTAAACAACAGTCAAAGAGTTACAGCTGGAAATACAATTTGTTTTAAATACTGTCAACATAAAAAGTCTTGTGGGTAACAAGGACATTTATGGGAAATCGGAATTCCTCTGCTGTAACCTCATGAATATTAATGAGTAGCACATGGACCAATCGCTGGGCAATGCCAGAGATTGTTCCAGCCAGCTTAGCGTGGATGCTTTCCCCTTGACCGCGTTCGGTCATTCTCTTCTTTGTCTATACCTACAGACAACACCATTTTTATTCTTCGTCTTTTCTCTAACTTCTCTTCTTTATACTTCCTTCTCGCTCTCTTGTGTCTTCTATTCTTCTACTTGATCCCGTGTCTTCGCTTCAACGAACATCAAGGTACTGTGATTCATTCTATTTTTCTTCGTTGTTGATCTTATTTTGCCGTTAATAACTTTAGAATGTCATACCCCAGTAAAGTACAACAATGTCAGTCTAACGGAAGAGCCATGCAAGATGTACAAATTTATCGAAAACAGATTTCTTTCAGAGATAAAAAGGAAATTGTACATCGAATGGACGGATTATAATTTAAGAGCAGAAAACAAAACAGCCAAGCATAAAAATAGTTAAGACCAGATGCGAACAGTGTTGTCGCTACCGCCTGAAACCATGAATTCTCCGGAGCGATCGAACACCACACACTGGACCGCATCTTCGTGACCGACAAGGGGCGTGATCTGAAAAAGAGGATACGACACTTTATAGCAACACCATGACATTTCAAAAAAACATTTTTTCAATGCTTTATTTGAGAAACAGAAAAGGCAAACTAAAAAAAATACATGTAAAAAAATGTTCTGAGCAATCAGAGCTCTCTCTCTCTCTGTCTCTCTCTCACTCGGCTTCTCTAACTTTCAACTGAGGGTTGACATTAATATCACAGAACCCAAACCATAGAAAACCAACCGAAAATTTAATGTCCCCATTCCACGGAGAGATCTCTTTAAGTCATAAGCTTAGCTTAAGGTCAACGCTACGCTGTGCTTGTATCGGTATTGTATTTTCAGAAAAATAAGCGTACTCCAAACAGCATTTGAACATCCATGATTCAAACATGTTTCACACGTGTCCGTCGCTATGTTAATCAAATTTACCAAAACGTTTAAAACAAATGCTTCTTTCAACTGACAACAACTGTAATCATGTGTCATAATACTGGATAGGCTTTGGATGCGCTTGTGAAGAAAAGTACTGTAGTATGGGAATTTTTCTCGTTGTATTTTTTCCCACTAACCGTACATCTTGTACTCTACACAATCATGCATACAAAATACGGCGAAATTGTATGGGTTCCCAGGTCTGAACATGAGGAAACACATGAACAAATAACATGAGAATGTTCCTTGTAAGATATGAGAGACATGAACAAAATACACACCTGCCCACTGGCAATCTCGTACATCTTGATGGAACTGTCGTTGCTTGCAATGGACAGCACAACACCTGGGGATGGAAAGAAAGAAGGGGAGATAACAGTATGAAGCATACGGTTTTTTCTGTGTGTGTGGGGTGCAACTCCCATGTACACTTGTGTTTTTGCACCAGTGGGATTTTTGTGTGTGTGAAAGATCGAACGTCATACTCAGTTTTGTTGTTTCCTTTCTATTTGAAGCACTTATCCTTAAGCACAAATTCCTCAATACAACCACAAAACAAAAACAAGCCACAACAAAAATCAGAAAACGCACAAAATACACTGCGGAAATGGTAACTATCTCAAGTCGTTTTACCTCTAAAATGAAGACATTTTTTATTGGAAATGAGGCAATGTGTTTCAACAAAAATAACAAATAAGAACTGGAAAGCTGAAAATGCAACAATCCAACAGACCATTTGTACTCTCAACTGCACACAGATTGAAAAAATCACTGCGCTATCTGAACTGCAACTTTCCCTTGTCACCATTCATGAAACTCTGAATTAGGACCCGAGATGACGTAAGAACTGACCTGACGGGTCGAAGGCGACCTTGTTAGCGGGGTGGGGGCCACACTTTATGCTGGCCATGGACGCGTTTTTCCTGACGTCCCACAGTTTGACCATGCCCATAGAGTCACATGACACCAAGGTGTCGCCCTGAAAATGACCACGTACCAGTCCTTTACTGCACCCCGTTAAAACATTTCATCAAAGTAGCATCCAGTGTTTCTTGCTATGAATATCAACTATAGTCCTTTATACTAACATGTCATTAAAATAGCATCCATGGTGTTTCTTGCTGAAAATATCAACCAGTCCTTTATACTAACATGTCATTAAAATAGCACCCATGGTGTTTCTTGCTGAAAATATCAACCAGTTCTTTACTGCACTGCATTAAAACATTTCATCAAAATAACATCCAGTGTTTTGATCTTGCTATGATTATCAACTATAGTCCTTTACTAAAATGTCATCTAAATAGCCTCCATGGTGAATATCAACCAGTCTTTTATTACTGCAATCTGTTAAAATTGAATGAAAATGGCTGTAATAAACTAGGGGAAGTAAGAGCTCTAAATGCAAACGGCATGTGCAATAGAGTAAGTGAGAGTTATGTGGCGAGTGAAAGTTTACTGCACTCGCTTTAAATTTAATTAAAAATAACACCAAATGTTTGACTCTCTAACAGTGGACATGAAAGATGCTTAAAGTAAAATACTTCATTAATTCATGTTCTGTGCAACACCTTCAAATCCATGCACTGCTTCGTACCATTAAACTGTCAAAACCTATTCCCCATCTTCTAGACATCCCTCACCGACCCCAATTTCCAAGTCACTGAACACATGCAGAATTTAAGTCAATCAAGATGCAAACAAAACTCTTGAGTCAAGGAAATCATCAAGAACTGAACACACACTCACCCTTCCATTGAAGGTGACATGGTTGACGGAGTTCATATGTCCAAAGAAGGAGAGGGCACAGTAGTTCTGAACAAAAAAAAGTTGCATTAGCAAAATGCTGACATCATCAATTTCTATTCAAATTGAAAAACTTTAATATAAAAACACAAACCAGGGATTTACACCAGTTCAAAAGTAGGTTCTGTGATTGCAATAGTAAATCAACCGCATCCAATTAACCAAACCTCGTTTATCTTGATTCTTGGCATGTCATCATATTCAAAAGTCTGTATAATTAATTTTCAGTAGATTTCTCTAAAAACATTTCAAACTTGTTTCAATACCCTCTGAAAACATCACTGGCAAAATATTAGCGAAGTCATTTTTTTATTAGTCTATCAGTGTCATAAAGACTCATATGTCTATTATGAACTCACAGTGCGAGCGTCCCACATGGAGAGAGTTTTGTCGGCGGAGCAAGTGATGAGGGTGTTGGAGTACGGCAGGAACTCCACACTGTTGACCGAGTCTGCATGACCCCTCAGCGTTCTACGGCACCTCTGGCTGCACACGTACAATTCACACACACATACTGTAATAGCTGACCAATATTACCACCCCATGCTACACACGTACAATTAACACACAGTGCACAATAATTATATATTACTGTAATAGCTAGGCAATATTACTGTCGTGCGTACACAAACAAGACTCATAGCAAGGAACGTCCATATTCAGTTTACTTATCTAGTAAACAACTGACTATGACAATACAACTCAATGTGGTGGGCAGAAACGCTGTTGCCCATGTGCGTACACTCACGTGACCGACTGCGTGTGAATGATTTGGGCTAGCTCGATTGATACAATCCCGAGAACTACCGAATATCATCACAATTACCATCTTAAATTTTTAAGATTTTGCAATCTAAAAGCGAAACTACTTTTTCAACATCAACCCTCTAGCTCTGTACATAATATAAGTTTAACTCCATTTTGAAAGAGTTCTAATCTTCTTAGACATCACATTTTAAATGTCTTAACACAGGAGGACACTTAAAATATGCAAGCAAATCTGAAGTAAGATTTTTTTCTCAGAACTAAGAGCTTCCTATCTCTGTTCCAGAAAAAAAAAGAAAAAAAAGAAATCTGTAACCTTCAGATACAGTATAGTATTCCGCTAAGAACTTTACTAAAAGTAGAACCAGTTGTGGATACACTGGTTCATAACACTAAAATCAAAGCAATTCTTCAGAAAGTCTCGTAGTCTCTCAATCTGTCACGACCGCTCACCTATTGAGATCCCAGATTTTGGCGGTGTTATCCATGGAAGCAGTTGCCAGGAAGTCTCCGCAAGTATGCCACGAACAGCTCCACACTACAACACAAATATACCTATCTTCATTTAGGGTTAAACTCATGATAAAAATTAGGTCTAAGAAATGAAGGGAAGTAAGAGTTCTAAATATTAACAAACACGAAAATACCCAGCATGGTTTCCCTCAAAGCAGCGTATGGCAGCCTAATTGGCGGGGTAAAAACTTTCATACACGTAAAAATCCACTCGTGGAATAAACACGACTGTGTGTGGGAGTTACAGCCCATGAACGCAGAAGAAGAGGAACAACAATATTTCAGCTTCTGCTTAAATGCTGTTATGAACTTCAAGGCAGACACAGTTGTCTCGAGTAGAGTGGAGGCGATTCTCGAGCAGACGATCAGTGCGTCATATATGGGTCAATCTTTATTTGGTTCAGCCTCTCGCCAATGTGTCTAAGTAGCCCGGATGTTCAAGTAACAATGGCACTCCAAGACTAATTGTGGTGCCTCATCCAGTCCGATTCTTATTTGGTTGAGTCTGGCATCTTAAGACCCGTATCAGACGCCAGGCTATCATCGCTAGCAGCAAGTCGTTTACAAGGAACAAGTCCTTTTTTCTGAACGGTTTGGGTTTTGCATTGTTCTAATTTTGAATATGTGGTAATTATAGACTCTGAGCAATTGTTTACGAGGCCTGGGGAAGCCTGAAGTTTAGTTGGCGATTGTTTGATCTAAAAATGTTCATACCCTGCCTTGCCGACTTGACATTTGGTCAACTTGGTTCTATTCATCATGTTTTGAAAATCTTGTGAAGTATTTCTAAGCATAGGCTATGCAGGTTCGCTACTCACCTTTATTTGGCCCAGTAAGTTTGTTTAGTTTTTGTTTCGGGGGCGGAGCGTAGTGTTACGGATGCCACTTTTGAATGGGGGCCGACGAGAGCGCGGGTGACCTATTTTGCGGCCCATAGTGAACAAAGCGCGAATCGGCGATGCGGCTAGAGAACGTGGTTGACCTATTTTCGGCCCAGGCAGTAACCAATAAGTGAATAACCGACGCACGGGTAGGCATTGGGAGTTAACTCCCGTGGGCAATAGTAACAAAGACGACCCGCGGGAACCTGCTGGTAGGCCAGCTGGTTTGTGGCTGAAGTTAGGCATGGTTATGGTGAAGATGTGGTTCCCAATGGGGAACATTTTTATTGGTAGTTATATTTTGTAAATTTTGGAGCTTATTAAGCTTGTCTAGCCCCCTGGACCATGGTTGAGCCCAATACAAACCACAAAAGTGGCCTGGTTCAGTGGTCCAGTGCCTCCAGTTTGTCAGTAGATGTAAAGCAGTGAGTGACGGATGGAGGCCTGGGTGGTAGGGCAGCCGCGAGGGCAGTAAGATACTGTGGGTACCGCGGTGAGCAGTGGATTCTGTTCAGTCAAAGTAAAGCCACCATAATAAAGGTTTCTGGTCACGCTTAGCTGGCAGACTGGGGGGGTCGGGAAAAAATTGATATTTTGTCTGATTGGTGTCATCTTCACCTAACCATGCCTTACTTCCCAACCAGTGCCCGTACTACAAGATACATGCCATAACCGAAATTGTTGTAAATAAATAATGAAGAACCTAATTCTCCTTGTGAAGCTTGGCTGTTTCAGTCACTGTATTGTTATGTGTGGAGGTGTCTGTTTTGTATGGTCATAAAAACATTTCAGCTTCTGCTTAAATGCTGTTATGAACTTCAAGGCAGACACAGTTGTCTCGAGTAGAGTGGAGGCGATTCTCGAGCAGACGATCAGTGCTTCATATATGGGTCAATCTTTATTTGGTTCAGCCTCTCGCCAATGTGTCTAAGTAGCCCGGATGTTCAAGTAACAATGGCACTCCAAGACTAATTGTGGTGCCTCATCCAGTCCGATTCTTATTTGGTTGAGTCTGGCATCTTAAGACCCGTATCAGACGCCAGGCTATCATCGCTAGCAGCAAGTCACTCTCCAAGTATCCCCAGCGTTTACAAGGAACAAGTCCTTTTTTCTGAACGGTTTGGGTTTTGCATTGTTCTAATTTTGAATATGTGGTAATTATAGACTCTGAGCAATTGTTTACGAGGCCTGGGGAAGCCTGAAGTTTAGTTGGCGATTGTTTGATCTAAAAATGTTCATACCCTGCCTTGCCGACTTGACATTTGGTCAACTTGGTTCTATTCATCATGTTTTGAAAATCTTGTGAAGTATTTCTAAGCATAGGCTATGCAGGTTCGCTACTCACCTTTATTTGGCCCAGTAAGTTTGTTTAGTTTTTCCACCCACCATCCCCTTCCTGCTTCCGATAGGCTTGACATCCGGGCAGCTTGTTCACTTAACGGAATTTTAGTGGTCACCAGTTATCCTTCACTTGTGGAAGAACTAGAATTGTCTGGGATGTTCTTTGCAGTATTGTCGTTTCATCACTTCAATTTTTATTGAGTCAATTACATCGGAATCCCTAGTCCATGATTACGCTCACTTCTGGTTCTACCTGGTGTGTGTATGTTTTGAGCAGAATTTCTAGTCCATCATTCAGCGGTATCCTAACTTGTGTATATATGTGTGTATGTATAGCTTGCAATTTTGCCCATCATTCAGCTTAATTCTAACCGGCGCATATGTATTTTTTCTTTGTTGTTGTTGCTTTGTTTTTGGTACGGTTGGCTGAAGTTAGGCATGGTTATGGTGAAGATGTGGTTCCCAATGGGGAACATTTTTATTGGTAGTTATATTTTGTAAATTTTGGAGCTTATTAAGCTTGTCTAGCCCCCTGGACCATGGTTGAGCCCAATACAAACCACAAAAGTGGCCTGGTTCAGTGGTCCAGTGCCTCCAGTTTGTCAGTAGATGTAAAGCAGTGAGTGACGGATGGAGGCCTGGGTGGTAGGGCAGCCGCGAGGGCAGTAAGATACTGTGGGTACCGCGGTGAGCAGTGGATTCTGTTCAGTCAAAGTAAAGCCACCATAATAAAGGTTTCTGGTCACGCTTAGCTGGCAGACTGGGGGGGTCGGGAAAAAATTGATATTTTGTCTGATTGGTGTCATCTTCACCTAACCATGCCTTACTTCCCAACCAGTGCCCGTACTACAAGATACATGCCATAACCGAAATTGTTGTAAATAAATAATGAAGAACCTAATTCTCCTTGTGAAGCTTGGCTGTTTCAGTCACTGTATTGTTATGTGTGGAGGTGTCTGTTTTGTATGGTCATAACAATATATGGACAAGAACGACTTACCAGCGAGGGTGTGATCAGTAAAGGTGTGTGTGCAGCCTGGCTGAGAGAAGTTCCAGATTTTCACTGTGGTGTCGCCACTGGTTGTTGCCAGTGTTGAGCCGCTGAAACAGAGACAAAACTCATCTGTTCAGATTCTAAATATTTGACATCAGATAGACTTCAAGCATAAGCTGGATACAGTGAAACCCGTGTTCATGACCTTCAAAACTCTGAGAAAATCAGGTCTTACAAGAATGGGAGTCTTTCAATGGAGATACATTTACACAGGTTATGCACAGAACATCTGAGAAAGAAGGGTCATAAAAGGGAGGGAGTCTTAAAGGTCCTTGTCTACATTTTTATACCGAAATCGCCATTTGACCATTAAAATGCAGAGTCTATTATCTACAAATATCAACAATACACCCCCTTTCGATCAGGAAAGACGAAGCCAGTGTAGCCGTTTGAAAATTCATTGTAGTATTCCAGAGTAGTACTCATAGTAGGATATCCTTATTTGGAAAATGCCAAGCGCAAAACTCCTCTCAAATCCTGTGCATTTCGTGCGTTTAAAAAAAACTTAGACAGCGCTCCAGTGTCAAACTGTTGCTGCACTTGTTTGGGCGTGGCTATAAGCATAGTGACATGAATTTGATTGGTCAGTATTTTTAGGCAAAGCACATGTTCTCAGCAAACAGAAAACAAAATATTGGAAGCGTGAGTCACGCTACCCAAAAATAAAATCTTTTTTTTACATATATTTTTTTTTCTATCACTTTTTTCCCATGGTTCATTCATCATTTGACATAATTTTGTATCGAAATCTAACCATAAGATTATTGAAAAAAAGCAAAAATGTAGACGACCACCTTAAATTGGAGGGGTCTTAAAACGGGATTTTCACTTTACTAAATAAAAGTATTTGCTCTCCCCTTTGTCATCATAAATGAATGATCAATTCACTCACCCTGACCTGTCAACCCTTGTGAAGCTTAAAGTGCAGCAATTTAGAATTTGTTTTGGAATTTTCAGAGTAGCAAATTGTGTTTAAGTGCAGCATTTTCTAACATGTATTCCCTCATCCGCATTTATGCCATCTTGCACAAGAATAGACATTTTGAATAAAGTTTCGTGAGAATGCATGAACACAAAATGCCCATTAGAGAGTATCTACAGTTCCATTTTTCAGTGTAGACCATGTTTTATGATCCATTTTGTGACCGCTACACCGAGTGGGAAGCAGAAGAGTTTACCAGGACTAAAAAAAAAGCAGACCTGGGAACCCCTGTTTTGCACTTTGAGTATTCTCAAACAAACTTGGTGTATTTTCAAAAAAATGAGCGTACTCCACACAGCGTTTGCACATCCATGATTAAAACATGCCTCATGCGCGTCCGTCACAGCGTTAATTAAGTTTATCTATACATTTAAAACAAATGCTTTTTTCAATTTTTACTGACAAAAACTTTACCGTATATGACGGACTACAAGCCGCGACTTTAAAAAAAAAAAAAATCGCATTGAGGCTTATAAAAAGATGCAGCTAAAACGTTACCTAAACTTGAAAAGCATTCACCTAATGGAAGTCGCCGCGGATTTTCATTTCGCTCGATTAGCGATTACCGGTACTTTATTAGCTCTACTCAAGACTCGGCGCTTTTCTCTTTCATTCGCGAATCTTCGTTTGTCAACAAGCCGTCGTGACAAGCGTACAGAGAAACACCGGATGTATCAGGATCTCGCGCGCGCGCGATTTCGTTTTTTTGTGTCTCGCGATAGTTGGAGGAGCGAGAGCCGCCATGTTGTGTTTTCGTCTGCTCGAAATGTGCGCAAAAGTCGTAAATCATCCCAAAAAAGCTTATTCCGGGCGGGACTACATGAGTGTGTTGGTTACAAATTGTATGTGTGTGTGATATTTTTCTTCAAACTTTTTCCCTTTTCTTCTTTGTTTCACTTGTTAATTCTCGGAGCCCATTTTGCCAAATACCGTTCTTTCGTTTGCCTGGTTGTTTTGATTGACTGACACGATCCGATTATATTTTTTTCGACAGCGGCTAATATAGTGACGTAATCATGTGCCAAAATACTGGATCGGCTTCAGGATGGGCTTGTGAAGAAAAATAGTCTAGGAATATTTCTCGTCGTATTTTTTTCCCACTGACCGTACTGAGCGTATTCTCGACAATCATGCGTACAAAATACGGCGAAATCGTATGGGTTCCCAGGTCTGAAAAAGGGTACTGTTGCATGCTTGTGATTATTTGTTTTAAGCATAGCAATCTTTAGCTTGGTGTAGCAAAAAATTGCTCTTTAAACGTAGCAGTTGGCAGCTCTGCTCACCTGGGATGGAAGTCGCAGTCAGACACCCACTCGGTGTGTCCGGTACCGGTGAAGATGATTTCACCTGACGGCACCGACCAGATCTTCCAGGTGTGGTCATCACTGCTCGTCGCCAGGATCTGCTTCCGAGGGTGGAGAGCCACTCTGCAATGAAAGCACAGTCAAGTAAGAATAAAAGTTCTCGCCCTTTCTAAAAATACCTTTAAGCATTAGGCCTTCCCGAGAAAGTAATTACGCAGACAGTTGCATCTGATGGCTCCCGATCGCAGTACACGCCTAAAACGTCACCTTTGAATTTGAGTAAGAAACTGTTTTCCCGAAAAGTTTTGAATCGACGAAGGGATGCGGGTCGCTGCTGTCCGCCATTTTCTTTGGCCTTCAACGGCGCGTTCTGATTGGTCCTCACCTACAATTGACTCGCAGAGAATAGAGCAAGTTATATCCCCCGAAGTTAAGAAAGACTTGCTTGCTAATAACTCTAAACTCTATCGCAACTTGATCTTACGATCAAATCGGCTGTGTGACCGGACAAATCTTGGGCAAATCGTCCCGTGAGAACCTTTGCTTCATAGGGATAAAAGCCCTGCACTCACCCGCTGATGGGATGGGAGTGGGCGTAGAAGGTGTTGGAGAGACGGAATCCTCCGGTACGGGTCAGGCAACCAGGCAGCCCCTTCTTGCCCAGCTCGGGGTTGACACCAGTGTCGATGGGGAACTCAGAGTCCTGTGAACGTCAAAACAAACATTGCAAACATCGTACATGGAAACTAGCTCAGACACTGAGTACATCAGACCTGGGAACACCTGTTTTGCACTTGGAGTATTCTCAGAAAACTTGGTGTATTTTCAGAAAAAAATTGAGCGTACTCCACACAGCATTTGAACATCCATGATTCAAACATGCTTCACATGCGGCTGTCGCACAGTTTATTAAGTTTACCAATACATTCAAAACAAATAGTTCTTTCAATGTTTTCTGACAATAACTATAATCATGTGTCAAAATAGTGGTTTGGCTTCAGGATGCGCTTGTGAAGAAAACTAAAGTAGTCTTGAAATTTTTCACATCGTATTTTTTTCTCCACTGAACGTACTGATCGTATTCTAGACCATCATGCATCATGTGAAAACAACTATTTAGAGCTTAATGTGGGGAAGACAAAGGAAATGATAATGGACAACAGGAGGGGGGAACATGTACACAGGGAGATACTGATCAAGGGGGAGGTCGTAGAGAAGGTAGAGCAGTATAAGTATTTGGGGGTGATTATAGACAATAAGTTGACATGGAAACCAAACTCTGATGCCCTTGTGAAGAAACTCCACTCTCGCCTGTACTTTTTGAGAAAACTCAGGTCTTTTAACATCAGACAAGAAATCCTTCAGATGTTTTACACTTCAACGTGCAATAGTGTGTTGTACTTTGGCTCCGTGTGTTGGGGTGGCAACATCAACAAGCAAGACAGGGATAGATTAGATAAATTCATCAGGAAAGCAAGTGGGGTGGTTGGGAGGAAGCAGGACAATTTCACATCAACACATGAACGACGACTGACTGACAAGGTACAGAAGATTTTGGCTGACGACTCGCACCCACTCAGACCGGAATTTGACAGTAGACGGACAGACAGGAGTAACAGATTCAGACAACCAACCGCAAGATCCACACGCTACAGAAATTCGTTCATTCCATCTGCAATTCACATCTTCAATTCTCAGGTGGGGCGGTAGATGCTGGTGTTGTCGCTCTGATGCACGGGGTCAGTGTTCTGTATTGTTTCAGTATTGTTGATTTTGTTTTGCATTCTACTCTCTTAATCTTAGACAATATGTGATAACCGGCAAGGTGCTGACTTTCTTTTGTGCATTGTTGATGGTGAATGCATGTTAATTTATTTTTAATATACTTTCTTATGTGATAACCAATGTGCTATATTTTCTCAGGACAAAGAACAAATGTTTATTTTGAATGTTTTATGTATGTTATTATTACGGACACAAACGCTCAGCAATGTAATTTCTCTTTTAGAGATTAATAAAGTTATTGTATTGTATTGTATTGTATTGTAAATACGGTGAAATCGTATGCCAGTGACCAAGCCAAATAGACATATTCCACAAATAACTCTGTCGGGTTTGTATGGGTTGTGAAAGAGTGAGCACCCTTGCTTTACTCAGACAAACATCACACGGTTCCTGGTGCATCTCCTGTAGAGTTATGCTGATCTTGCTGAAAGTCACGTGATGCTAAGCTACAGCGGTAAAAATTGATATCTTTCTATCCTTTTCTTTAGTTTTCAAAGAGATTCGATTTAGTTTTGCAATTTGTATTGAAGAAATAAGAAAATCCATCAAGTCCTCCATCAAACCGCATATTGGATGTGTGTGAAGGGAAGCATTACCGCTGAAGTGAGTCACGCGCTTGGCCCCAGATTGAGTGTAATGGTACTTTCCTACACGAAATGCATCTGGGTGCATTCCCTGCATATGGGAAAAACGCCGACAGGAAGTGCCCCTACCCACTTTTGGTCGACTTGGTCTGCTTTACTATTATATTGAAGCACAATTTTATTTCCAAAACACATCTATTTCTTTACTATTATATTGAAGCACAATTTTATTTCCAAAACACATCTATTTGGAGACAACCGAAGCCTTCCAAATGACAGAATAAGACAGATCAAAGTCAAAGTACAGTATTCTTCTTCTTCTTCTGCATTCACGGGCTGAAACTCCCAAGTACACTTGTGTTTTTTGCATGAGTGGGTTTTTACGTGTATGACCGTTTTTTACCCCGCCATTTAGGCAGCCGTTCGCCACTTTCAGGGGATGCATGATTGGTATTTTTGCGTTTCTACAACCCACCTAACTCTGACATGGGTTACAGGCTCTTTTTCGTGCGCACTTGGTCTTGTGCTTGCGTGTACACACGAAGGGGGATAAGGCGCTACGTAACAGGTCTGCACATAAGTTGACCTTGGAGATCGGAAAAATGTGCACCCTTAACCCACCCGACGCGGCGGATTCAAACCCATGACCTTCCGCTTGGGACGCGATGTCTTATCCACCCGGCCACTGTGCCAGACTGTACAGTATTCAACATTCTAAATTTTACAACACGTGTAACACACTTTACCTTGGGGTGTCGCTTGAAGTTTTCAGGGTATGCCCCAACGTCCTCTGCCACTTGAGACTGCTTGTGCATCTCGACCAGCATGCGCTGTGTTGGTCCCAGGCCTTGATCATTTGACTGACCGTAACCTTGACGCTGGCCTGTCACACTGCTGTTTACGTCTGTCACGGCAAATTAGATGAGATAAATTATTCAGTGACATCTGCGATGGTCTTTTTGACAAAAAAGCTTCAAATTTACAGAAAGAAAATTGCTGCATCATCTATAGCTAGACATTTTGAGTGCAAAGCTGAGGCTTAAAGTTACATATTTTTAAAGACTTAAAAAGTGCACATTTGGAAAATATGCACAGCATAATTCAATAAAACTGTACTTTCCATGCTCATAAAAGCGTATATTTGGGTGCGCTCATCTGTCCAACTCCAAACTATTCTTTAGTCTGGCTATCCAATATCTTTCTATCTGCAAAAATACAGAGATATAGTAGTACCCCCCTTTTTACCACCCTAGTTTTCCAGACGTACTGTTAATAACATCTTGAAATGAACTTAATTACATTTTAAGACTCCTTTCCTTTTATAACCCAAGTTTCTTTTACAAATGCTTAAAAGAAGGGTCGAGTACTGAATCTACAAAATCACAGAAATACAGTGGAACCCCTTTTTGAGACCTCCAAAAATCCAAGAAATCAGGTCAGAACAAGGATTCTGGGGTCTTAAAATAGGGGAAAAGTTAATTACAGAGCTTATGAATAAAAGTCTGAGGAAACAGGGTCTTAAAAGGGAGGGGGTCTTAAATTGGGGGGTCTTAAAAGGGGGGGTTCCATTGTATCTACAAAATCACAGAAATACAGTGAACCCCCCCCTTTCTAGACCTCCAAAAATCCGATAAAGTCAGGTCTTAAAAAGGAGGGTTCCACTGTACAAAGTAAAAGAGACATACCCCTGATAGACGCAGTGCTAGCACCCGTACCCTTCAGGTGCTCCACGCTCTTGAGGGTGCTCTGCAGACCGGTCACCTGACCCACGGCTCGGTCACGCTCCAGGCGGGCCAGCATCTTCTCCTTCATAGCCACCTCGTACTTGCTCTTGAGCTGCTGCAGGGTGGGTTCGAACTGCACGTAGTGGCGCTTGAGACGCTTGATGTCGTCGATGAGCTTGTTCTTCTCCTGGACCACGCGCTTGTGGTGCATGCGGTGGTAGTCGCGCTCCTTGCGCAGTTTGACGTACGTCTCCTTCGCTTTCCTGCGACCCAGATTTACAGGGAATGTTCTATGTATTTTCTGTGGTGAAAGAATAGACGGATTCTGGAAAGAACTCTGTCGGGTTTGTATGGGTTGTGAAAGAGTGAATGCCCTTGCTTTAAGTTAGAAAAACAATCCAAACATGCTCCCCTTGTGACTTTATGGGCCAGTCACTAGCAGAGGGGTGTCTGTAACATGCAGAGCATAATTATGTGTGGATTGTTTGTCTCACTAAAAGCAAGGTTAATCATTTTTTACATTTAGTCAAGTTTTGACTAAATGTTTTAACATCGAGGGGGAATCGAAACGAGGGTCGTGGTGTATGTGTGTGTGTGTGTGCGTGCGTGCGTGTGTGTAGAGCGATTCAGACCAAACTACTGGACTGATCTTTATGAAATTTTCCATGAGAGTTCCTGGGGTTGATATCCCCGAACGTTTTTTTCTTTTTTTTGATAAATGTCTTTGATGACGTCATATCCGGCTTTTCGTGAAAGTTGAGGCGGCACTGTCACGCTCTCATTTTTCAACCAAATTGGTTGAAATTTTGGTCAAGTAGTCTTCGACGAAGCCCGGACTTCGGTATTGCATTTCAGCGTGGTGGCTTAAAAATTAATTAAATTACATATTCTTACTCCGAGTCACATATTAGCATTGACGCAGTCTGAATAGCTAAGTTTAAAAGGGAAGCAACCCAGCCACAAAAAAGGTAAACACAGCTATGGCAATGACCATATACCCGGGGAGTTACCTCCCCTGCTGGGTATGTGACGTCACTTCCACTGCTGCACCACGTGGTATACTCATTCGACATCTTTCAGTTCTGACGAGAGGTCGTGTTTCCAAAGGCTCTGTGTGCGTTGTTGGAGTTTTCATAACACCCACCGACCACCTACCCGTCTGCTTATCTTCTACCTGGTAGTTGGTGAGCTCTTTCCATTTTATCTTGCTTTTCGTAAGAACTTTTGGCTTGTTATTGATAACTTTCCGTCCTTTTTGGACTTGTGAATTTTCGTCAGTAACTGTTGTTGTTGTGTTGGCCGCCATTTGCATTTTGGCCGGCATGGCGTATAACGCGAGTAGACGTGGCAAGGGCGATGTTAAGGGCAAGTTTAAGCCTAAATCATCTTCTTAAGGTTCTAAACCTGTGCTAGTTGTCCTTTCGGACAAAGAGAATAACACTGTCATGTCTGTTACCTTTCTCCCCCCGGGGAACTCGTTGTCGCGAGCGGTATTTCTACTGCTTGCGTCACTTCGGCGGCTTGCTCGTCCTCGTCAGACGGGCAAGCCTCTCTTGTTTCTTCTTTGTTGAGCTCCTTAGTTACAGAGATTCGCAACTTAGTGCGCGACGTTTTGAAGCGTGCTACTCCCGAGGAAACCATTTTACATCCGCCGGCAGGGAGCGATGTCCGCTCTTTGACGTCTTTTTCCTTTCCTGTTGCGACGGCTTCCGGTGTTACCGGAACTTCTACTACTGCTTCTGCTTCTGCAGGAAGCTTACAAGGTATGTCGAGCTTGTCCTCTGGCTCTCGTGAAGCCAACGGATGGTGTCTGTAGATACGGAGCTCACCTGGCACGGGTCACTCCCGTTTTCCTGCTCAGTTTCGTTCAATACCCATTCAGCGTGAGTTCGATTCTGAGCAAGGGCGGTTTCCTTCGGAAGTCGCGCTTCCGGGTTTTCCCGGAAGCGAAGGTCCTCCTTCCACTCCCATTCAGCGGCAGTGGTTGGAGTTGACCGTGGACTGGCCTCCGGGCAACAGGGCTTCCGGCCCCAGTCATCACGACCAGCGTTTCCACATCAAGGTGTGGCTTCGCCGGCCGTGTTTCCGGCTTAGACCGGATCCGCTTTCTCTCTTCCCGGTACTCCTTCTCGGATGTCCGTGGTTGAGAGTCAGCTTCCTGTCTATGGCCAGTTGGGGCATTCTTCTCTTCACTATGGTGTTGGGTCGACACCCCTTCCTGTTCCGGCGGCTTCAAGCTTGTCGTCAGCGCTCCCGTCCCTGCCTTCTGGTATGGTTACGGGACATGACGGTTTTCGGTCTGACGGATTTCCGGTTTCGGCTTATCCTGACCGTCAGCTTGCCTCTGGTTCAGTTGACTTTGGTCAAGGTCATCCCGACTATTCTGACACGCAGTCAGTTGGCTGTTAGGGCAGTCTTCCTTTCACCATTCTGGCGTTGGGTCGGCTTCCCTTTCAGCGCCGGCGGCACTGTTCTGACCTCTCTTTGTCCTGTTGCGGGCATTGGCGCTTTCAGAGCACGGGCGGTAGCCGCTGGCGCTGCGCTTCCGGTTTACCGGAAGCATAGGTCCTCCTTGGTATTTACACTGTGTGTTCTTCCCTGGAGTTGACCGCTGACTGGCCTATGGGCGTTCGGGCTTCCGGCCCCAGTCATCGCAACCTTCGTTTCCGCATCATGGTGCGGTTTCGTCAGCTGTGTTTCCGGCTCAGTCCGGATTCGCTTTTCCTCTTACGAACACTCCTTCCGGATGTTGGTGAGCGAGGATGTGCATCCGCCCTATGGGCTGTTAGGGCAATCTTCCTTTCACCATACTGGTGTTGGGTCGGCTTCCCTTTCAGCGCCGGCGGCACTGTTTTGTTCTCTCCTTTGTCCCGTTGCGGGCATCGGCGTTTTCAGTACAAGGGCGGTAGCCGCTGGCGCTGCGCTTCCGGTTTACCGGAAGCATAAGTCCTCCTTTGTAATTACACTGTGTGTTCTTTCCTGGAGTTGACCGTTGTCTGGCCTACGGGCATTCAGGCTTTCAGCCTCGGCCGTGACAAGTAGTCTCTTCACTGGTTGGGTGTTGCGTCTACTGTCTAGTCAGTTCTGGTGGCTTCGGATTTTACCTCCTCTTTTTCTTACCCCCTTACGGGAGGGGTTGAGACAGGACGGTTTCCGGGTGGACAGGTTTCCGGTTTTCCGGTCATCCCGTTCAGTAGTTTTTCACTGGCTACTGTGACTTAGGCCGTGTCAGTTCTCTTGGCTATTCTGTTATACAGTCTTTAGCCAATGATCAGACATGTTCTGGATTTCCGTCGAAGCTCTTGGCTTCTCTCGAGGTCTCGACGGAGGTTACTTCCACATATTTTATGGAGGTACATCGGCTTCCTCTTTGGTTGCATTCAGCGATGTCGGACTTCCGTTCCGCGAAGGAGGAGTTTTTTCCTACTTCCGGTTCAATAGTCACCTTCAATGTGGGTACCACCTTTCGCAGGTTTTTGGCTCGTCAATCTCCTACCTGAAGTGGTATCCACGGGTTCCGGTTCTGCTACTCGTTATTCACGGGTCAGTTCCGGAACACGCTCAGCCTTGGCTGTCTTCGGCTACACAGGCTTCGGTTTTGGTTTCTTCTTGTTATAAGAAGTTCTCTTCTCTGAAGCTGGGTCGGAACTTGCTGGTGTCTTTGCTCTTCCGCATACACCTTTCTGGTAATGCAGGAACTTAGAGGATTTTGGACGTCAGTTTTTGGAATTTGCCTCTTTTTCAGTCGGAGATGATCGTCAGAGCGCCCTCGCGCTCTTTCCCGGAGTCACTGAACCTTTCACACTTAGCGTGTATCAGGACTCTGATGACATCTCCACTCTGTTAGTCAGCCCTGCTAGGGCGAACGAAGTGCAAAAAGGGGCTGTCCTCCCTTCACCTCATTTTCAGTCAGGTGTCGGAGGGACTCGTTTCTCTCGCATTCTCAGTTCTCTGAGCAGGCTAGGAGAGACACTTGGGCTTTGCTCGGGGTAGAGGGACCTACTTTTCGAACTTTGGTGTTTTTACCAGAAAAGAAAGGTAGATTCAGTTGAATAGAGATCAGCAGATCACTGACTTCTCTCTACAAGGGTTAAAGCAGAGTTAGCCTCCTCATGGGAGGCATGCTCAGGCCTCGGGACGTTTTAAGCCGGAGGCCAATAGGCAGTCTCTGCCTGATTCTCGATTGTCGAGAAATAGATCACTTTTGGGCAGGAAGGAGGGCAGCCCTAGCAGCAAGCCTCTCCCCACAAGGAAGTGCCCCCGATCACACACCCCCCTCCTCCGCCCTCCGCTTGGGCAATGGCGGGGGGTCTCCTGCTTGCAATTTTCATTGGATGGTCTCTGGACACAGCCAATATTTGTGGGAGTAGTGAGGTCGGGCGACTCCCATCGATCTTATGTGGCATATTTGTTTATGCTTGAGTCCGATCTTTTAACAGTGATCTAGGCCCATCAGCTCGAGCACCCGCTGAGGTCTCTTCTGGTCTGATCTAGCGCTGTTCTTCGGGTATACTGCTTCAGTCCTCAGTGAGTGTAACAGTAGTTCAGCCACGGGCTGCTGCTGTGGCACTTCCGGTTTTACCGGAGAGGTTGTTTCTTTCACAGACGCTTCATAGCTACGTCTGAGTTTGGAACAACGGCTGACCTTAGGGCATCCAGGTTTTTTAGCCTCGGCTGGTGCAACAGCCATTCCACCTGTTGGCGGTGATGGTTGTTGCTTTCCCTTTTCTTGTGGCTTCGGACTTAGACTTTCTTCCTTTATTCTCATCTTCAGCAGGAGATGAGATAGGACGATTTCCGTTCGAGTGGGGTCTCCTGTCGTTAGGCTTCCCCGTCTTTTCTCACTTTTGGCCACAAGCTTCTGGACTTGTTCCTGGTTTGTCTTTCGCCGAGGCTGACTCTGTCTTTCTCTAGCGATCAGACTTGTTCTGGTGTTTCGTCCAAACTTAAGCTGCGCTTGAGTTGGCCTCGGAAGTAACATTCAGATTTTCCTGAGGGGGCATTGTCTTTGGCAATGTATGTTCGAGGAGTCATTCTTTGTGGCTTAACACCTCTCTCAGGTTTTTGGCTACTCCTCTCCTTTTGGGCAGAGGGTTAGCTAATGTTCCGGTTTTTCTTTGCTGTGGGCTTTTAGCCCAGCATCTTGTTTGTCAGCCGAAACTTACGTTTCTTATGTTTACCTGTGTACTGTTGGTACTTTGGTACATGGTTGTCCTTCGGGCTTCATGGCTTTCAGCCTTAGCCCAAGCTATAGCCTCCTGTCTAGCGTGGGCGGCTATGGCATTTTCGGTTCCTGTGACTTCGGATTTGGCTCTTCCTCTTCTTCCTCGTCCTAGCACGAGGTGAATCAGGACGACTTCCGTTGGGTCGGGTTTCCTTTTACAGTCACCCTTCTACCACAGGCAACTATGACTACGGCGTTTGCCCGTTGATCTCTACGTCCGACTCTCAGTCTTTCAGAGTTAGTCAGACGCGATCTACTTCCTCGTATTACCTCTCTTTCTGCTTTCGCATCGACTGGTAGAGGATTACCGGCGAACGTCTCTTTTTCGGGATTTCCCTGTCGAGGTGGGCTCTGGTACCTTGTACTCAGTTGTCTCCCTCTCTATCTTGGTGGATATTAATCACTCTTTTCTGGAGCTGACTTTTATCTCACAGTCCTTTCGGGCTTCACTCCATCCCAAGGTTTGCGTACTTTGGCATGATTGTCTTACGGTCTACGTGAGGTTTGTCCTTCACTGTTCTGAGTGGACATCCTTATGCACGGATCGTTTCTAGGGCGGCATTTCCTTCCAATAGAAAGGGGGGGGGGGGGCACCTTGTCTTTCCCCCTACTCGGCTCGGGTTAATCCAAGGCTGGGGTCTCTTTCTGGGTCGTTTGGTCCAGGAGATCGGAAGAAGTGCTGGGCTCAGATTTCTGGCTCTCTGATGTTGTCTTTCGCAACTTTTTTGCCTGAGAGACATCTGGGCTGTCAATCAGGATGGGTCTCAGGCCCTTACCTGCCTTTTTGACAGTGGGCCAGTTCCTGGCTAGGGTTTAGGGTGAGTTAGATTTTTTTTCTCACTGAGCCTTTTTCCTGACCTTTTGGCAGCAGGCCAGTTTTTTGGCAAGGTTTTAAGAGTGAGTTTGGTTTTTCATTCCCACCGCCTTGTTGATGCTATCTGCTCTTTATGTGATTCGGAGTAAGAATATGTAATTTAATCGAAAATTTTTAAGTAAATTTTCATTTCATTAATATACTTACCCGAATCACATAGTGTATTCCCTCCCGCCAACCCCGCTTATGATTTTTTAGTTTTCTTTAAAGTCGAATGAGTATACCACGTGGTGTAGCAGCGGAAGTGACATCACATACCCAGCAGGGGAGGTAACTCCCCGGGTATATGGTCATTGCCATAGCTGTGTTTACCTTTTTTGTGGTTGGGTTGCTTCCCTTTTAAACTTTAAGACGGGTAGCCTTTTCAGACCTTAGCTATTCAGACTGCGTCAATGCTCTTTATGTGATTCGGGTAAGTATATTAATGAAATGAAAATTTACTTAAAAATTTTCGATTAATGACTTTGGTCATTAAAAATCTGAAAATTGTAAAAAAAATAAAAAAAATTATAAAACGATTCAAATTGACGTTCATCTTATTCTCCATCATTTGCTGATTCCAAAAACATATAAATATGTTATATTTGGATTAAAAACAAGCTCTGAAAATTAAATATATAAAAATTATGATCAAAATTAAATTTTTGAAATCAATTTAAAAACACTTTCATCTTATTCCTTGTCGGTTCCTGATTCCAAAAACATATAGATATGATATGTTTGGATTAAAAACACGCTTAGAAAGTTAAAACGAACAGAGGTACAGAAAAGCGTGCTATCCTTCTCAGCGCAAGTACTACCCCGCTCTTCTTGTCAATTTCACTGCCTTTGCCGTGCGCGGTGGACTGACGATGCTACGAGTATACGGTCTTGCTGCGTTGCATTGCGTTCAGTTTTATTCTGTGAGTTCGACAGCTACTTGACTAAATGTTGTATTTTCGCCTTACGCGACTTGTTAATCAGTGTATTTTCTGCAGTGCACGACAACCGGAAGCATTCTGTGCTAGCCTGTCAGAAGCAAGTACATTTGCGAGCAGTAAACAACAAAACTGAACCTTCTCCTTGGCCTTTCTGTGACAGAGATTTAGAGGGAGAGTTCTCTTCTTCTTCGTGTTGTTCCCAGGTCTCAGTCTTCGTTCCTTAACAAATACTTTTTTTTCATCTGATGCATTTTTCTGAACCCCGGCCGGTCAATTGTCTGATAATTCTGATGTGTAGGAGCTCTTCTGTCTGACAAATATTTTGGTAGCCATGACATTTAGACCTTTACATATTTTTAGTCCAGGTCCAACTGACCTATATGCATTGTTCTTAACCCCAGGCGGTCAATTGTCTAATAATTTTTCAAAATGTGGGAGCTCTCTCTGCCTGAAAAATGTTTGGGGGAGCCATGCAAGACATTAATTAGACCTATGCATATTTTCAGTCCAGGTCTAACCGACCTATTGTCATCATATTCTTGGAACAACATTGCAACTGAGAGAATTCTGTGCTTGCCTGTCAGAAGCAAGTACATTTACGAGTAGCAAACAACATATTTGATGGAACCGTCTCCTTGGCTTAATTTCCTGTGACAGAGGTTTAGAGGGAGAGCCTGTGAGAGAGGTTTAGAGGGAGAGCCAGTTCACAGTATTATCTGCAGTATGAGACACCGGGAGAATTTTATGCTTGCTCGTCAGAAGCACAAAAAAGAATTTGAACCCTGAACCTTCCACAGGAAAGGCCAACATCCTAACCGCTAGGCTTCACACCTGTCTTAACACTGAAATGACATTCTCTGAGGTGCCAGGAGACTGCAGGTTCCTCACAACTCTCCCTTACTGTTGTTCTCAATATCAAGAGCGCTTGCCTCCCTTTGTTTCTTAGACTTCTCCAAAGAACAGATTTACTTTTCTTCTGTAGTAACTTCTTCAGTTTTATACTCACAGAGCAGCGTTCATGTACTTGGTGACCTCTTGCTTGAGGAACTTGACCTCACTGTCAAGGTCGCTGTTACGACTGTAGATGTCTGGCACAATACCTATGTCCTCTTCATGCATCAGGCCCCGCTGCTGTAGCTCATACCTAAAGAGTAGAAAACACAGTTCAGAATGGAATCATTATCTTGTGAAACTCATGAAAATATGTGCGGCATCATGTGCTGATCATTTAAAAGACAAGAATTCTTTCTGAAAATCAGATGCTAATATTCAAAACTTGTAGAATATGAATTAACATTTGATTATGAATACATAGAGAACATTGATGGCTTGCTGTGTCGTACAGATTTACACGAGTTGTTTTTTTAAATACTGAACTGCGAGCGAAAGCGAGCTGTTCACTATTTGAAAAAGCAATGAGTGTAAATCTGGTATGAAACAGCAAGCCATGTATAGTATTCTGTTTATCCTACATACTGTACCTACGTGTTATTTTACTGAAAATGTCCTGCAGCTAAATTGAAGACGCTTGTTTTGGAACCTCGATCTCTTCCAAAGACTCGTGCAATCTATTACGTCAAAGTAAAGAAACGTCACACTGAAAGTGTGGCGTGACGTGTTAGTTGTAAAAATTCATGGAGGGTAATTAGAGGGCGCATTTTTTTTCTATAATGACGTTTGTCTCGGTGACTTTGGCATCATAAGCAGGGGAAAACAGGTCCCTGCCAGACTTGCTTGACATGACCTCATTTACATGATATACACACGTGTGATTTGAACGATTATTATCTTCTTCTTCTTCTTGCATTTGCCGTCACACCATCAGGTTAGTCTGCGAGACGAATGACGTCGTGGCTTCCAGGTCTTGTCTACTCCCATAGAGTTTGGTGCGGAGAGGGACTGATGCTGGCCACACTTTGTCTCTGATTGGTTTGAGTTGGGGACATGTCATAAAGACATGTTCTGGAGTCTGGTCTTCCAGACCACAGGGACAGGTTGGTGATGGGGTCAGCTTCAGCTTCCTGAACATGTGGGCGTTGAGGCGACAGTGACCCGTTCGTAGTCGCATGATCACTACTTGCTGCCATCGTTCAAGGAGATGATATGCGTCTCTCGTGGATTGTGGTCGCATTGCTGCCTTCGCGAGGGTTTTCTTTTCAGCGAAGCTGACCGGGTTGTCTGGTTGTTCCTCCCTGGCTCCGAGTTTGGCGAGCTCATCAGCTGTTTCATTGCCTGGAATTCCGCAGTGTGCTGGAACCCATTGCAGGACTACTCGTCGAGTCTTGGCAAGCTCCTGGAGTTTCTCCATCACACGAGGAAGTTTGTTTCCTGCAAGGGCTTCCCAGGCAGACAGTGCATCATGCAGAGAGGAAAACAACTTAGGGGCATTTGCTTTCCGAGTCAAGAATCATGGAGGCTGTTTGCATGATGGCCTGAACTTCTGCTGCATAGTTTGAGCAGTACTTTCCTGTTGGTATCCCTGCTGTAGGCGTGTGCCCCTCAGGAAATCTGACAAGTACACCAGCTCCTCCATTGGCCACGGCGTTTGTTGCTGAACCGTCTGCATACGCATGAATCCAGGCGTCTTCAGGGTACCATTCAGCAATCATTGCGAGTGTTCGGGTGCGCCTGGCAGTGTCGTTCTGGGAATCTCCTGAGGTAACGTAGGGGACTGTGGTGGAGATGTGAAGATTCTTGTAGTCTTCATTCCATGGCTGCGGCAGATCTGAGAAACTGATTGGTAGTGCTGATGGAGGTACAGAGGCTTGGTGCTCTCTGGCAAGTCTCTTGCTTTCATGTAAGAAGCTGCTGCGCTTGAGGCGGTTCTTTGTCAGGTTATCCATCCTATTATTATCTCACGAGTGTCTCTCTCACGTATGTAGGATAAATAAACATACACACTGTTGTAGGGCGTACGCTCACAGAACTTGGAAGGTAACAAATCTCTGAAAGGAAAAGGTAAACAGAAAGAAATGAAGACAGATGGGCCGACAGACAGAGAGACAAAGTACATGTATGAGCACAGTCTCACAGCAGCTAAATGCCGTACAATGACACCAAAAGGTTCTGCTTGTGGTACAGTCAGGATTATCACCTACCACTGTACCAGAAACACAGGAGTATTAAAACACACACACGTACAATTAAACACTCAGTCTGGAAGCAGTCCAGTGTGCGAAACATCCCCATGCGAACCACAAAGTGTCACTCACACACACTCACCCCTCAGTCTGAAAGCAGTCCAGAGTGCGAGACATCCCCATGCGAACCAGAAAGTGTCACACACACACACACACACACACACACACACACTTACACACACACTGACACAGAGAAACACTGAGTGCTCACACACAAACACACACACTCACCACTCAGTCTGGAAGCAGTCCAGAGTGCGAGACATCCCCATGCGGACCAGAAAGTTGCGCAGGAAGTCGTCCACCACCTCAGGCTTCAGAACCAGACTGGGTTTGACCTCTGACTCCCGTTGTTGCTAAAATCACACACAAACATTCATCTTAACTGACGTAATATCAATCATAAATACACTATACATCCTGTGCCATCATTACTAACTTATCCTCACCATCCTGATGAAGTCTGACCAAAATGTGATAGAGATTTGACACAAACGGGTTGTTGTGTTTTCTATTTGTTTTGACAAACATTCATCTCTCTCAATGTTCATCTACGCAGAGGAACCCTCTTCTAACACACCCCCAAGTTCAATCAATCAATCAATATGAAGCTTATATAGCGCGTATTCCGTGGGTACAGTTCTAAGCGCTTGTCGAAGAGTTGTCAACACAGGACTAACAAAGAAACTAACATCTACAGACGGACACGAACCCTATCACACACTAGCAAACCCTGATAAACATACAACAAACAACTGTTTAACAACAATGTACACATCAATAGCTAGGTCCAAACAAAATAATATTAAACACAAAGAAAACACCTCTCACAGAGCACAGCATAAGAATGTCTTTTGGGGCACAACACATCACGTCGAACATGAAAGTCGCAGCCAGCTACGGGAAGAACTGAGTCTTCAACCTACTCTTGAACGCGTCAAGAGAGGGGCTCTGGCGAAGCTCAAGCGGCAGGGAGTTCCAGACGGAGGGGCCCGCGGAGGGAAATGCACGCTGACCAGCAGATGCGAGTTTCAAGCGAGGGATGTGAAGGCGGAGTGGGTCAGCAGCAGAACGAAGGGGACGGTCGGAGGGCTGGGTGTACAGGTCCAGGGGAGGATTGAAGGTACTCGGGAGCAGGTGGGGTCTATGTCGACCAAAAGAGTGAGATTCCCTGTAGGTGGAGTTCCTGTAGGGGGATTCCCTGTATACAGGGAATCCCACAGGGTGGAGTTTTTCAATAAAACTTGCAAACCTTACTCAAATTTTTAAGAAATATCAAAAAAGATCGAAAAACATCAAATTCTACCGATGTCGCTAAGCATCACGTGACTTTAAGCGATATCAGCAAAACGCTACAGGAATTACACCCTGTGGTATTCCCTGTATAAAGGGAATCCACCTACAGGAACTCCACCTACAGGGAATCCCGCTCTTTTGGTCGACATAGACCCCATCAGCCCAAGTTAACCCCACTCCAAGCCTCTTTTAAGACCTGGCTTTTTCAGATCTCTTTGTTGATAATGTCTGTAACATTCAGGGTTTAATCTGGGAGAAAAAGGCAATGGGACATTTGTCCCCCTCAACCAAATTCCGATGGGACATAGTCGAAGGCAAGAAGCGCCAAAGAGGCCAGTACGCGTTTTGACCAAAGATGTAAAATAGTGCAATACGGTGCCATCTGAGAATTAGCCGCTATATTGATTGATTGATTGTGTGTGTGTGGGTGTGTGTGTAATCCGATGTAAAGTGTACATTTGCTGGCGCAGTAGAACGTAATCTCAATGCGCCCTTTGACGCACTGACGCAAATTGTGATGGGACATTTTCAGATTTAATGCGCCAATGGCGCAGGGTGCACTAGTAAATGAAACCCTGAACATTGAACCCACATTTAAAAAAAAAAACGATTTAACACCCCTCCCTTTTTTTTTGTTAAAGACCTTGCTTTTGCAATGTCTGTTGTTCACAATATCTGTATATTTAACCCCTTTTAGGATGCCCCAAGCCCAACCCTTCCCCTTTAAGACCCGATTTCGGGCGGGGATGTAGCTCAGTCGGTAGCGCGCTGGATTTGTATCCAGTTGGCCGCTGTCAGCGTGAGTTCGTCCCCACGTTCGGCGAGAGATTTATTTCTCAGAGTCAACTTTGTGTGCAGACTCTCCTCGGTGTCCGAACACCCCCGTGTGTACACGCAAGCACAAGACCAAGTGCGCACGAAAAAGATCCTGTAATCCATGTCAGAGTTCGGTGGGTTATAGAAACACGAAAATACCCAGCATGCTTCCTCCGAAAGCGGCGTATGGCTGCCTAAATGGCGGGGTAAAAACGGTCATACACGTAAAAGCCGTGGGAGTTTCAGCCCATGAACGAACAAACAAAAAGACACGAATTTCATAGATATTGTGGGAGGTCTTGTAAGGGTCCAACTTTATTTCAGTAAATTTTGAGCATCAGTCAAACTTATCGCAGCCTACTTGTTCACTACAGATGCAAGACCTAAACCTTCGCATCTTTCATAAATGACAATGATTTGTACATAAAACTTACAGCACTCAAACTTATCGCAACCTGCTTATTCACCACAAATGCAAGAGCTAAACCTTTGCATCTTTCATAAATCACAATGGTAATGTACATAAAACTCACAGCAGCTGTGTCATCTTCCGCAGACTCTCTAATGGTCCTGACAGCAGAGTCAAGGTCTTCTTCCAACTCTGTTACGAAAGACAAAACATTTTATTGGATAAAATCTCTTCCCCTGAAAGTGGAGTATGGCTGCCTAAATGGCTGGGTAAAAACAGTCATACATGTATGTAAAAATCTGATCGTGCAAAAACATGAGTGAACGTAGGAGTTTCCAAGAAGAATTGGATTAACATCGCAATGGCTTAGTAAATCAAATAATGACTAGTAAAACTCACTTTCTACCAAGTTTACAAAACATTTATGCTGATACAACTCAATGTCAACAAAATTAGCAAATACAAATGACTTGTGTATATATTTAAAAACATAAAACTAGTACACTGTCACTGAAAACAACATTTTAAACCCCATAGACTGTTGCGCTTTTGTTGTTGTGTTTTTGTATTTTAAACTTTCAGTCTCTGATACGTTTTATTACCGCTTTCTGCAGGCTTGCAGAAATTGCAAGCAGATGGTAAAAATGACCACAAAAATACTAATAGAGGATAACACCTGTTGTGATGTTTACATGTAGAATCTTCACTGCACATTGGGTGAAAATCTGTCCCAGACATTTGAGGGAAAAAGGGCCATTGCAGATTATTCAGTTCTAGAATTACCTTGTTAATTCTTTTAAACCAGAAACGATCACACTGTTTTCTCATTAACATGAACAGGTTAAACTTAGACTTGTAATTGTGTGTGTGTGTCTATGCATATCACTGTATCAAAATGGTGTGTGTGTGTGTGTTTGTGTGAATGTCTGTCTGTGCATATCACTGTATCAAAATGAGTGTGTGTGTGTGTGTGTGCATGTTTTATGTGCATGTCTGTCTGTGCATATCTCTGTATCAATATGAGTGTGTGTGTGTGTGTGTGTGTGTTTATGTGCATATCACTGTACCAATATGAGTGTATATGTCTGTATGTGTGTATACGTGCATGAGTGTGGGGTCCTGCTAATTACCGTCAACTACCGTCAACTGCCGTCAACTACCGTCAACTGCCGTCAACTGCCGTTACGGAACTACTGTCAACTACCGTCAACTTTTTGTGTGTCTTGAACTTCTTTTTTTTTCTCCCTAAATGCAGGTGGCTGAGTTCGAAACTTGCGAAGGTAGCGGAATCGCCATTTGGGGCGATAAGCACGGGATTTTTGTGATTCACGAAGTAGAAGTGGATGAGAAGTGGATGACTAGGACAAAGTGAAGTATTGGACATGCCTGTGAAAAGTAAGCCTGATTCATGCTACATGCACCCTTATATTTGTGTTGAGAGCCGGATTATCGACGAAATCGATGCAACAATTTCAATGCAAGGGAGGTAACTCTTGTTACTCGAAAGCCGCACAAGTATTGATGACGTCATGTGATTAGTGCTTCCGCTCCTTCGTAAATCCTCGCACAAACACGAAAATAATGCCATGAACGGTGAAAGTTGCAAATATAAGTCATGATTGCAAACAATTATGAAACAAAACACGATCTAAGGACGAATTTTCTTATTTCTGAAGAGGTTTTCGGGGTTTTCGGAGGTTTTCGGAGACAAGTAGTACCGCCCCAAATGGCGATTCCGCTACCTTCGCAAGTCACTTTTTCGAACTCAGCCACCTGCATTTAGGGGGAAAAAAGAAGTTCAAGACACACAAAAAGTTGACGATAGTTGACGGTAGTTCCGTAACGGCAGTTGACGGTAGTTGACGGTAGTTGACGGTAATTAGCAGGACCGTGAGTGTGTTTTTGTTTTAAATGGCGGTAATGTTGACACTTACCAGGGGGAACAAAGTCCTCCTCCACTGACACCTCTTCGTAGTCAAACTCATCACGGGTGTCATCAATCACCTCCTCTTCTGGGCAAAGTTGAGGAAAATCTCACACAAAACTAGAAGTGACGATTCATGTATCAACGTTCACTTCCCACTTAATTAATTTTCAATGTTTACCTCATTGTTTTAAAATAAAGTCTCTTTTCTTCAGTCTATACCTGTTTGAGTGTGTGTATGTGTCCCGTCTGTCTATATAGCTGTGTGTAACTGTTGATACCTACAAGCTACAGCAACTAGCAGATTTGTAAATCTTATAGCTCTACCTCGATGTGTAACTTTTCCACTCAGTTCTATGAAAGAGTGTTAATAGCCACCCATTATGAAGGATACTTTACACAAAGTAACCCCAAATCAGTGACAAAAAGGGTGTTCGAAGCGACACTTACAGTTCACAAAAATCGTCATGTTGAGCGTGGTTTTTCAGAAACATTTGAACCGAACTTAGTAGTTGTTCGTTCACAAGCAATCGCGCCAAAATAAAACCAGTTCAGTACATGAAATTTCATTAAATACCTCAATAAATTCTAAAATTGTCCACTGATTAAGCCATTACACATTAAACAAAATATTAATACTTTTCAATAATCGTTAATTCACAATGAATACGAGCAAATCAAGGATACTTTCGAGGTAGTACTTGTTAGATTCTTCGGCCGCCATGTTGCTGTCACGGTTGCCAAGCAAGATCGACAAGTTACTCCTTCGCCCACAGAAGACTTCTTTAAGGGGAGGTAACTGTTAAGAGCGCAAAATCAAAGGGGGCGTGTCCCGAACTAGGTCAACTTTCGAGGGGTTGTTTTGAAGAACGGAATATGAGATGTTTACCATCTATTATCACAAGTGTGAATAAGTTCCTTGAATTTGACATCTGATATCAAACATAACAGCGGAGGGCGTCTTCGCGGAAATGAAACTTTCTTTGCTTTCTCAGTGTACTAACTGTGTGGGCCGCGGTAAGTTTTATAACACGCAAGGCAGTTCAACAACGCAAATCTACCATCAGCCCATTTCTGCAACATATCCACATAAAATGTAATGAGCAATTCCTAAAAATAATTCAGATCAATAATGCAAAATCAACCTAATACTGTAAACATGTACACTGACGAGCACATTTCCATTTCTAAGATGCAAAATTCCTTTTCCGTGACACTGACTCTGAAGAAGACAGCTAACTTTGTTCATCAATATTTCTTCAGATGTTGAAAGCTGTCTTTTAAAAAAAATTGTTTTTTTTTTTTTTTTAAGAAGACAGCTATCAACATCTGAAGAAATATTGATGAACAAACACCGAGACACACTAATTTCATGTTGTACATTTTCTATTGTTTTAAGACAAGAACCAAGCTTCGTTTTTTTCCCAACCTTCTTCTTCTCTGAAGAAATCACTATCAAAAGGAACTTAGTATTCGTCTACTGTTCCATGCGGTACATTGTTCATTTGTTTGAATATATACCGACAAAGAACAGGAGTGAGGGGGTGGGGTGGGGGGGGGGGGGGATTCGGAGTTGGGGTTAGGGACAAGAATAAAAGAGAACTAAAGTCAACCTGACACTGGTGACCTCCGGTTGGAATTCTCTTACCATACACTTCGGACGGCCGAAGACGTAATCGTCAACGTTCATTATGTGTACATAACTCCCTGTACAGCCCTGATTCTCAGACAAAGATTACAGTACAGACTGTAAACATGCTTCGAACACGTAGCCACATAAAATCAGCCACAAAGTGTGGCATTTAAGGCCAGTTCGCGACGGCGCTGTGTGTTTGTCAAGTCACCGTCAGATCATATTCCAACCTGACCCCATATAACTCTTTTTGTTTTCATGTCGATCTATTGTTTTCTTTGGTAAACCGGGAAGAAAAATGGCAGTTAAAACACAGGCTCAATGACTGACATAGACAGAAACTGTCAGACACGCACACACGCCGCGGGACGCCGCGCGCGTACACACACTGACACCCACGGGCACACACTCGGTGGCACACTCACACCGTGGGCACACACACACACACACACACATACACACACACACACACACACACACACACGCACATACACACACACACACACTGACACACACACACACACGCGCGCGCGCGCGCACACACACACAAACACACACACACACGTGACACACTGACTGTGACATACACACACACACGCACACGCACATACACATACACACTCACTCACACACACACACACACACACACACGCGCGCGCGCGCACACACACACACACATACACTGGCACACACACACACACATACACTGACACACACACGCACATACACTGTGACACACACACACACACACACACACACATACACACTAACAGGAAAGCGTCTTTCTGTAACAATATCATACGTCCCGTGAAAATAAACCTTGTAAATCATTTCAGAACCGGCTATTCATACGTTCACAAGCCGAATTAAGAGCATATTTCAACCTGGACACATATCGAAACCAACAGCTGAAGTTAATGTCGCAGTATGGCATAGGTGTCACCAACTGGACTCCGCAAAACAAAGCAACCACGCTATAGATTGTTCGTATGCAGGGCCGAGCCCCCCCCCCCCCCCCCCCCCGACCCCCTCCCCCTGGCCTGACCATGTACCTCCTCCAAGGGTACAAAAACCAAAAACAGTTTATGACAAATACTCCCAGAGTGCGCCAGATTGCACATATTTTAGTCTAGATTTCAACAAATTTCCGGGGGAGCAAGCCCCCGAACCCCCCTAGGAGGTTTGGGTGATTCGCACCCTCAACTAATGTACCCCTACCACAATTGGGAACCCCCTCCTCCCCCCCCCCCCCCACCTCATCCTACTTAGGTCCGGCCATGGTATGTGTCCAAGAAAAGTATTCTCAACTACCATGTACAATTCGAGTCAGATAAGTTGCGAATGACACGATGGTTACATGGGAACGTTTGTACCTTCACAACTACTCAACAACAAAAATGACAGGAAAATACTGACACGCTTCGAGTTTGCTATAGCCCATAAACACGACAGTAGTTCTCTTTGCTAAATGTTGATGTAAAGAATCATGTTTTGAAAGGTTCATGGACAGCAGAAATAGGAACAGGATCTCACGCCGAAGTTTCATTTTTACAATGAACGGTTTCATTCTGTTCGGGTGTTTTTGGGCTTGTGAATAGGTAATCCTAGGTACGATCGTATAATGCCAAAACATCCTCATCAAGAACACTGCTTCTCTTCACCAGGGCCGGACCCAGGGGGGGGGGTTCCAGGGGTTCCGGAACCCCACCCCTGGAAAAAGCATGTACCTTGCTTTGACTTTTACTAGTTTTAGCACCAAAACAATGCTGCTCTTAACCCTCAAAACAAGGCCCAGAATGCACCAGATTGCACAGATTTTAACCGTTTTTCAAAAAATTTCCGGGGGAGCATGCCCCCAGACCCCCCTAGTTCCCGCGCCTGCAAAGCAGGCGCGCGCTTGTGGCTTCGCCACTTCGCTGATTTGCCCCCCCAAAAAGGAGGAACCCCCCCCTTACAACTCATTTGGTCCGGCCCTGTTCACAGCCAGTACGTACCTGTAGTTTCATGAACAGTGTGTGTGTGTGTGTGTGTTTGTGTGTGTGTGTGAGTGTGTGTGTGTCTGTGTGTGTGAGTGCGTGTGTGTGCAGTGGCGGATCTGGGTTTTGAAAGGGGGGGTGCAAAGTTCTTTTTTTTTTTTTTGTATCTTATCAGAGAAGGCGCGAAGCGCCGAACCGATGGCGCGAAGCGCCGAGCATGCTAGGGGGGTCCGGGGGCATGCCCCCCCGGAATTTTTTTTAAAAAGGAAGCAAAATTGTGCAATCTGGTGCAATCTGAGCGTGTAAAGTGCTATTTTCAGGTGATACATTTTTCTTCTTTTTTTTTTCTTCTATTTTTTTCTTTTTTTTTTCCCCCGCTGGGGGGGGGGGGGTTCAATTGCACCCATTGCACCCCCCAGATCCGCCCCTGTGTGTGTGTGTGTGTGTTTGTGTGTGTGTGTGAGTGTGTGTGTGTCTGTGTGTGTGAGTGCGTGTGTGTGCGGCGTGCGTGCGTGCGTGATTGCCGCCGGCCGTGTGTGCGTGTATGTGTATGTGCGTGCGTGCGTCTATGTGTGTGTGTGTGTGTGTGTGTGTGTGTGTGTGCATGACTGCCGGCGTGTGTGCGTGTGCGTGTGTGTGTGTGTGTGTGTGCGTGCGACCAGAAGGGCGCGCGTCTTCGTCTGAGGTTATCAACCCCGGGCCGGTGAAAGGAAGACGTCTGAATGTCATATGACTGAATATCCCCACGCACGCCGATCTTTGTGAAAGTGATTTGAGACAAGTAAGCTTCTTTTGTCAAGTTATTCCCTTCGTTTGTACCTTTGACCTATTGGCCTGAATATTAATATAATAACTGATCACGATGCGGCATCTGGTTATTTGCTGTTTTCTTGTCAGGTTGGGTTACTCAATCAATTGATAACTACACAGAAGTTGTTTGTTCGACACAGCATCAAAGTCATTGAATAAATTAACACAGCTTGAGTATTAAACAATGGCGACTGCACGTGAGAGCTTGAGTATACAAGGCATGCCCTGGGTCAAATAATGTTATTTTATGTTTTAGGGGTTGAAGGGATGGGGAAGGGGGGTGGCGGGTGTGTGTGTGTGTGTGTGTGTGTGTGGGGGGGGGTGATTTGGGCAGCGAGTTCCTTTTTCCTCTCTTGTCAGTTTCTGATTTCCTATCACTTCTGTTTTTCTCATTCCTTTCTTAGCCATTCTTTTTCGTCTCTTTCTTTCGTTCGCCCTTTTCTTGACTTGCTTGCAAGTCCTGCATTGGCTGTTTGCTTGAATGCGTCAGCGTTGGTGTGCCTGCGTGCTTATCGGGTTTAAACAAATTTTTAACTGATTTGATTTTTAAAAATATTGTTTCGTACGTTACCGCACGGATTTTCTGCAGAATACACATCCAACCAAGGGTCGTATACACTGAAAAGTTCTTTAGTCAGTGTTTTTTCATAGAAATTCTACCAGATACAGGGCCGGACTAGGCGAAGAGGAGGGGGGGGGGGGTTGCCAGTGTGGCGGCAGGGGCGGATCAGTTCATTTTATGGGTGTTTTTTTTCAAAAGTATATTGTGAAGATATGGGTGTGAAGGCGCGAAGCGCCGAGCCGACGGCGCGAAGCGCCTAGCTTGCTAGGGGGGTCCGGGGGCATGCTCCCCCGGAAAATTTTGAAAAAAAGGATGCAAAATGGTGCAATCTGGTGCATTCTGAGGATGATCATTACCAGTTTCAGGCAGCAGATTTTGTCACTGATTAATACCCCAAAAATTGAAACTCAATGTAAAATAAAGAAATGCATACCTCATTCAATATTTTTATTTTTTGGCTGGGGGGGGGGGGGGTCCGGAAACCCTAGAACCCCCCCCCCCCCCCTCGTTGTGGGGGTCAGGGGGCGAAGCTGATGGGTAGGTCATATTATGAGATAGGAAAATGGTCGCTCCTTGCATGAAACGGCATAAAATAAGCAATAATTAAAAAAAATTAAATAAGTAAGGTACATGTTTAGGCTAGGGGGGGGTTGCGCAACCCCCATAACCCCCCCGGTAGTCCGGCCCTGAGATATATAGATCTCTGGTTGTGTACATCGAGACATTGTGAATTCTCGCCGGCAAGGTCTCTGGAATCGCATGGCCCAGCGTCACACGCACAGATCATGTCTCAGCCAATCAGAGCACTGCACTGTATTCACTGCCTGGTGTCAGAAACTGATGATAACCGTTAGCTTATCATGGCGGCTAGTCGGTGTTAATTCCTGCAGGAATGTTACTATCTGTAGCTGGAATGAATGTTGTGTAAAGGCAGACGATAATGAGAGAATGTGTCCATTAACAGTCTTTGGTCCCTTATCTGCCTGTCTGGCGGCCGGACACATTTAGTGTCTGTAGAACTAAACCACTCTGAATCAGTAAGACGTACTATAGTACAGTTCGTAAAGGGCTGATGTAATCGGGTGTCTTTAGGGTTTTCTTTTAATTTAAAAAACAATCTCGTTTAGTTTGTTAGTTTGTTTGTTTGTTCGTGTTTGTCTCGATATGGTTTGTTTGTTTTGTTTGCTTGTTTTGCTTGTTTCAAGTTTGTTTGTTCCGAGTTTGTTATTTTCAGTTTTCTTTGGTGAGTAGGGCCTACGGGGACATTCAGAGCATGAACAACAAAAGAGTCATTGAGGGATCAAATACAACCAAGCCAAAGAAATACTGAACTTCAAGTGACGTTAAAAGGACAAAACCAGAAATTGCAAACATCACTGAAACATCTAATAGAAACTTCAACATCATAAGCCCATGCAATTATCTAATTTCAAACAAAATAGCCATTGTGATAAATTCATTCACAAAAGTAATACTGACCACACTGAATCATTAAAAAGTCAAAATTCAGCCTATTGCCGGGGCTAGCTGGAATCACTGCATGAGCTAAACAAACAAAACAAAACAAAATGATAACACGATAGACAGAAAAAAAAATAGGAAAACACACAAATAATTGTAAATTTTGTTTCATTGAAAGTTTGTTTTGATAAACGTAAGTCGTCTGCATTTTCTTCGTTCATAGAAAAAAGTCAACGAGCAAACGACCAAAATTTGTTGGTTTGTATGTTACGAGTTCGTGACAAAAACAACTTGAGAATTTTCATTATCCCTCAAAGTCAACAGAAACAAGCAGAAAACCAAGAAACATGAAAAGTATGTGTCCCTGGGAGGAAATCCGTTAACTCATATCTAATTTAACAACGAAATGACCAGTGAACCACGCAGGAATTCAGCAAATCAAAATCATGCAACAGAACTGGGACGTCATAAAACTGTCATTGTTCGTTTTGATAATGATGAGACACAAACTCGTGCAAAGTAAGACAATGCATGTTTTACAAGTTTCCTAACCGGCTTATAGTCCAGGCACGGTGCCGGTGAAATTCGATCTTGATCCCGATTGTTACATAGCCTGTACACTCTGCATCTATTCTCCGCGTTTGGCGAAAGTGACACGATGGTACAGAGTCATCTAGTCCTGTGGGGGGGATCAAATTTCAGTCTACACCGGGCACCACGCTTACGCGTGTTAGATGCACAGGACCAACCTGTGTCATCTACGTTATGCACGGTGCAAGACACCAATGGGTCTCAGGGGAAAACAATATCACCGGAATGCGAATGACAAGACTACGATTGATTACTAATATTTTGTGTAGCTGGTACCATCAGTGTGATTTGCTGAGGGTCACGTGGTTTTGGTTAGAGTAGTTTTACTTTTGTTGATGACTTAATAATTCGTTAAGCTGATTAAATGACAACGTATGACCAATGTAACAGTGCGTATTCAGTAACACACTAGAGTAAGTACTATTGCCGTCTGAATCTGCTTGTCTTGTTTAGTTTTGTAAAAACGTTCCAATAACTAGATTTTTGTGGGTTTTTTGGTAATGAAATACTGTCGAAAAGAATTGATTCTAAAAATAGTGGGGTTTTTTCTTCTCAAATTCACCAAAGTAAGAAATGACTTTTTTTGTCTCTGAGTCTGGTGAGTATGATTGCTGCTGTGAAAACAAAGTTTAGCAACAGTATAATTCCTCAGACACCAAAGAAAAAAAACAACTAACAACATTCGCCTAATGCATATCCAGGTTTACATTTAAATCAATGCATATAGTATAAGTTTATCTCCGTTTGATGATAAAAAAACGCTCGCGCTGGACCCGAGTACTCTTCAGACTGGCTCGCTCCCCCAGTATGAAAGTTTTTGTCTTGTGCACGTTTAAGACCAAGTGATTGCTCTGTGTGAATTACAGGCATTCCCTTTGCTATATAAATACATTGCATGCGAGCCGAGGATGTGCGTGGTGACTAGCCTTTCTCTTTTATTTGATCACAGTGAAAAATATCCTGCCGACCCTCTTTATAACTTAACAATATAAATGTTTGGAATGCCTGTGGTGTGAATGTTGGTTTCTGACCAGAAATGCAGATCTATCTCTAGCCGATTCATAGATTCAACCTACAAACTGCGACCTCATCTGTGATCAGATGGCCAAGCAATGCGTGAAATCTTTTATTCTAAAGCCTTTTGGCTCGTTTCGACAAGCAAACTCTGTACCTACACGACCGAGACACATGACTGATTATTTCACAGCTGCAATGTGAATAGAGAACAAAGACGTTTTGGGTAAGCTTACTCAGGTCAGGTCTTCACTGACAATCTAGGAACAGACGGAAAATTCCGAACTGAAAAGTAAATGACGTCAAAGTCTCTTTCGCTTTGCGTGCAGCTTTGTCATGACGTCTTTTTGTGACGACAGTATCCGCTGGCTGGCTGGCTGTTCTACCAGGCTGCTTGGCTGGCTGTTGCTCCGTGTGAATTCCTCCCACCGCCATGTCGTTTTTGTGGTTTATTTCGCATTTAGGTCCCAGGTAACATTATGAAGTTTTAATACGATCAATCGGACCTATTATCAAGTTAGTGTATCAACTTTTGAACGAACTGCGCCCAGTAGTTTCCCAGCAATAAGCTGTTAAGTCGAGACACACACACACACGCACAAACACACACACACACATACACACACACACACACACACACACACACACACACACACACACACACACACACACACACACACACACACACACACACACACTTAAAGTCTGTTGAGCCCAGGTACTAGCGTACTCGGGGATAATGGACAATTTACTCACAGAAATTACTGTCAGCAGACCACAATACCCCTTAGCTCAAAATAGTGTAAACGACTTCTTCTTTGTTTGTTTGTTTGTGTGTTTGTTTGCATGTTTGCTTGTTGTTGGGTGTTTTTTTGTTTTTTTTCTTCTTTTTTTCTTTTCTTCTTTATTTATTCATTTATTTGTCTATTTATTTATTTACATGTTATATCCAAAAGTGCGCCTCAGGTTGACCGAAACTTCTTTTCTAATGTAGGCAACACTGCGTGCGTTTATATTCCAACGGGTTCACCGAAACTATAGTCCCAATATCACACCGGTGACACTGTGACGGTTCCCCTACGGTTTGTGTTCGGTGCCCTGACCCTTTGTGTTCGGTTCCCACTCGGTTCCCACACGCCAAAATTCGCGGACAAAACATCCATTTATGGTAGTATTACGCAATGTTGCTCTCTGAGAATGGTCTTGTTAGATCTGTGAGTGTTTACACTACATGCCTCGGTGCTGTTGGATTGAAGGTTTTTGATATTTTAGCCGTTATTAGGTAGAATGCCTTCCACTTTACTGCAAAACTGCATAATTCGTAGCATCGGCAAGAAATATCCTACCAAAAAATGCCTGCTTGGAACTGTCCGTGGTCCAGCAAAAAGTTCAACATGTCTGTAGCAGACAGCCCAAGTTTCAAGATTGTAGGGCCATCCAAACAGCCGTAATAATAAAAACAACAAAAGTAGTCAGTGAAATTGGCTGTGTTCGGTCCCCCCACACTTTTGTGACGTAGGCGTGACGGTTCCCATAATTCATTGTGTCGGTCCCCACTTTCTGTGTCGGACCCCACTTTCGACCTAATTTCTCTGTGACGGACCCCACAACCAGCCTATTTTGTGTCGGTCCCCACACCTTCTTGGATTTATGACTTGCCGGTTACTTGTATCATTGTATTCATTGAATCTAATTGTCTCGGAGTTATTTTTCAGCAAAAACCGGCAAGGCAGCACCTTTTGTGATACCAAGTAAGTCAGATGACATCAGTATGTGTGTGTGTGTGTGTGTGTGTGTGTGTGTGTGTGTGTGTGAGAGAGAGAGAGAGAGAGAGAGAGAGAGAGAGAGAGAGAGAGAGAGAGAGAGAGAGAGAGAGAGAGAGAGAGAGAGAGAGAGAGTTGTGTTTCCGTACCCGCGACAGCGTTTTTCCAGCGGCGCGACGAAAATCAAGCACATAGAAAATGACCAGGAGTGTTTCCACACGCGCGACGCGTTAGCGGCGCGACAAGCGGCAAGCGACGCGATTTTTTTGAAAGGGTCCTGGAGCGATTTTTTCGCGTTGTCGCGCGGCAACGCGGGAGTTTACAGATTTTACCGCATGTTTAAAACGCAAGTACGGAAACACGTCACGCGTTTGCGCGCGTTTTCTTTTGTCGCTGCCGCTGTCGCGGGTACGGAAACAGAACTTACCGCGAGTACGACACTACCGCGAGTACGACACTACCGCGAGTATAACACTACCGCGTGTCACACTACTGCGAGTATAACATTACCGCGTGTCATTTTATGACTTCCATGGCTGAAGGCAAAGGTTGAAATGTTTCCTTGAAATATAAAACAAAAAGGCCTGGTCTGTTCTCTGAACACTAATTCAATGTTTGTCATGCTAACCAAGAACTCAAAACGATCAGAACACACTATCAGAATACATATAGAATGGGTTGCTTCCAATCAAAGTTAGAACACAAAACAAGAAGTAAGTTTGCATGCGTTCTCTCTACGGTTATGGTACTCGCGGTTGTGGTACGCGCGGTAGTGTGACACGCGGCAGTGTTATACTCGCGGTAGTGTCGTACTCGCGGTAGTGTGACACGCGGTAGTGTTACACGCGGTAGTGTCGTACTCGCGGTAGTGTGACACGCGGTAGTGACGCTCGCGGTAGTGTCGCATAACCGGAGTGATCTGGAAAGGTGTCAATCTCTCTCTCTCTCTCTCACTCTCTCTCTCTCTCTCTCTCTCTCTCTCTCTCTCTCTCTCTCTCACACACACACACACACACACACACACACACACACACACACACACACACACACACACACACATACTGATATGATGTCATCTGACTTACTTGGTATCACAAAAGGTGCTGCCTTGCCGGTTTTTGCTGAAAAATAACTCCGAGACAATTAGATTCAATGAATACAATGATACAAGTAACCGGCAAGTCATAAATCCAAGAAGGTGTGGGGACCGACACAAAATAGGCTGGTTGTGGGGTCCGTCACAGAGAAATTAGGTCGAAAGTGGGGTCCGACACAGAAAGTGGGGACCGACACAATGAATTATGGGAACCGTCACGCCTACGTCACAAAAGTGTGGGGGGACCGAACACAGCCAATTTCACTGACTACTTTTGTTGTTTTTATTATTACGGCTGTTTGGATGGCCCTACAATCTTGAAACTTGGGCTGTCTGCTACAGACATGTTGAACTTTTTGCTGGACCACGGACAGTTCCAAGCAGGCATTTTTTGGTAGGATATTTCTTGCCGATGCTACGAATTATGCAGTTTTGCAGTAAAGTGGAAGGCATTCTACCTAATAACGGCTAAAATATCAAAAACCTTCAATCCAACAGCACCTAGGCATGTAGTGTAAACACTCACAGATCTAACAAGACCATTCTCAGAGAGCAACATTGCGTAATACTACCATAAATGGATGTTTTGTCCGCGAATTTTGGCGTGTGGGAACCGAGTGGGAACCGAACACAAAGGGTCAGGGCACCGAACACAAAGCGTAGGGGAACCGTCACAGTGTCACCGGTGTGAATATTCATATTACATGTGAGGACAAAGAGAAAGTGTGTGGATTAGTGTACAATCTTGTTGTCGTATCTCTTGCGTCTTCCTTTCTCGTTACTCGCTCGGAAAAAAACAAAATTGAAAAGGGGTGTATGGTGTTTTCAGTTTTCACTGCCCGTGTTCCGCCATACACACAAACACACACACACACACACATGCACATACACACACACACACACACACACACACACACACACACAAACACACATGCACACAATACGCAGTCTTTAACACTGAATGAAATAGGTAAGTTTTAAAGAAGTCCTCCCGGCGACCCACGACAACCACAACAATTACGACGACGACAACCAAAAACAACATTAAACAATATGCAGCAACAACAAGCAATCAAAAATAATAACACTCAAATCTAACAGCATCATTATTTAATCAGAACCGCAACATCAAATGTCGTACTGGATGTACAAGAAACATAGAAATATCAGGGGAAATGTCCCTTTAACCGCATGATGTTATGGGTAGTGGAACGAACTTTTGCACCCCTATTATTGCAGTTGAGGAATCACATGTTTTTATGTGCAGAAAACTATTTGTACATATACATGTTTACTTCTTTTTACCCGACCAAAGGCAAGGCTTATAATTACCGTCCTACTGTTTTGCAAATGACTGCTGGTGACACATATACAACGAACCCCGTCCAGTTGTTACTACCCCCCCCCCCCCCCCATCACCCTCCGTTAATGGGGGGTGTATAGGTCTGTTTGTCCCTCTGTCTGTACTTAGATCTCTGGTGTGCGTGTGTGTGTGTGTGTGTGTGTGTGTGTGTGTGTGTGTGTGTGTGTGTGTGTGTGTGTGTGTGAGAGAGAGCAAGAGAGAGAGGGAGAGAGAGACCGGAGAGAGAGAGAGAGAGAGAGAGAGAGAGAGAGAGAGAAAGAGAGAGAGAGAGAGAGAGAGAGAGAGAGAGAGAGAGAGAATGACGATGACAATGACAAATCTTTATTTTTCGAGGGTGACAAGAATAAGCATAGATATGCTTTTTTTTGCATCTGGCCCTCGCCCTAAAGAGGGACTAAACATTTTACTATAAATATGAGAAAGAGAGAGAGAGAGAGAGAGAGAGAGAGAGAGAGAGAGAGAGAGAGAGAGAGAGAGAGAGAGAGAGAGAGAGAGAGAGAGAGAGAGATTGTTGAGTAGAATTCAGTTTACCAGAACTAAGATTGAACTAGGTTGTCCCAGGAAGAAAATCAACAAGAAAATGCTACGCAAACACCAACATACGAAACAATAGCAGCCGGGGTGAATACATTCACCAACACTGAACAGAAAATATGATACAGGAAAACCTCCCTGTGTAATCAAAGAAACACTGACTTGGAAAATTATCTGTAGCCAAGCAAACTTGAGCAAATGTGTTTCTATAATACTACTTTTTTTTTTAAATTGAAAATTTGTACACGCTAAAACGGCTTAACATTCTTGATCTACACCATGAGCATCAGAAAACCTTATTCCTCCTTCAACACTGACTTGATCTTCACATTTTGCGAATCTTTTCCGACTCGAACACTGAACTCGAACTACGCCCAAATCTGTATGCCACCTGATCCGTCTTGGAAAACAAAACCACTCCGAGACCGAGACTCAACACGAGATTACACATGTAAGTTAAAAGTGAAAGTCTCGTCTCGGTGACACTGACGCAAGCCTATCTAACCAAGACAGCTCTGTGTTCTGTGATGAGGTGATACTATGCTCCAGCAGAGGCGTATCTATAACTGGAGAGTGTAACAAACTCGTCACAGCTCGACTGAGAGTGAGAGTGAGAGAGAGTGTGTCGGTGCGTGTTTGTCAGTCACTCTCAAGACAATGGAGAGAGTGGGAGTGTTAGTTTTCCTGTTCGTCGTTTCGCTCTCTACCGGATTAGCCACGGATGGGCGTGAAAATGTGCGGAAAAAGAGACAGATCATGCAAGACCAGTAAGTGATTTTTTAAAAATTAACATATTAAATATTTATAACTAATAAAGAATGTATTTAATAATTTTTTTCATTTTATTTCATTGATTATTTTAGAATGTATATCTCTTTTGGTAAAAAATCTTGCAGCCTTCTTTAAGTTGCTTTGCTGCTTTTTTTCCCAGCGTTTTTTTCTTTTCAATATTATTTGTTCTTCTCTTTTTTTTTAATTTTATCTTTTGCTACAACACTCGGAAATAAAACGTGCCGAGTCTCTGAAACAGTTTCGTAAGCACTACAATAATTGCATTTACGAGCTGTTATTATCACAAGGTGTGACATTCTCCAGCGCACGCTTGTTATAATTATGATTGAGATTCAAATTAAAAACAAGAGTTTATGGAATCTACTAACCGGAAATAAAAGTAGGCATGAGAAAGGGGGCAAGAGTTATCTGTAGACGGGGTTTTGAATAAGTTCAAGATTAGGATAAGAGGGAAGGAAGAAAAGAACACACTGCTACAGGCGCGCACACACGAAGTAGAATGGAATAATAAAAAAAAAGTAAAATTATTTGTACACACAATATTAAAGATGAATTATTGTACAATTAACTCTGGAAAAAAATGAACAGAAATAAGTTTGAAGACCTCTCATTTGGTTCGAATCATACAGCTACAGAGGTTCTGATGTCACATTACATCTTTTTTCTAATCACGTTACGTTTTTCTTGGAGGGTAATCTATTTCGGTCTAATTGTAAGCTCGTCGGAATCGAAAACAAGCAGTTATAAGGTCTGTGGATATATCTGAAGAAAAGAAAACAATCTAATGTAAAATAATCTATGTGGTATCTGCAAGAAAACTTTTGATGGAAAGCTGTTGTCGAAAACACGAAAGATTGTGTTTCAGCTGATACGTAGCAATAGGAAGAAATGGTAAAATGACACTTTAAGATAGAACTGACGCAAACCAAATGTATCCATGGTTGTCCTGTGCTATAACGAAAAAACAAACCAGCAAACATCTGACCATCAAATAAACTCAAACAACCAAACAAACCAATAAACAAACAAACAAACAAACAAACAAACAAAAGTCTTGGTCGAGGAAAGCACACAAACCCAGGTAATGGACACAAACTAAGCATCATTCTCTACTTTTCGCTTTTTTTTTCTCATATGCTACCTATTTTACGACAGATGTTTGGAATGTTCAGTATTGCAGAAATTATGTCCATCAAATGCGTTACTGACATATATATATCACAGCTTTCTTCAACGATACATAACCGTCGACGCGTTCCCTCAATCTTCAAGAGTTATAGTGTCCTTCGTGTCAGGCAATCCGTACCCCGGTTTACGCCCCCTGAGAACCGCCCTCTCCTGTTTACGAGGAAGTAAAACCAACAGGCCTTTTATCGCCTCCTTTATTGTCATATTGTGGTGGTTGTTATATTACAATTTACATAGGCTTCTTGTTCCCTTGATGTTTGTCCGATATATTCTTTAGTTGTGGACTGAAATGAAGCTTGGGTTGGATTATAATTTTTGATTCTCATCTATGCTGATAATTGTATGACATATATATGCGTAGTTACACATGCAAAAACCCGGCTGAACGCGGCTCAGTCGCACACTTCTCAGTGATACTGACCCGTGACTGAAGGTGTAAAAAGGAAAGGGTGTGTGCGTTTAAACTGAAACGCGCAGCTAGTTGCAGTCACACGGCACACACACACACACACACTGGCACACACACACAAACACACACACACACTGACACACACACACACTGGCACACACACACATGCACACACACACTGGCACACACACACACACACACACACACACTATATACTCTCTCTCTCCGGCTCTAGTCTCTCTCTCTCTCTCTCTCTCTCTCTCTCTCTCCACCCCCGCTCCACCCCCGCCACTCTCTCTAAACTATAGTGTGCGAAAATGTGCTGAAATTAGCGTAGAAATTCAAGTTGCAGGTGTAATGCGCTAACGTGTTATCTGAAGCAATTAGACCGACGTCAATGCCTCACCCCTTGCATGCTGCGAAGGATAACTTGAATTCAAGGATTTTTTTCTGAGATAAGGGGGGGGGGGGGGAGTGGACAAAGTGGGGCCTGGTGGTCGAAAACAGGAGAGGTGGGGGTGGTGACGGGCTAAGGGGGGGGGGGGGGGGGGGGGGGGGGGGCAGGGGGAGAGGCGAGGCCGAGGGGTATGGGGTGGGGAGAGGGAGTGCGGGATGGCTGGAAGAAAATGTGTGAGTGTGTGGGGGGAGGGGTGGTGTCGGTGCGTGCCCGCATGCGTGCGTGCGTGTGTGTGTGTGTGCGTGCGGTATGGCTGGAAGAAAATGTGTGCGTGCGTGAGTGCCGCGTGCATACATGCGTACATGAGGGAGAGTGGGTCACTGTGCGTGAGCCTCTACAAGTATGTGCTTGCGTGCGTGTCGTGTGTGTGTCGTGTATTTGTGTCCGTGCGTGCGTGCGTAGGTGCGTGTATGACATGCTTACATGAGGGAGCGTGGGTGTGCGTGAGCCTCTGCAAGTATATGTTTGCCGGCGTGCGTGCGTATGTGCGTCCGAACGTGCTTGCGTGCGTGCCGGCGTGTGTTTGTCTGTCTGTACGTCGGAGTGTGCGTATAGAGTGCAAGTTCTTACCGTAGCATTTTGATTTGCCAGGTCATTGACCTAAGTGCAGCCTGTTTTAGTTTTGAAGTTTATTTTATTTTATGTTAATCTAGTATAAAAACATGAAGAAGGCAATAGAATTTCGTTTTTATCCCTCTTAATTAATGCGAAAGATTACTGATATCACCAACAACCATTTTCTATTTGTGGCAAATTACTTTCAAAGAAGAAGGAGGATGAGGAAGGGGGGGGGGCGGGGGACGGGGGACGGGGAGGGGGGGGGGGGGGGGGTAGAATCTTCCACACACAAAACAACAACGTCGTTTTGATCAGCAAGCAAGTCGTCGACAAAAAAATCAGATATTACCTTATTCAGATATTCAGGCCGAATGTTACTATGTAAAAGGAGGAGGAGGAGGTGGTGGAGAGGAGGGGAGGCGGAGAAGTTATGATAAAGTTAAAACATCGTCTAGTCGTCTTGGCCAGCAAATCGTCGACAATAAATCAGATATTACCTTATTCAAATATGCAGGTCAAATATGCACTCTGTATTAGGAGGAGAAGGAGGAGGAGGAGGAGGAGGAGGAGGAGGAGGAGGAGGAGGGGGGATTGGAGGGGAGGCGGAGAACCTACGATAAAGTTAAAACATCGTCTAGTCGTCTTGGCCAGCAAATCGTCGACAATAAATCAGATATTACCTTATTCAAATATGCAGGTCAAATGTCACTAGGTATACAGCGTGTTTCGGTGAGAACATTTCCACCCAGTGAAAGTCCAAAATATAACAATAGATGTAGCATATTCCAGAGACACGACAAGGCATGAACTTACCGTAATTAACGTGGATAAGACTGCGTGGATAATTATTCAGCAGACAGGCGTAAGATATGCGCGCGCAGGACTTAACAACCAGTGTCAATTTCGGACGTCCCGATAGCGCAGTGGGTCGGGGTACAAATGAGGTCAACATTAATATCACGTCAAAGGTCATGTAAATACAAAGTTGAAAGGTCATAGTAATGTGTGGGAGTCGAGCAAGGAGTGTGACGTTTTCATCTTTTTTTTCCCTGGATGGTTTGTGTGTGTTTTCTTTTCTTTCAATTTTGTTTTATCTTTTGCTGTTGATTATCTTTGATCTGTTTTACCTTCTTGAAGTTCGAGTCAAGCGTGTCTTGGGTTTTGTCAGAATTCGAACGGCAATTGAAACTCTTGCCCGTACAATTTATTTTACTTTATTTCAACGAAGGTGTCATGTCAAACATTTTTTGTATGATGTTTGTTTCGAATTCTCTTCTGATTTTCTTGTCGTCCTCTTTGTACAAACACGCGCGCACACATACTCTTTTTTGGAAAAGTACTTGATATTTGATGTAGTCATCAAAATTAAATAATAATTCTTCATATACAGTGTGTGAATATATACAAAATTCTATCTATATATATATATATACGACTTGTGTCTGTGTGTGTGTCTGTGTGTTCGCGATGCACGCCCAAAGTTCTCGATGGATCTGTTTCAAATTTGGTGGCCATATTCAGGTACACCCCGGACATAACCTGGTCGATGAGATATTTCAACACGTGCTCTCAGCGCGCAGCGCTGAACGGATTTTGGTTTTTCTCTGGATCCATTCCCAGTAACTCTTCCTTATCTTCTTCAGTGTTTTTAGCGTTTATAGCTAAACGATAAAATAGCCAATACCAGCTAATAAAACCGTAGGATGCAAAAGGAAACCGGTAAAATAAAATAAAATAAAAATACTGGTACGTACAATATAATAAGGCAAAGATTTGCTGATTTCAAGAATATAAGCTGCGGATGTTGTCTGTTTGGACACTAAACCATGGAGAAGGTACATTTTAGAATATATTATACTTATTCAGCAAATGGCTTTCGATTTTGTGGATTCGATTGCATTGTTTATTCATTCATTCATTCATTCATTCATTCATTTATCCATCTATTTATCTATTCATCAATGCATAATGTTCGGCGCATCGCCCAACTAGCATTCAACGCATCTGCCCTCTGCCCAGCAGATGTAGTCGGTGCGGGATGACAAATTTGCATAAATTTAAATAATCTGCGTGATATTACGACTCGGTTACCAATCCGGGCTAAGGGCACGCCCCCCTCTCTCAGACTCTGCGTTGTACGTAAACAGTTCAAGCTAAATTCGTCATACATACTGTTCGCACTTTCAGTTTAATCTTTGGGAGAAAGTGCGAACAGTATGTATGACGAATTTAGCTGAGTGAGAACTTGATCTGTGGGAATCAGCTCTGTGTA
>NC_090258.1:33147031-33414531 GCF_037325665.1 Littorina saxatilis
AACACGGTCAAGAACACGGTAAGTGACATGTTACCGCAAAGTGTGCCAACCCAGCTACAGACCCTGACATTAACTTTAACACAGTCAAGAACACCGTAGGTGACATGTTACAAAGTGTGCCAACACAGCTACAGACCCTGACAACAAGCTTAAACACAGTCAAGAACACGGTAAGTGACATGTTACAAAGTGTGCCAACACAGCTACAGACCCTGACAACAAGCTTAAACACAGTCAAGAACACGGTAAGTGACATGTTACAAAGTGTGCCAACGCAGCTACAGACCCTGACAACAAGCTTTAACACAGTCAAGAACACGGTAAGGGACTTGTTACAAAGTGTGCCAACACAGCTACAGACCCTGACAACAAGCTTCGGCACGGTCAAGAACACGGTAAGTGACTTGTTACAAAGTGTGCCAACACAGCTACAGACCCTGACAACAAGCTTTAACACAGTCAAGAACACGGTAAGGGACTTGTTACAAAGTGTGCCAACACAGCTACAGACCCTGACAACAAGCTTTAACACAGTCAAGAACACGGTAAGTGACTTGTTACAAAGTGTGCCAACACAGCTACAGACCCTGACAACAAGCTTTAACACAGTCAAGAACACGGTAAGGGACTTGTTACAAAGTGTGCCAACACAGCTACAGACCCTGACAACAAGCTTTAACACAGTCAAGAACACGGTAAGGGACATGTTACAAAGTGTGCCAACGCAGCTACAGACCCTGACAACAAGCTTTAACACAGTCAAGAACACGGTAAGTGACATGTTACAAAGTGTGCCAACACAGCTACAGACCCTGACAACAAGCTTAAACACAGTCAAGAACACGGTAAGGGACTTGTTACAAAGTGTGCCAACACAGCTACAGACCCTGACAACAAGCTTTAACACAGTCAAGAACACGGTAAGTGACTTGTTACAAAGTGTGCCAACACAGCTACAGACCCTGACAACAAGCTTTAACACAGTCAAGAACACGGTAAGTGACATGTTACAAAGTGTGCCAACACAGCTACAGACCCTGACAACAAGCTTTAACACAGTCAAGAACACGGTAAGTGACATGTTACAAAGTGTGCCAACACAGCTACAGACCCTGACAACAAGCTTTAACACAGTCAAGAACACGGTAAGTGACATGTTACAAAGTGTGCCAGCACAGGTACAGACCCTGACAACAAGCTTTAACACAGTCAAGAACACGGTAAGTGACATGTTACAAAGTGTGCCAACACAGCTACAGACCCTGACGACAAGCTTCGGCACGGTCAAGAACACGGTAAGTGACATGTTACAAAGTGTGCCAACACAGCTACAGACCCTGACGACAAGCTTCGGCACGGTCAATAACACGGTAAGTGACATGTTACAAAGTGTGCCAACACAGCTACAGACCCTGACAACAAGCTTTAACACAGTCAAGAACACGGTAAGGGACTTGTTACAAAGTGTGCCAACACAGCTACAGACCCTGACAACAAGCTTCGGCACGGTCAAGAACACGGTAAGTGACATGTTACAAAGTGTGCCAACACAGCTACAGACCCTGACGACAAGCTTCGGCACGGTCAATAACACGGTAAGTGACATGTTACAAAGTGTGCCAACACAGCTACAGACCCTGACAACAAGCTTTAACACAGTCAAGAACACGGTAAGTGACATGTTACAAAGTGTGCCAACACAGCTACAGACCCTGACAACAAGCTTTAACACAGTCAAGAACACGGTAAGTGACTTGTTACAAAGTACGTGTACCAACACAGCTACAGACCCTGGCAACAAGCTTTAACACAGTCAAGAACACGGTAAGTGACATGTTACAAAGTGTGCCAACGCAGCTACAGACCCTGACAACAAGCTTTAACACAGTCAAGAACACGGTAAGTGACATGTTACAAAGTGTGCCAACGCAGCTACAGACCCTGACAACAAGCTTCGGCACTGTCAAGAACACGGTAAGTGACTTGTTACAAAGTGTGCCAACACAGCTACAGACCCTGAAAACAAGCTTTAACACAGTCAAGAACACGGTAAGGGACTTGTTACAAAGTGTGCCAACACAGCTACAGACCCTGACAACAAGCTTCGGCACGGTCAAGAACACGGTAAGTGACATGTTACAAAGTGTGCCAACACAGCTACAGACCCTGACAACAAGCTTTAACACAGTCAAGAACATGGTAAGTAACTTGTTACAAAGTGTGCCAACACAGCTACAGACCCTGACAACAAGCTTTAACACAGTCAAGAACACGGTAAGGGACTTGTTACAAAGTGTGCCAACACAGCTACAGACCCTGACAACAAGCTTTAACACAGTCAAGAACACGGTAAGGGACTTGTTACAAAGTGTGCCAACACAGCTACAGACCCTGACAACAAGCTTTAACACAGTGAAGAACACGGTAAGTGACTTGTTACAAAGTGTGCCAACACAGCTACAGACCCTGACAACAAGCTTTAACACAGTCAAGAACACGGTAAGGGACTTGTTACAAAGTGTGCCAACACAGCTACAGACCCTGACAACAAGCTTCGGCACGGTCAAGAACACGGTAAGTGACTTGTTACAAAGTGTGCCAACACAGCTACAGACCCTGACAACAAGCTTTAACACAGTCAAGAACACGGTAAGGGACTTGTTACAAAGTGTGCCAACACAGCTACAGACCCTGACAACAAGCTTTAACACAGTCAAGAACACGGTAAGTGACTTGTTACAAAGTGTGCCAACACAGCTACAGACCCTGACGACAAGCTTCGGCACGGTCAATAACACGGTAAGTGACATGTTACAAAGTGTGCCAACACAGCTACAGACCCTGACAACAAGCTTTAACACAGTCAAGAACACGGTAAGGGACTTGTTACAAAGTGTGCCAACACAGCTACAGACCCTGACAACAAGCTTTAACACAGTCAAGAACACGGTAAGTGACTTGTTACAAAGTGTGCCAACACAGCTACAGACAGACCCTGACAACAAGCTTTAACACAGTCAAGAACACGGTAAGTGACATGTTACAAAGTGTGCCAACACAGCTACAGACCCTAACAACAAGCTTTAACACAGTCAAGAACACGGTAAGTGACATGTTACAAAGTGTGCCAACACAGCTACAGACCCTGACAACAAGCTTTAACACAGTCAAGAACACGGTAAGTGACATGTTACAAAGTGTGCCAACACAGCTACAGACCCTGACAACAAGCTTCGGCACGGTCAAGAACACGGTAAGTGACATGTTACAAAGTGTGCCAACGCAGCTACAGACCCTGACAACAAGCTTTAACACAGTCAAGAACACGGTAAGTGACATGTTACAAAGTGTGCCAACACAGCTACAGACCCTGACAACAAGCTTTAACACAGTCAAGAACACGGTAAGTGACATGTTACAAAGTGTGCCAACACAGGTACAGACCCTGACGACAAGCTTTAACACAGTGAAGAACACGGTAAGTGACTTGTTACAAAGTGTGCCAACACAGCTACAGACCCTGACAACAAGCTTCGGCACGGTCAAGAACACGGTAAGTGACATGTTACAAAATGTGCCAACACAGCTACAGACCCTGACAACAAGCTTTAACACAGTCAAGAACACGGTAAGGGACTTGTTACAAAGTGTGCCAACACAGCTACAGACCCTGACAACAAGCTTTAACACAGTCAAGAACACGGTAAGTGACTTGTTACAAAGTGTGCCAACACAGCTACAGACCCTGACAACAAGCTTTAACACAGTCAAGAACACGGTAAGTGACATGTTACAAAGTGTGCCAACACAGCTACAGACCCTGACAACAAGCTTCGGCACGGTCAAGAACACGGTAAGTGACATGTTACAAAGTGTGCCAACACAGCTACAGACCCTGACAACAAGCTTTAACACAGTCAAGAACACGGTAAGTGACATGTTACAAAGTGTGCCAACACAGCTACAGACCCTGACAACAAGCTTTAACACAGTCAAGAACACGGTAAGTGACATGTTACAAAGTGTGCCAACACAGCTACAGACCCTGACAACAAGCTTTAACACAGTCAAGAACACGGTAAGTGACATGTTACAAAGTGTGCCAACACAGCTACAGACCCTGACAACAAGCTTTAACACAGTCAAGAACACGGTAAGTGACATGTTACAAAGTGTGCCAACACAGCTACAGACCCTGACAACAAGCTTCGGCACGGTCAAGAACACGGTAAGTGACATGTTACAAAGTGTGCCAACACAGCTACAGACCCTGACAACAAGCTTTAACACGGTCAAGAACACGGTAAGTGACATGTTACAAAGTGTGCCAACACAGCTACAGACCCTGACAACAAGCTTTAACACAGTCAAGAACACGGTAAGTGACATGTTACAAAGTGTGCCAACACAGCTACAGACCCTGACAACAAGCTTTAACACAGTCAAGAACACGGTAAGTGACATGTTACAAAGTGTGCCAACACAGCTACAGATCCTGACAACAAGCTTTAACACAGTCAAGAACACGGTAAGTGACATGTTACAAAGTGTGCCAACACAGCTACAGACCCTGACGACAAGCTTCGGCACGGTCAAGATACAATACAATACAATACAATACAATAACTTTATTAATCTCTAAAAGAGAAATTACATTGCTGAGCGTTTGTGTCCGTAATAATAACATACATAAAACATTCAAAATAAACATTTGTTCTTTGTCCTGAGAAAATATAGCACATTGGTTATCACATAAGAAAGTATATTAAAAATAAATTAACATGCATTCACCATCAACAATGCACAAAAGAAAGTCAGCACCTTGCCGGTTATCACATATTGTCTAAGATTAAGAGAGTAGAATGCAAACCAAGATCAACAATACTGAAACAAGAACACGGTAAGTGACATGCAACTCGTTTCAATGTGTGCCAACACAGCTGAATGTCATTCACGTGGGGTTTTTTGGTCCCATAGTGTTGTTTGTATCAGTGTTCTCTTTTAATTAACAGCTTACGTTCAATACGCCATACACGTTTAATTTTTTCTCAATATGTCATTATGCGGTAAAAACACGCTTTACAGCTTGGAGAAACCAAGTTGCCACCCTAAGGGGATTTTTGTTTGTTTGTTTGTTTGTTTGTTTGTTTGACGCCCAGCCGACCACGAAAGGCCATATCAGGGCGGTGCTGCTTTGACATATAACGTGCGCCACACACAAGACAGAAGTCGCAGCACAGCCTCCGGGCTTCATGTCTCACCCATTCACATTATTCTGACACCGGACCAACCAGTCCTACCACTAACCCCATAATGCCAGACGCCAGGCGGAGCAGCCACTAGATTGCCAATTTTAAAGTCTTAGGTATGACCCGGCCGGGGTTCGAACCCACGACCTCCCGATCACTGGGCGGACTCCTTACCACTAGGCCAACCGTGCCGGTTACCCTAAGGGGAGCCACCCGCAGTGTTTGATTGGTTGAAACTGAGATGTGTCGTGATTTCAACGAATCAGAACCCGCGGTTTGTTCTCTCCCGTTTGGGTGGCAACAACTTTCGGTTCATGCGCCCCAGCCCAGGCTGCAACTTCCTGTGAAGCATACATTGGTCACAAAAATTGCACAAAAACTTTCAAAACTGAGATCAAGTTTGCATTCATACATATACAATTATGTGTTAGTGATAAATCAAATGATTCCATCAAAATAATGATGGTTGCTTTTTGCGATCTATTCAGCTCGGTATAATTATTCAAATATATATATGTTGTGTTAATTCAGCTGAAGTCGTCTAACACTGCTCATTTTACGTCTGTCCATGCTATAGGTTAATACAGCCAACGCCAATAACCGGCTGACGACAGTGGAGTCACGGTTGAACAACCTTCAGCCTACAGGCCAGGTGCAGTCATCCTTGACCTCCCTCGGCACTCGTGTGACCACGCTGGAAAGCAGGGTGAGTTGCATACAGTCTAGAAACATAGTGCTTGCTGCCGCGCGAGCCGAGAAAATTTTCCCTCTTTATCTTTGCTGCGCTGGCCGCAAAACCCCTCCGCGCGGAGGTGTTTCCAGACACATCGTACGTAGGGTGCATGCGCATTTTGTGTGTATGTGTGTGTGTGTGTGTGTGTGTGTTTGAGTGTATGTGTGTGTGTATGTGTGTGTGTGTGTGTATTGTGTGTGTGTGTGTGTGTATGTGTCAGTGTGTGTGTGTGTGTGTGTGTATGTGTCAGTGTGTGTGTGTGTGTGTGTATGTGTCAGTGTGTGTGTGTGTGTGTCAGCGTGTGTGTGTGTATGTGTCAGTGTGTGTGTGTGTGTGTGTATGTGTCAGTGTGTGTGTGTGTGTGTCAGCGTGTGTGTGTGTATGTGTCAGTGTGTGTGTGCAGTGTGTGTGTGTCAGTGTCAGTGTGTGTGTGTGTGTGTGTGTGTCAGTGTGTGTGTGTGTGTGTGTATGTGTCAGTGTGTGTGTGTGTCAGCGTGTGTGTGTGTGTATGTGTCAGTGTGTGTGTGTGTATGTGTGTGTGTGTGTCAGTGTGTGTGTATGTGTGTGTGTGTGTCAGTGTGTGTGTATGTGTGTGTGTGTGTGTGTGTTTTACATCAGCTGAACTGTAAATGCTGGGTTAAATCAAAGACTGCTGTGGAGAGATGTTATTATATCATAAACCCCCTCAACTCAGTCACATGCAACAACATCAAAAATTAAACCAAGCTAGTTTTCGTTAACACTTAATTATTAGAAAACATCCTGTCGGGACAGTCCTTTTTTTTTTCTAACGTTGTCTATACTTTAAATATGTACAGTCTTTGATCGTCTGACATTGAGGTTGGAAGTTTACATCCAGAAATGGGAAATTTTCTAATTTGAGAAAAGAATCCCTGACGGTTTTTCTAAGTGTCAAACCATTCAGGTTGTCGAAAGTACAGAGCAAAACTTGGGACAAAATCAGACCTACCTAGTCTCCAGACAAGTTTTTTTGATTTCGAACATTATTAATTTAACGTATTAATTCCAGGGTGATTCAAGCAGCACTAATAATCGTCTGCTGACAGTGGAGTCCCGGTTGAACAACCTTCAACCCACAGGGCAAGTGCAGACAACTCTCAACTCGCTTACCAGTCGTCTGTCCACATTGGAAACCAGGGTAAGATGCATACAGGATTTTGTATAATATCATTATTTTAAAATAAATATTTGAAATAACTAATTGAAATTTCAGTTCACTGTTATCTTAAGCTATGATTGTTTTTTTAATTACTGAAATTAAAGCAGTTATCTACCATTCCCCGACAAGTTAGGCCAAAAAAAAAATAGTCTGTTTACGGTAACCCGACCGACCCTATTTTTTTCGCGCGACCCTAGACTTTTTTTTGGCATTTGGGGGAGAGAAAAAAAGCAAAATAACGTAAAAATATGTTTTTTTGGAGAAAAAAAAAATCCCGACCTACCGACCCTATTTTTTTGGCCCATGTTACCGTAAACAGACCTATTTTTTTGGGGGGGGGCCTTTAGGGATTGACTAGATACAACCACAGGCGGAAGGTATCGTTCACTGGACCACTACTTCCATAGAAAGACTACTTTGGAAGTAGTGGTCCAGTGAACGATACCTTCCGCCTGTGATACAACGTGAAACAAACATCAATTGTTTAAAACATAAATGTATAGTGGGTTGAAATTTAAAACTGTGCGCAGTCCTATCAATGGCTACCAGTAAGTTCGTCACACGGTAGATTCGTCACGGGTGAGCGGCTGTTTATGCTTAGAGCTTATAAAATAAGATAAGATAAATTTGCAGATGTCTAAGGCCGCGAGGCCTATATCTGATCTTTTGATCAGTACTATTAACTTTCCTAACTTTGAGATGCTTTCAGATGTTTGATTTGTGGGAGAGATTCAAGATTCACAGAGAGAGAGAGAGAGAGAGAGAGAGAGAGAGAGAGAGAGAGAGAGAGAGAGAGAGAGAGAGAGAGAGAGAGAGAGAGAGAGAGAGAGAGAGAGAGAGAGAGAGAGAGAGAGAGAGAGAGACTGAGAGAGAGAGACAGAGAGAGGGAGAGAGACTGACAGATCAGAGAGAGTTCTCAATTGAGCAGTTTTCACTGACACGACACAGTCCGAGCGTTGTTATTTTAAAACGCGAGATCTACTCATTGAGCAGTTCTCAACTGAGCAGTTTTCACTGACACGGCACAGTCCGAGCCAGGGCCGGACTAGGCGAAGAGGAGGGGGGGGGGGGGGGGGTTGCCAGTGGTGGCCCAGGGGGATGTCCCCCCTGGCGGCAGGGGCGGATCAGTTCATTTTATGACTAGTTTTTTTCAAAAGTATAGTGTGAAGATATGGGTGTGAAGGCGCGAAGCGCCGAGCCGACGGCGCGAAGCGCCTAGCTTGCTAGGGGGGTCCGGGGCATGCCCCCCCGGAAAATTTTGAAAAAAAGGATGCAAAATGGTGCAATCTGGTGCATTCTGAGGATGATCATTACCAGTTTCAGGCAGCAGATTTTGTCACTGATTAATACCCCAAAAAATGAAACTCAATGTAAAATAAAGAAATGCATACCTCATTCAATATTTTTATTTTTTGGCTGGGGGGGGTCCGGAAACCCTAGAACCCACCCCCCCCCCCCTCGTTGTGGGGGTCAGGGGGCGAAGCCCCCTGAAGCTGACGGGTAGGTCATATTCTGAGATAGGAAAATGGTCGCTCCTTGCATGAAACGGCATAAAATAAGCAATAATAAAAAAAAAATTAAATAAGTAAGGTACATGTTTAGGATAGGGGGGGGGGGGGGGGGTTGCGCAACCCCCATAACCCCCCGGTAGTCCGGCCCTGCGAGCGTTGTTATTTTAAAACCCGAGATCTACTCATTGAGCAGTTCTCAACAGCCTGTAGTCTGAGAGAGGGAGCGAGAGAGAAAGAAAGAGAGAGAGAGAGAGAGAGAGAGCGAGAGAGAGAGAGACTCAGAATAAACAAGAGAGAGAGAGAGAGAGAGAGAGAGAGAGAGAGAGAGAGAGAGAGAGAGGGGGGGGGGGGAGGTGCAAGGTTGTATTACCATTACATAACAGCCGCGCTCGGACTACTGTGGCGAAGTTACCGGGACCGGTGACGAATCTACCGTGTAACGAACTTACTGGTAGCCCTATCAATTACCCATCCAGTGCGGGTAATTGTGTATTGTTGTCTTGCGTTGTTTTGACTTTACTCCTTTGAAAATAACATTCAATCCGAAAAATGTGTCAAACAACCAAATCATACAAGCACAGTTTGGGGCATAGGAAGTTGGAATAAAATGTCACGGGTATTATTTTTTGAGTTGATGTTGCAATATTTTTTGGCCAAGAATTCATATGTTTGAATGGACTGATGGAAAAGGTAATCGGGATGCTAAGAAATTGGCGAAAATCTTTGGTATGACAAACTTCGGTCGAGGTTACTTGGCACGGTGTTCTTTGTTTGTTTGTTTGCTTGCTTGCTTGCGTTGTATATTTAGCTTTCTTGTTTTTTTCTCTTCTCTCTTGCAGAATAACTGACGACTTTTTGTCTGACACAGTGCTGAAATACAATGCACTAAGCTTACATTTAAAAACAAATTACACTGATTAATCTGTGCTTGTCTGTTTCTTTACCAGCTTGCATGCTTGCCTTTTTCGTTAATCTATCTTTTTTGTTTGTGAACAGAGAGTTTTCAGGGGGAATAAAACACGTTTTGTTGTTTTGTTGTTTTGTTGTTGTTGTTGGTGGTGTTGTTGTTTTAAATGAAAAAAAAGGAACTGCTTGACTTTGCTTGATAACAAGTTACAAATTAAGATAAGATTATGGTATTATTCCCTTTATTTGTGTCTAGTCGCTTTTTGTTTGCTTGTTGTTTTGTTTGCTTGTTGTTTTGTTTGCTTGTTGTTTTGTATGCCGGTTGTTTGTCCTGCTTGACAATTATTTCAGAAAATGACGAGACACATTAATTTATTCATGCACTGATATTGATATATGTTTTTATTTTATTTGCTACTCTGTTATCACTGCATGATTCAGCATGTCACGGTGTCGTATTGTTTTGTGTCACCTAGGTAACCACCATTTCCACCACAATTGGTTCTGAGGGTTCTTCTGGACTCCGTCAAAGAGTAAGTTGTTGTGCACTAATCCCAAATATCCATCACACTAATCATTTGTCATTTATTTTCAAAAGCAGGCGCCATACATGCTGTCGAAGAAAGCTGACGAAAGTATAATTCCGTTAGTGTTAAGGCGATGACAGACGCGAAACACAAAACAAAGTGTTTTCCGAAACACGTTTTGGGGGATGTCACACTGTTTTGTGTTTTGTTTTGCAAGAAAACTTTGTTTTGTGTTTTGCGTCTGACATGGCCTTAACCCAGCTTCGGAGTCGGTGAAATTCACATCAGTTCTGTTCGGGTTTTTGGTTCAGGTTCATCTGCAGCTTTCCTGTAACAGGTGATGTGTAAGCAGTCTTTTTCAGGATGACGTCAGGCGAGCGGAATTGCCAGGAAGGCTTGAGTTTGTCTTTTTCAATCTGCGAACGTAATAACCCGGAAAGTCCTTTCTTACAAACTCAAAAAGGTCACAAATGTTGAAGACGACGATGACAACAATACTGACAACGACAGCGGCTCTCCGGGAGGAGGAGGAGGAAGAGGAGGAGGGGGAAGAGGTGGAGGAGGAGGAGGTGGAAGAGGAGGCCGGGGGAGAGGAAACCGTCGAGTCACGTGGCAAAGATTCAGAAGCTTGAGGACGAGGGTATAATTGTATATATATGCATCATGTGCAGTGTTTTCCAGCATGAATGCTAGTCACAGCACAGTCGTATAGACGAAAACCTCTTCACAACGGCTTGACCGATCGAGTTGCTTGCAGCCTGTCAGTGGAGCAACGGTACCCTTGCATGATTCTGAAGTCACACTGAGGTTGTAGAGAGGCTGACAGAAATTAGATCTCAAGTCCTACTGCAGTAGAATTCACAGAAACCTCTTGACAAGTGAATGTGTGTTGCTCCAACAGTTCCTTTGCATGATTTTAAAGTCACTGACATTGAGGCGGGTTGTATGAGAGACTGAGAGAAATGACACCCCAAGTCACACTGCAGTAGGAGAGGTAGAACACTCCTCACAACTGCATGAGTCATGCCGCCGGATCAATTAGTTTGTTGGGGGGGGGGGGGGGGCTAAGACTGATTCCTGGGGGGAGGGGGGGGTGCGGGGGCATTCCCCCTCCCCCCCCCCCCCGGAAAAATGTTTGTTTAAAGAAGCCGAACGGGGCTATCTGAGTATAGAACTGATTGCTCAATCTGTATTTTTTCTCCCCCTTTTTGGAGGGATGCAATTTTAACTTTTTTATGTTTCCATTTTCGAAGCATTAATCGATTGAACCGGCAATAATATGCAACGGCTTTAAACAAAAATGGGCCTGGGGGGAGGGGGGGGGGGCTTGAGCCCCCAAAGCCCCCCCCCCCCCCCCCCCCTCGTCCGGCCCGGCTGCAAGTGCTTGACTGTGCCTGTGTTTCTTGCGATGAGTTGAATCAAATCACTTGAGTTGCACAGCATGATTTTGATGTCATTGGTTATTGAGATTGACAGAAATTGAGACACTGCAGCCGTATGTATCTGTTTAGTCGCAAACTGGCAAAGTGCGATTGCAGTCGGTTTGTTTACGACTGGTCCGGCCTGGCATGATTTTGAAGTCACAGCTTGGTCAGTTGCATGGATACTGGATTACAGACATTCCAGTCAGTGACAGCTTCGCAGCACTGACTCGGACATAGGGAAGCCTCTTCACTCAGTCAGTCGTGCTTTTGAAAAAAATACTTTGACACACATAGGTTAAATTTTTTTTTAAACACCACAAAAACTAATAAAAAAAATCTCAACGCGAACCGGAGATGATGCACGGTTTCGTCGGCCCCGCCCCTCAGTTTTACCGCAAAGACCACTGAGCCTCTTCAGTTTCCCCCGGGTCCCCGCCCACACTACCACCCTTATCTCCGCAGGAACATTTGTGCCTGCGACAAAGTACGGAAATGTCTGCCTGGATTTTATAACGTCCTATAAAGCATCTTCACATGTCAGAAACGTTAACTGGTGATGAAAAACAGCAAATATCTTCTTCACTTGGGAGGGGGAAGGGGGCCGTGTGTACTTCCAATCACGTGGCCGATGGGGGAAGCAACTCTCATGCTCTCGTTGGGAAAGAAACAATGGCGGATTTGCGGGAAATACAACTGAAGAAAACTGTGCCTTGTTTGCTAGTTTTTTTTGCAGTTTGGGAAAATTGTATCCGAGCCAGGTAATGTTGATGCTAAGGATGGTATTTTGTTAAGTTACATATGAATCTGGTGACGCTATCGAATGTTACTAAGGCTGGCTTTGCAGTCCTGAGAGTGTGAGTAACTATAAGATCATCAAGTCCAAGATGTCGGACTCGATGATGAATGATGATCATGCCAGACTCCTGACTACAGACTAGCTGTTGCAAAAATCGTGGTCCAAAGCGATCATTTTGACTCAAAATTCGATGAATTCCGCATGTATATTAGCGCAGAATGAAATAACAAATTGTTAGTAAGTAATGTTACCATATTGTGTACCACGAGAGCGGAGTGGCGCAGTGGTTAGAGCGCTTGCCTCTCACGCTGCAGGTCGTGGTTCGTCCCCCACTCGGGGACAAATACAAATACCCGATTTTTCCGAGCGCTCTCCAGTCCACCCAGCTGGAAATGGGTACCTGACCCTATTCAGGGCCGGGGAAGGCAAAGGCAGCAAGGGAGAGGAGATGGGCACCGCCCTCATAAAAAGCTGGCCCCCAGAAAAGTGGAGATCTCTAACATCTCTCTCCCCTACGACCAGATGGTTATGGGAATACCTTTACCTTTACCTTAATGTTACCATTTTGTGACATCCAAATCCAGAAGAGCAGGACAGCTATTCTGCATGCAGTCAAAAGTGGAGGATCCCTTTACTTACAAAAATCACACTTACTGACGCTGAAGCGAAGGGGTCTATGTCGACCAAAAGAGGGGGATTCCCTGTAGATGGAGTTCCTGTAGGCAATCTTCCTGCGAACTTGCTTTGATTTTTTTAATGCCACTTAGATGGTTAGCTGCGAACATCTGCGACTTGCTGCCGTGAAGTGTTTAGATCGCCAGACTTTTTTTGGTTTTTTTGGTAAGAAAAATCTTCTGACAAGTGTACCAACAAAAACCCTACCCCCACCCCCTCACAACTACCCATCCAAAAAAGAAAAACTTGATTGCATGCCATGTTTGCAGAGCTTGTTGCGCAAGGTGCGAGCAGTCTCCTGATTATGCCCTGTGTGAGATGTGTTGTAACACTGAATGAATTTCAAAACATTTATTTTTGTTGTTGTGTGTGACATCTGGGAGTCTGGGTGGCCGAGTGGTAACGCACTTGCGCTCGGAAGCGAGAGGTTGCGAGTTCGACCCTGGGTCAGGGCGTTAGCAATTTTCTCCCCCCTTTCCTAACCTAGGTGGTGGGTTCAAGTGCTAGTCTTTCGGATGAGACGATAAACCGAGGTCCCTTCGTGTACACTACATTGGGGTATGCACGTTAAAGATCCCACGATTGACAAAAGGGTCTTTCCTGGCAAAATTGTATAGGCGTAGATAAAAATGTCCACCAAAATACCCGTGTGACCTGGAATAATAGGCCGTGAAAGGTGGATGCAGCGCCTATAGGCTGTTGATCTACTGGCCGATGTGAATGCGTGATATATTGTGTAAAAAATTCCATCTCACACGGCATTAATAGGTAACATGCGCCTTGAGTCGCCTTGTGTGGTGAGATACGTGCGCGATATAAATCCTCGTAAATAAAAAATAAAAAAATAAATCATTTTCATGTGGCTAATTTGGGAGAAAAACTATTGTAACACTAACAGATCTGTGCGTTCTCCAGAACAAAACCTCAATAATCTTTTATCTACAGTATTTCTATAAAATTACATCTACAATATTGCAATAAAAAGAACCTTTCGTTGAATTAATTTATCAAGGCTACATTCTGGAGAATGCTCAGATGTGTTTAAAAAAAGGTTAGAAAAAAGTTAAATTGCAGACAGTGGAATGAAGGCCCAGTTTGAAATTGTGGAATTTTGCCTGTTCTCAGTTCTGAATATATTTGTGAGCTTACAATATTGCTCAACTAGCAGTCAGGCCCGGCTTCGTCCGGGTGTTTCTGCTCTCCCCTCTCTCAGAAACCTCTCGAATCTTATTCCAATGTGGATAAGAAAAATGACAGTGTGAGCTCATACATTTGGATGTATGTATAGGCAAGGCAAGTTTCTATTTGGTTCAACGTGTTCTTCGTGATTTGTTTACCCCTTCTCACACCCACTCTAGTTACCGTCTGATCAAAGCACGCATACCTCATGAGTGAGCGCGTCATACCTTTTTGAACAGGGGAGAGAAATCTGTAAATTCTCGTGATCTTTCACTGAGGCGATCGTTTCGTAAACATTATTCGTGATGATCTGGAAGGCAGGGAGGGGGAGCAGGGGGCAGGGTTAGTGCGTGTGTGTGTGTGGTGGGGGGGGGGGGGATGATAGCGGGCGGGGGGTAACCCTTGAGAATGACACGGTATACTGGTTTGATGAGAGTTACCTCCCTTCCGTGGGTGACAAAGCATGACTTACCTCCCTTGCACTATATAGACTGTATTGATAGATGGGGAGGGTAATTATCCGAGGAAGGAAACAATGTCTGGAGAAACTAAAACCCAGGTGCACATTTGTGGGTCCAGGGTAGTGTGCATGCAAAATATCTTGTGCTTATCTTTTGCCATCTCTGAGGTATGGCGACCACAGACACACACACACACACACACACACACACACCGACAGACAGACACTCTCTTTTATTTATATATAGATAGATAGATGTAATGCAAACGCTTGGCATTCTTCCCAGTACGGTCATATCATCTGTTACTGCAAGATTTGATGTTTGCCTCAACCTCCTTTGTTTGGATACAAAAAAGAGTTATCTCCCTTACCTTCTAGAAATTTCCGGAACTGTCCAGTTAATTTTTCATTCTTCATTTCTTCCCCTCATAGGAGCAATAGCAAGTCTCTAATATCACTGGCATGATGTGCTTGCTACAGGTGAACAGTAGGCACTGAACTGGTCTTGCACCATATAGGGTGTATTCAATAAATGGGAGGTCCATAATCTGAGAAAGGAAACAATGAATCAAGAAACTAAAACCCAGGTGCACATCTGCGGCACCTAGGGAGTGTACGTGCACACTATCTTGTTCCTGCCTCTTGCCATCTCAGAGGTATGGCGACCACAGACACACACACAGACAGACAGACACTCTCTTTTATTTATATGTATAGAAGAGCTGTTTTATATACATGAATTGTAGTTGTAATGATGATATTGAGAATGTTAATAGTTGATAAGCAAAAGATTTGTTGTTTATAAAATTCATGTACAGCGATTGCTTGTTCAAGTTGTTGTAGCAACTAGCATTCTGATTTGCATATGTTCATGTATCTGAGTCGCACTTTTAACAAAGAAGTTAGTTGGAAGGCAGCCTTAGCTTGAAAGACTGAAAGACCAGATGGTAAGTGTTATGTAACTTACAGTTTCAATAAATAGTTTTTAGACGTGTGGAATTTTGTAAACTTTTTCATTGACTTGAAAGATGAATGCATTTTGTTGTTTTCAGTTGCAAACGCTTGAGACAACAGTCCAGGACTTGAAGAATGTAAGTACCGTAAAGTACCTTGTAAGTGCCCAGTATCGAGTAAGCGCCCACCCCCCACTTTTAGTCCAAAACCGTGCATAGGGTATAGTACCTTGTAAGCGCCCACCCCCCACTTTACACCATTGAAATCAGGGGAAATAAAAATTCCGCACTTGATCTGCTAGTTTTGTGAATGATTTCCCTTTCTTGCAAACCCTATCACGTGTGTCTGCATGCCTTGGATCTAAACGCCTGCAAGTCAATGATTAGGCAAAAAAAAAAAAAATGTCTGTTTAGGGTAACATGACCAAAAAAAGTAGGGTCGGTAGGTAGGTTTTTTTGTTTTTTGTTTGTTTGTTTTGTTGTTGTGTAAATGCTATGTTGGCTGAACATTCACTTCTTATATTTGATGAATACATGTTTCAAAACTAACGTATAAATAAAACAGAGAGAAAGGGTGAGAACGAAACGCCAAATGTCTTTTTTTAGCATTTTTACCTCTTTTTTTTCTTCTTTTTTTTTGAAATCAAAAAAAAGTTTTTGGGTCGGCGCCAAATCGATAGGGTCGGTCGGGTTACCCTAAACAGACAATTTTTTGAGTCACTTGAGAAAAAGTGACTCTATGTAATCGGTCAGTGTTAGTCTGTCCGGCCGGCCATCCGGCCGGCCGGCCGTCCGTAGACACCACCTTAACGTTGGACTTTTCTCGGAAACTATCAAAGCAATCGGGCTCATATTTTGTTTAGTCGTGACCTCCAATGTCACAGGTCAGCGTCAAAGGAAAAATTAGACATTTTATATCTTTGACAAAGTTCATCGGATGTGATTGAAACTTTGTAGGATTATTCTTTACATCAAAGTATTTACATCTGTAGCCTTTTACGAACGTTATCAGAAAAACAAGGGAGATAACTAGCCTTTTCTGTTCGGCAACACACAACTTAACGTTGGGCTTTTCTCGGAAACTATAAAAGTGACCGGGCTCAAATTTTATGTGAACGTGACTCATTGTGTTGTGAATAGCAATTTCTTCCTGTCCATCTGATGCCTCATATAATATTCAGAACTGCGAAAGTGACTCGATCGAGCGTTTGCTCTTCTTGTTTTTTTTGGCCTTACAAGATGCTGCGGATCAAATCGTACACCGTTGCATTTAAGCTGTCAGCTCTTGACTATTTGGATAATAACGCCAATGGAAATGTGTCGCAAACAGCAAGTGAGTTTGGGGTAGATAGAAAAAGGATACGAGAATGGCGAGAGAATTGCGATACCCTGTTACGTCACCAGGCCGGAAAGGAAAAGAAGAAGCTCTCTCTCTCTCTCTGTGATCTCTCTCTCTCTCTCTGTGATCTCTCTCTGTGATCTCTCTATCTCTCTGTGATCTCTCTCTGATTTATCTCTCTCTCTCTCTCTCTCTATCCTTGAAAATAAAGTTCCATATTCATCTCTCTCTCTCTCTCTCTCTCTCTCTCTCTCTCTCTCTCTCTCTCTCTCTCTCTCTTTCTGCCGAAAACAGTCTATGGCCAAGTAAAATAGACTGCTGCCCATATCCAGAAGACGTACCCCTTGTTCAAGGGAAACAGAGACACAGTGCGGCCGACAGCGGCACCTCTGCAGACAAGAAAAGGATGCGACGACATTTGTCTCCCCAAGCTCTTCTAATGACAATACGAACAAGAAAAACAATGGAAGATGAAAAACGAAAGAAGATATGATTACGAAGTGATCAAAGATCACATTTCTTACTGAAAACTGCTCGTGCATATGGTGTAGTACCTAGTAAGCGCCCAATCCCTACTTTGGGTCGGAATTGGTGCACAGGGGGGGGGGGGGGGGGGGAGGGGGGGGGGGAGGCGGGGTGGGGGGGTGGGCGCTTACAAGGTACTTTACGGTATATATATCAGATATACATAGAGAATACTACATGGCTTGCTGTGTCGTACCATATTTACACAAGGTGTTTTTTTAAATATTGAACTGCGAGCGAAAGCGAGCTGTTCACTATTTGAAAAAGCAACGAGTGTAAATCTAGTACGACACAGCAAGCCATGTAGTATTCTGTTTATCCAACATACTGTACTTACGTGTATTTTACTGAAAATGTCTTGCAGACGAGGCAGCTAAATTGAAGACGCTTGTTTTGGAAGCTCGGTCTCTTCTAAATCCTCGTGCAATCTATTACGGCAAAGCAAAGAAACGTCACTCTGAAAGTGTGGCGTGACGTGTTAGTTCTAAAGATTCATCGAGGGTAATTAGCGAGCGCAATTTTTGTTTCTTTAATGACGTTTGTCTCGGTGACTTTGGCATCATAAGCAGTGGAAAAACAGGTCCCTGGCAGACTTGCTTGACATGACCTCATTTACATTATATATACACACGTGTGATTTGAACGATTATTATCTCACGGGTGTCTCTCTCACGTATGTAGGATAAATGTAATGAAATGATTTAGACTTCCAGTTTCACAACTTTCCAGACCTGTGACAGCGACGCTGACACAATGACAGAGACCAAAATGTGTATTCCAATACAGTACTTGTAGTTCTTTATTTGTATGGAAATGATTTGGCCATCATTGAAATGTTGAACTATTTTCTTTAGAGCTATTAAAATGTAAAAAGTCATAATAAAGGAGCACTGAAAACTTAGAGTATAGAGAATGTACAAACTACAATTTAACAGAATTGACATACAATTTTCAGGCGAGAGAATCTAACTCTACGATCCTCCTTTTGGAGGAATTTGGGTGTTCATGCTGTATTTTGATCTTTTCTATTCTCAAGTCTGATGCCCACACATATAGATATATAGGGAATTTATGCAACACATGATGACACAATGTGTACAGTTACTTTTTACCTTGGTCTGCTACAATAGCAGACGACTTTATTCTGTGTTAACCCGGATGTATTCGGGGGTTGGGTATTACAAAGGATGTTGGGTAGTGCTAAAAATAGCCCTCAATCATCCTGCCAAAGGAGACAAAGAAAGCTGAATTTTCGCTTTTATGTGAGCTTGCGAACATAAATATATATATATATATTAAGATGATACAGAAGACTTAACTTAACTTAACTAAAAGAAGATAAAGACTTAACTTTATCATTTGTTTTGTGACAGCTTCTGACCACCAATGAGTGCAACAGCAACCCATGCCAGAACGGAGGGACCTGTGTTGACACCTACAATGGCTTCATCTGCCAGTGTCCTTCCAACTATTATGTAAGTACTAGGCCAAAAAGAAAAATATGTCTGTTTCCGGTAACATCGCCGAAAAAAATAGGATCGGTGTGTTTTTTATTTTTTTAATTTTTTTTTTATAAAACCTTTTTCTTACGTTTTGTTAACGTCTTTTTACGTGTTTATTTTTTTTAAACGCTTCCTTAGTTTACTTACAATTATTTAGCACATGTTTTTGACCTAGATATATTGAAGCTAAATAAAGTATACTTGACTTCATATTTTTATTTTTTTAATTTTTTATTTTTTTGTACGAAAAGCGAAAAAAAACTTTAGGGTCGGCGCTTAAAAATAGGGTCGGTCGGGTTACCTGAAACAGACATATTTTTCTTTTTGGCCCTATCTATGGGGAGATCAGGGATGGGCAAAATTGTCCGCCCGATCGCATAGGGCGAGCAACAAATCTGACGGGCTAGAAGAACTAAACCGCCTGGCACCTTGCCCGGCTGGCCAGAGAACATTCTGGTCAAATGTAACATTTGTTGTTGTAATATTGAGTTTTAAAGCAATTTAAACACTGCATTATGTACCAGGCCAGCGAAAAATCTGGCGTGCTTGTGACTTTCTTGAAGTTACTCGCCCGACTGGCGAGTTAACATTTTAAGATTTGGTCATCTCTGGATACTGTCCGCTGTTGTTGGCCAAAACATGGGTACAATAATGCAGGATTACTTTGAAGAGCATGCTCGGAATGTAGCAAGTCTTTGGTTATTACTAGTAGTGAAGGAGGATATGATGAAACAGAAAGGGGTGCCGGGTAGCTCAGGCGGTAGAGCACTGGACTTGTGATCTTCATGTAACGGGTTCGAAACCAGGCGTGGACGGACACGGGTCAACTTTATGTGCAGACTCAGAGACGTTATCCATGTCCCACCCCTGTGTCACCACAGAAGCATGTAAAAGACCTTGATCATTCTGCCATAAGTGCAACTGCAAGTGCCTGATTACACCTTAACATGCATACAACTGGGTATCTCATCTACAGTCAGGGTACCACACGGGTACATGCCCCTAAAGGTTTCACTGTAAAAACTACAGTTATCTATCGATATGATGAAGGTTTAACTGTAACTAAGCTAGACTGTTCTGATTTCAGGGCGTCACCTGTGCTGCGGATGTTAATGAGTGCAGTGAGTATGCAGGAACAGACCGTGGTTGTCAAAACGGAGCTACCTGTATCAACACTCAGGGCAGTTTCAGGTAATTCTGTATTATGAATTTTGTCATTACTTCCAGTAACAGTGGTACCTGCGATGAATTTGGTCCAGCCTTGAGAATCCCTATCAAAACTTTTTTGACATTGCAGGTGTCCTTTCGTGACAGGTATAGTTTAAACTGTCAAAATATGGCTTCCTTTGGTCCAGCCTTGAGAATCCCTTTCAAACTTTTTTGACATTGCAGGTGTCCTTTCGTGACAGGTATAGTTTAAACTGTCAAAATATGGCTTCCTTTGGTCCAGCCTTGAGAATCCCTATCAAATTGGTTTTACATTGCAGGTGTCCTTTCATGACAGGTAGAGTTTAAACCTGCAGTACTGTGACTTCTATTGCTCACTGGGAAGGCATTTTGAATTTTACAGCATAGAATAAGAAACAGCATTGTTGACGGCTGTGCCAGCCCTGATGCCAGACTCAAAACGCAATTATCATTGGCGTTAACCGGTAATTACCAGTATTATACCGGTTGAAACGAAAAACTACCGGAACAAAATTGGCTACCGGTATGACGTACCGGTTCTTCTTCTTCTTCTTTGATTATGGGCTTAGACTCCCTCGTTCACTCATGTTTTTAGCACGAGTGTTTTTTTTACGTGTACGACCGTTTTTACCCCGCCATTCAGGCAGCTTACGCCAATTTCGGGGGATACATGCTGGGTATTTTCGTGTTTCTATAACCCACCGAACTCTGACATGGATTACAGAATCTTTTCCGTGTGCACTTGGTCTTGTGCTTGCGTGTACACACGAAGGGGGTTAAGTCACTAGCAGGTCTGCACATAAGTTGACCTGGGAGATCGGAAAAATCTCCACTCTTAACCCACCAGGCGGCAATGACCGGGATTCTAACTCGCGACCTCCCGATTAGAAGGCCGACGTCTTACCACCACGCCACTGCGCCCTACCGGTTGATTTTTAGAACTACCGTTTTTTTTTCCGCTGGTAAAACAATAAAACCAGTACTCTGAGTCTGAGTTGGACTCTTACTGGTTCCAATGAACAGCCTACCGTTTTTGTCAGGACTGTTCGCATCATAAAAGTTTGCGTACAGGTTTAAAAAATACTAGCGCCATCACTGAGGGAAATTAGGGGCTGCAGAGATAAAAGAAAAGGTGTAATGTTTTTTCACTGGCCAGCACTAAAACACAGCACACAGCATCACAGCAGCGATTTTGTAAATACATTGAGGTTTTTCAGTTTCAAAAAAAAACATTCTCATGTTGATAGTGATACCCGTGTGAAAGTTCATTAAATTACATATTCTTACTCCGAGTCACATATTTAGCATTGACGCAGTCGATAGCTAAGGTGTCTGAAACGCTATCCCGCCTATAGTCTAAGGGAAGCAACCCAAGCTAAAAAAGTAGCAAGCTTGCTACCCTGGGTTGCCTCCCGTAGCGTATCACGCCACAGATCTCGTACCTGGTACGAGACACCCTCATTTGACTCCTTTCAGCCAGAGAGATAAGGTCGTTTTTTGCGCTATGCTCCGAGGCCGTTTCGTTTTGTCAGCCTGACACCCTCCGGCCTCGGCCTCCCGTCTTCTCCTAGCTGTTTCCAGTTGGTGAGATTGTTCCTTATTTTATTTTGACTTTGTATTGATTCTGCTGGAAATTGCTTACGTCCTCTGGACTCAGAAGTTTCTTCAGCGGTTTCTAGTTGCGTTGGTCGCCATTTTGGTGGCCATTTTTTGCTAGCACGTGGTGTTTCTACTGAGTTGGTTTTCGTCCGTGCTCGGACGGTGAGCTTACTCGGTAGGAAGTTAGTTTTAGATGCCTTGTAGGTATCTTTTTCTTGCTAGTAAATAATTTTTCTGCTGAATTTCTTGTCCGCTCTGGACTTCGATTTTACAGTAGTTGTTTTGTTGGCCTCCAGTTGGAGCCATTTTTCGCTAGCACGCTGTGTTTCTACTGAGTAGTTTTTCGTCCGTGCCCGGTCGCTTTACTATCTTGGTAGGCTGTTAGTTTTAGCTGCTTTAGCGGCTACTGCGCTAGTGCTAAGTTTATTTTCTACTAGGATTCTTCATCCGTTCTGGACTTAGAATTCTACAGTAGTTGTATTCGGCGGCCGCCTTTTGGTAGTCGTCCTTTATCCTAGCATGTTGTGCTATCGAGATGTTTACGTCCTTTCTAGGAATGTAAACTACCTTGGTAGGCTGTTATTTAGCTTCTTACGAAGCTATTATTATTTTGCTAGTTGATTATTCTGCTGATTTTTAGGTCCGTTCCGGACTTAGTTAAATTTTCAGTAGTCTTGGTTTACCTCTTGTCAGCTTACGTTTTCGGCAGCTGCACTTCCGGTTAGACTGGTATGCCTGTTCGGGTCCGTGCTCGGACTTTGAACATTTTGCCAGTAGCATGTTTTTGTAGCTACTTTTGTGGCTTGTTTGCTAGTGCTAGTTCCGGTTCTGCTGAAGCCTACGTCCTCGAGACTTGTTACTTTTCAGTAGATTTCTTTCTCACGTCGCCGGCTGGGCGTTTAGTGAGAAAAGACGGGGGGGGGGGGGGGGGGGGGGGGCTTCCTCGTCTTATGCCAATAGCCCCATGGTACATGTTTCTGATCCTAAGACTAATTCGGTCTTTTCTGTGCCTTTTTCGGCGCCGGAAGAGACTCCGTCTGTCTCTCAGACGTCAGTTTCGGCCGCTTGTGCGGCCGTTTCTCCCCCTTTGTTGACACCAGAGCCTAGCGCTCTGGTGGCTAGTCTTATTGCTTCTTTGCTTACAGAGATCCGTACTTCTGGGGGCGGGCGTCCCTTGCTTGGTGGCTTCGAGGGTGACGACGGCAGCTTCGGATTCCGGACGTTTTTTACCCGGGTCCTTGTCGCTCACTTGCGTTTCCGGAGCGTCGGCCCAGTCTACTGGCGCTCGTGTTGTCTCTGGATTCCACTCGCTGGGACAAGCTTCCCTTCGTGGCCGGCCTCAGTGGCTTCCGCTTGCGGGAGTGCACCTGAGCGTGTCCCTTCGGGGACGCGGCCAGTACAAGGTATGTGCTCGCAGCAGCCGTCTTCGGCAGCTGCACTTCCGGTTCCCGGAAGTAGTGGTTCACTGGTTGCGGACAGACCATGGTCCCCTCCGGTTCGAGCTGCGCTTTACGTCAGCTGTCGTCCGCGACAGCTGCTTCCAGTTTCGGCCGGAAGTAAGAGGTTCACCGGCTAGTGCACAGGCTGCTGTCACGTCCGGTTCGAGCTTCGACTTACGTCAGCAGTCGTCCGCGACAGCTGCTTCCGGCTCCGCCCGGAAGTAAGAGGTTCACTGGCTAGTGCACAGGCTACTGTCACGTCCGGTTCGAGCTTCGACTTACGTCAGCAGTCGTCCGCGACAGCTGCTTCCGGCTCCGGCCGGAAGTAAGAGGTTCACTGGCTAGTGCACAGGCTACTGTCACGTCCGGTTCGAGCTTCGACTTACGTCAGCAGTCGTCCGCGACAGCTGCTTCCGGCTCTGGCCGGAAGTAAGAGGTTCACTGGCTAGTGCACAGGCTACTGTCACGTCCGGTTCGAGCTTCGACTTACGTCAGCAGTCGTCCGCGACAGCTGCTTCCGGCTCCGCCCGGAAGTAAGAGGTTCACTGGCTAGTGCACAGGCTACTGTCACGTCCGGTTCGAGCTTCGACTTACGTCAGCAGTCGTCCGCGACAGCTGCTTCCGGCTCCGTCCGGAAGTAAGAGGTTCACCGGCTAGTGCACAGACTACTGTCACGTCCGGTTCGAGCCTTGCCCTACGGCAGCAGTCGCCCGCGACAGCTGTTCTTCCGGTTCCGACCGGAAGTGTAGGTTCACTGGTTAGTGCACAGGCTACTGTCACGTCCGGTTCGAGCCTTGCCTTACGTCGGCAGTCGTACGCGACAGCTGCACTTCCGGTTCACGGAAGTAGTGCCTCGTTGGAAAACGGACAAATAATGATCCCATCCGGCTTGAGCTGCGCTATACGTAAGCAGTCGTCCGCGACAGCTTCTCTTCCGGCTCCGGCTGGAAATGTTAGTTCATCAGTGTGTGGGCAGCCCATGGCCCTTTCCGGTTTGAGCTTTGCCCTTTGCACGGCAGCCATTCCCGGCAGCTTCGCTTCCGGCCTTGGCAGGAAGGTAGGTCAAGCGGGTAGTGCACAGGTTACTGTCACTTCCGGTTCTGGCCTACGGCCTACCTTTGGGTTCCGAGCTTCAGCTCGTAGGTGGCTCAGCGCCAGCTTTGGCATAGCGCTGCTGTTGCTGCCGCACTTCCGGCTCCTCCCGGATTTTCCGGTTCAGTTCCCGCTGCTTCCGTTTGGTCGCCGGTGAATTTCGAACAAGGCTTGCCCTATGGGCATACAGGCTTCTTGCCTCTGTTGGGACAGCAGCATCCACACACTTCGGTGGTGGCCGCTAGCTCCTCTCTCCCACTTTCCTTGGTTTTTGATTCCTCTCATCCTCCTCTCAGTTAGGGAATGAGCACAATCGATTGCCAACAGGAAGGACTTCAGGTTGGCAAAGAGGAAGCAGCTACTTCTGGTTTGAAGAATCACCCTTAGTAGCTTTTCGCCTTTTTTGCCTTTTCGCCAAGCCCCCCTCTTCGACAGGGGGTTGCCTCCGGCGTCGGTTTCGTTGCTGGTTCCTCAGGGTTCAGCTTCGGAGCTGGCATCGGAATACCTTGCCGCTCCTGCGCAGGCTTCCTCCTTCGTGCCCTTAGCGGATCAGAGGAAGTTGCCTTGGCCAAGGTCGTCTCGAAGCCTCCTGTTGGCCTTTCCCCGTCCGCGTGCACCGTTTCCGGTCACGCCGGAACTTCTTTCGCTTCTTACGAAGCCGTTGAGGAAGGATTCGGTTCTGCCGTTCTATGGGCAGAATCTCCTATTCTCTGAGGAAGGGGGGCTGACAACTTTTGGAACTCAGTTCCATTTCCGAGACTCTCCTGCGGGCGCTTTCTCGCGCTCTGGCAGATTCCTTGGCGCCCTTTACCCTTAGTAAAGAGCAGGACGCGGAGGAAGTGTCTCACTCCTCTCCACACTTACAAGGGTGAACGAGGCACAGATGAGGCTGTCCTCTCTGCACTATTTCCATGCGGTCTCGTGCAGAAGGGACTTGTTTCTTGCCCACTCCCGGTTTTCTGAGGAGTCGACAAGGAACATTCTCAGATCGTCATCCTTGGTGGACGGTCTCTCTCCGGCAGCCTGGCCTCTCATGCCAGAAGCAGGGGATTGAGACCAACAGAGAACAGCGGTTCCCTTCTTTTGAGCTTCAATCCGAAAGCAGCAAAAGCAGGCCGCTCCTAAGCAGGCTATACCTAAGCGGACTCAGCCTAAGCGGCCTAAGTCCTCAGCTCAGGTGAGATTGTTTCTTTCACAGCCGTCATAGGTACGCTGGGTTTTCGAAACAACAGCTGGCCTTAGGGCTTCGGGGTTTTAGCCTCGGCTGGAGCAACAGCCATTTCATCCGTTGGCGGTGGTGGTTGTTGCTTTCCTTGTGCTTGTGGCTTCGGGCTTCGACATTCTTTCTTTTTCCCAGCGTATGGGTGCTGAGAGGTCGATTTCCGTTTAAAGGGGGGTTTCTGCCTTTGGGCTTCCCCGTTTTCTCTTTGCCACGAGCTTCTGGACTTGGTCCAGGTTTGTCTTTCGCCGAGTCTGACTTTGTCTTTCTCTAGCGATCAGACGCGTTCTGGTGTTTCGTCCAAACTTAAGGTTCACTTGAGTTGGCCTCGGAAGTAACATTCAGATTTTCCTGAGGGTGCATTGTCTGGGCAATGCATGTTTGAGAAGTCATTCTTGGCTTGTCACTTTTTCTCAGGTTTTTTGGCTACTCCTCCCCTTTTTGGGCAGAGGTCTAGCTAATGTTCCAGTTTTCTCGGTGCTGGCCTCTAGGCCAGCATCTTTTTCGGCGGCCGAAACTTTTGGTTTCTTATTGTGCCTGTGTAATTTGGGTACTTTGGTGCAAGGGCCGGCCTACGGGCAGCAAGGCTCTCGGCCTTAGCCTGTGTTATAGTCTCCTGCCTGTCGTGTTGCGACTTTGGCAATTTGGTTCTTGTGACTGCGGATTTCGTCTCTTCCTCTGCTCCATCATGCTTGCAGGATGTGAGTTGGGACGATTTCTGCTGGGTTGGGCTTCCGGCCTGGTCACCCCCTTTTTCACTTGCAACTATGACTATTACTTTTTTCTCCTGAGAACTCTGGTCTCGGGAGTCTGACGGCTGGTTCGCTTCACGGTTTTCCGTCTTTCTTACCAGCCTCGTTCTTTCTGTTTCGGGTTTTTTGATTCATTTTCAATTACCTACAAGCAGTCTGCTCTGCGAACACGCTGGCTTTTGTCATTTCGTTTCCGGTCTCCGGTCACATTAGGATTTGGCCACTGCGGGTCCGCATTTCCGGTGCTTACGCACTACCTTAGGTCGCTTCGTCCTCATTTTTACCCCTCTCTCTGCTTTCGCAGGGATGGGCAGGGGACGACTGGTGACCGTCTTCCTTGAGTTTTGCTCATTGAGTTGGACTCTGGTACTTGGTACTCAGGCGTCTCTCTCTTTCCAGTTTGGAGTTTGGTCACTCTTCTGGAGCTGACTGTTCTCTCAAGGGCCTTTTGGGCCTCACTCCATCCCAAAGTTTTCTTACTTTGGCATGTTTGCCTTATGGTCTCCGTGAGGGTCGGTCCTTTTCAGGGCTTAGCCGGCAACCTTACGCACGGATCTTTTCCAGGCCATTAGCATTTCCTTCCAATTTAAGGGGGGGGGGGGGGGGGGGGCAGCTTGTCCTTCCCTCTACTTGGTCGGGTTTATCCAAGACTGGGGTCCTTTTCCGGACTGTTTTACGGTTCAGAAGATTGGAAGAAGTGCTGGGCACAGCTTACTGGCTCTCTGATGTTGTCTTTCGCATTTCTTGCCTGAGAGACATCTCGGCTGTCAATCAGGGTGGTTCTCGGTCCGTTTCTGTCCTTTGGCAGTGGGCCAGTTCCTGGCCAGGGTTTAGAGTGAGTCAGTGGTTTCTTTCTCACGGGATCCTTTCCTGACTTTTGGCAGTGGGCCAGTTTCTTGGCAAGGGATTTTCTTTCCCTCCGCCTTGTCATAGCTTTATGCTATCTTTCCCTCGGCTCGGCCCGAGCTCTTTTCCAGGGCCTGGGCCTCCTCCTTGGCCTTTTTGGCCTATGAGGTTTGGATGATGTCCTGCGCACAGCTTCTGGCGCTAGGATTTTGTCTTATCAGGTTCTGCAGACATTGCTGCCCTCTGTCAGGATGGGTCTCGGCCCATTCCTTCCTTGGCGGCAGCTGGTTTTTGTCTCTCCAGAACTTTAGAGTGAGTTTGAACTTTTTGATCTTACCCACCACCTTGTTGGAGTTATCTGCTAAATATGTGACTCGGAGTAAGAATATGTAATTTAATCGAAAATTTTTAATTAAATTTTCATTTGATTAATATACTTACCCGAGTCACATAGGTAATTCCCTCCCACCTTCCCCGCTTTTAGTTTCTTTGTATTCTAGAAGTCGAATGAGGGTGTCTCGTACCAGGTACGAGATCTGTGGCGTGATACGCTACGGGAGGCAACCCAGGGTAGCAAGCTTGCTACTTTTTTAGCTTGGGTTGCTTCCCTTAGACTATAGGCGGGATAGCGTTTCAGACACCTTAGCTATCGACTGCGTCAATGCTAAATATGTGACTCGGGTAAGTATATTAATCAAATGAAAATTTAATTAAAAATTTTCGAATTTCAGTTTTGAAACACCAGCTATACACTGAAAATTAACCTTCTTCTCTCAGATTGTCTGTTAAAATCTAACTTTATTTAAGGCTCCCTCTCTTTTGTTCTCTGTTGTATCCAGGTGTAACTGCCCACCGAACTGGCACGGAATCCTGTGTAACTCGCAAACCAACGACTGCAGCGGAAACACCCACGAAGCGCTGTGCGGCCACGGACTGTGTATTAACGCACCCAACCCTTCTGCCGGCGTGGTGAGACTCACATTCATTTGTCGTCAAAATAGACGATGTTGAGAAATAACTCTGTCGGGTTTGTATGGGTTGCAAAAGAGTGAACACCCTTGCTTTTAATGAGGCAAATAATTCACACATGCTCCTTGTACACGTGTTTTAGATACACACCTCAATAGTGATTGGCACGTAGATTTGTTTGTCATTGGCACGTAGATTTGTTTGTCATTGGCACATAGATTTGTTTGTCATTGGCACGTAGATTTATTTGTCATTGGCACATAGATTTGTTTGTCATTGGCACGTAGATTTGTTTGTCATTGGCACGTAGATTTGTTTGTCATTGGCACGTAGATTTGTTTGTCATTGGCACGTAGATTTGTTTGTCATTGGCACGTAGATTTGTTTGTCATTGGCACGTAGATTTGTTTGTCATTGGCACATAGATTTGTTTGTCATTGGCACGTAGATTTGTTTGTCATTGGCACGTGTTTTAGATACACACCTCGATAGTGATTGGCACGTAGATTTGTTTGTCATTGGCACGTAGATTTGTTTGTCATTGGCACGTAGATTTGTTTGTCATTGGCACGTAGATTTGTTTGTCATTGGCACGTAGATTTGTTTGTCATTGGCACGTAGATTTGTTTGTCATTGGCACGTAGATTTGTTTGTCATTGGCACATAGATTTGTTAACCTCACTAAAAGCAAGGGTATTCACTCTTTCACAACCCATACAAACCCAACAGAGTTATTTCCTGAAATCATCTATTTACAATATTCCAATCTGTGACCAGAATCCTGATGATTTTAATTTTTGTTAAAGATCAAGATTAACTAACCTCCAACCCACTACGCATCTAATTATCTACGGGGTGTTCACAACAGGGAAAATAACACGGGTAAACGCTACTGGCAAATTTACTACTATTATCCTGGCTTACTGAAACTATCAAAAAGAAGGGGGAGCAACTTAACCTGCCCACCCTAAAATTGTTTCCCTTGACAATTGCTCACCTTCAAAGATGGGGGTCATGGTGCCCCGGGCTGTGGTAAAAAAACGGTGTGGCATTCAGAGCTCTTACAGGCATGGGAACTGTCCGCGAAATCGGGGATTTCTGCGAAAGAAAATTACGTTTCAGCGAAATAAAAAATTGTCCGCGGCAAAAAAAAAAGGGTAGATTAAATTATATGTATACTATTGTCTCTCTATCGATTATTTGCTTACACGAGAACTATCAAAATATTGGTCTGAAATGCTAAAATTCGTTTTCGGTCGCCCCAACGGGGCTCTGCCCCTGTACCCCGCCGGGGCCTGGGCGGTCCCTGGACCTCTCCCTATTTTCAGAGTTTTTGACTCACATGCGTAGCAAAAGTGAGTCTATGTACTCACCCGAGTCGTCCGGACGTCCGGACGTCCGTCCGTCCGTCCGTCCGTCCGTCCGGAAAACTTTAACGTTGGATATTTCTTGGACACTATTCAGTCTATCAGTACCAAATTTGGCAAGATGGTGTATGATGACAAGGCCCCAAAAAACATACATAGCATCTTGACCTTGCTTCAAGGTCAAGGTCGCAGGGGCCATAAATGTTGCCTAAAAACAGCTATTTTTCACATTTTTCCCATTTTCTCTGAAGTTTTTGAGATTCAATACCTCACCTATATATGATATATAGGGCAAAGTAAGCCCCATCTTTTGATACCAGTTTGGTTTACCTTGCTTCAAGGTCAAGGTCACAGGAGCTCTTCAAAGTTGGATTGTATACATATTTTGAAGTGACCTTGACCCTGAACTATGGAAGATAACTGTTTCAAACTTAAAAATTATGTGGGGCACATGTTATGCTTTCATCATGAGACACATTTGGTCACATATGATCAAGGTCAAGGTCACTTTGACCCTTATGAAATGTGACCAAAATAAGGTAGTGAACCACTAAAAGTGACCATATCTCATGGTAGAAAGAGCCAATAAGCACCATTGTACTTCCTATGTCTTGAATTAACAGCTTTGTGTTGCATGACCTTGGATGACCTTGACCTTGGGTCAAGGTCACATGTATTTTGGTAGGAAAAATGTGTAAAGCAGTTCTTAGTGTATGATGTCATTGCTAGGTTTAGTTACCCTAAAGGTCGAGGTCAAGCATGTGAGTCGTATGGGCTTTGCCCTTCTTGTTTCTATTTTGGAATTCCTATGCCTGTCTTACCATAAGGTGAACCTGACAGAAAAGAGCTCAGTAATGCAGAAGAAGAAGAAGTGTGGTTGTTGTGTGTGTGGTTGACAGGTGAGATATTGCTTCATCTGTGATGCTGTGTTGATGCACAACAACAATTTCCTGGACCCTTCGTGCAACACAGACTGCTGCAAACCACATTAACTCAGGGATGAAAATTCTCCGTTTTTTCCGACTTTTCCGATTATTTTCAATGGGCCATCCGATTTATTTGTGCGATTCCGTTTTTTGGCTCACGATGGGATTCTTCCGTAAATTTACGGAATTCCGTAAATTTTTAGGCTCCAGGGATCATTCTTGAGATTCGTGCAAATCCGCTGAGAAAATGTTCGGGTATGATGTAGGTATAGACCCAAGTTTTTCGGCCGGTCCGCTGATCGCGACGCTCCATTCCATACTATTCTTGAACGGTTGGTTCCTAAAACGGTCAGACTGTTGCTGGTCGATCCGTATGGGAACGCGCTCTTTGTCTCCTACAGTCACCGTTTCAACGTAGCTATCGGGGATTCAGTATAAGCATACCGTATGAGAATGATTCGGCGCCATATTTACATCGCTTCGAGCCACCTGCCAAAATGATGAGGAAGCTAAAGCGAGACGAAACCGTTCTAGCCCGGGAAATTGACCAGCAGAAGTACAAGAAAAATCTCTGGAGATTCGACTGGCTCGATGAAGTTGTATCATTGAGCTGGAAAGACGAGAAAGGCCAGAAGACACAAGACGTGAAACTGAAAGTTGGCGATGCTTTTGCTAAAATCAACTTGCCGGGAAAAGCTCAGTGCACTTTGTGCAACGATGTTATCAACTACGGCTCCAATGGAAAGACTGCCCTCAAAAGACACTTGAAAAGCAACAAGCACCTGACTATCCTGAAAACCCAGTCGGTTAACCAGTCACTGGGGTCGTTTGGCACCGACAAGGTAAGAACATTGAAACCACACCGTCACACCCCGCCTCTCTCTCTCTCTCTCTCTCTCTCTCTCTCTCTCTCTCTTTCTCCTCCTTATTTTGAGTCTTAGTGTAAAATTAATTTGAGAAACATGGGAAGGAAGAGAAAGGGGGGGTGCTATGATTAAGCTGAAATATGCATTTCAGGGCCATTTTTGTGTGTCTAAAACACTAAAAACCTTCAGCTTCTGGGGGCGAAGCCCCCAGACCCCGACCAGGGGCGTTGCCCCTGGACCCTACTGGGAGCCTTCTGTGGCCCCCAGACCCCCACCTTCTTTTTCCTTAATTATCACTTTTTCTGAATGCCGATTTCAGTTTTTTTTTAACAAGGCAATTTTCATCCCTGTAACTTTGCTGCTTTAGTCTTGTAGCAATTTATCTTTATTCTGTGTGTGGTTGACAGGCACACTATCGCTGCGTCTGCGACCTTGGGTGGACACACAGCAGCAATTCCGCAGACCCGTCGTGCAACACTGACGTTAACGAGTGCACCAGCACCCTCCAGCGTGCGCATTGTTCCGTAGACCCCCCTGTGCGATGTATCAACACGCCCGGCTCTTTCCAGTGTGGTTACTGTCCTCCAGGTATGCAAAGAAGAAATCTTTTTCTTCTTCTTCTTTGTTTTTGGGCTGAAACTCTCACGTTCACTCATAAAATTTGCACGAGTGGGTTTTTACGTGTATGATTGTTTTCACCCCGCATTTCAGGCAGCCATACACCTCTTTCGGGGGAAGCATGCAGCATATTTTTGTGTTTCTATAACCCACCAAACTTATTTGACGTGGATTACATGATCTTTTCCGTGCGCAGTTGGTCTTGTGCTTGCGTGTGTACACACGAAGGGGGTTTAAGGCACTAGCAGGTCTGCACATTAGTTGATCTGGGAGATAGGAAAAATCTCCGCCCTTAACACACCAGGCGGCAGTGGCCGGGATTTGAACTCACGATCTTCCTATTAGGAGGCCGATGTCTTATTCACTAGGCCACTGCGCCCGTCTCAAAGAGGAAATGAGAAACAAACAACTTTGTTAATATCTTGTTGATGTTATGACTCTGTTATGAGTAGTGATGTAGAGTGCATCTGTTGCATAGACCGGCGCATAGCCTAGTGGTCATCTGTTATGAGTAGTGATGTAGAGTGCATCTGTTGGATAGACCGGCGCATAGCCTAGTGGTCATCTGTTAGGAGTATAAGTGATGTAGAGTGCATCTGTTGCATAGACCGGCGCATAGCCTAGTGGTCATCTGTTATGAGTAGTGATGTAGAGTGCATCTGTTGGATAGACCGGCGCATAGCCTAGTGGTCATCTGTTAGGAGTATAAGTGATGTAGAGTGCATCTGTTGCATAGACCGGCGCATAGCCTAGTGGTCATCTGTTATAAGTAGTGATGCAGAGTGCATCTGTTGCATAGACCGGCGCATTGCCTAGTGGTCATCTGTTAGGAGTAGTGATGCAGAGTGCATCTGTTGCATAGACCGGCGCAGAGCCTAGTGGTCAGGTTGTCAGCCCTTCTGTGTGGAAGGGTCAGGGTTCCAATCCCGACCCCGCCAGGTTGGTTAAAGAGGGAGATTTTTCTATCTCCCAGGTCAACTTATGCGCAGACCTGCTAGTCCCTTATCCTCCTTCATATGTACACACAAGGCACAAGACCATGTGTGCACACAAAAGATCCTGTAATCCATGTCAGAATTTGGTTGAAACACGAAAACAGTGTGCATCTCCCAGAATCAAGAGTGTGACTGCCTACTTGGCGTACACATAAAAGCCCACTCATAACTACAAGTGTACGCGGGAGTTGCAGCCCACGAACGCTGAAGAAGAAGAATCTATTTCATGGCTGTCACTCTCAGGCTGACTTATTTGTTACCAGTCAAGAGTTTTCTGCATGAACTGTTACCGTGGAGGAGCGAGTTACATTTTGAACATAATTTTAATTTTATTATTTGTTCTCTTTACATTTTTGTAAGGGGCTGCAGACAGGGGACTTATTCATATTTTGATGTAAATTTCATGCCTGTTTTGCTGCTATGAAGGTTACACTGATCAAAAGTTTCTAATGATTGAAATGTCACTGTAAAGGAGATTGTTAACATTTTCAACATAATTTAAATTGCATGACGTGTTTGTTAAAACTTCTTAAAGAGGCTGCAGACAGGTGAGTTATTCCTATTTTGGTGTCAATTTCACCTCTGTTGCCTGTTATATTATTTTGAAGGTTACACTGGCGATGGCATAAACTGTACGGACGTCAACGAGTGTCTGAGTAACAACGGTGGATGCTCTCTGGCGCCTCGCGTAGACTGCATCAACACCCGCGGGTCTAGCTCTTGTGGGCCCTGTCCTGCAGGTATTGACTGATTGACTGTACGTATGGTTGACTGACTGATCGTTTGGTTGGTTGACTGACTGATTATTTCGTTGATTGAAAGGTTGGTTGACTCACTGGTTGATTGGTTGACTGAATAATTAGTTGGTTGACTTGAGTGATTGATTGGTTGACTGACGGATTAGGTTCACTGGCTGATAGATTGATTGATTGATTGATTTGTTGGTTGACTGACTGGTTGGTTGACTGAATGATCAGGTGACTCACTGCTTGGTTGACTGACTGCTTGGTTGACTGACTGCTTGGTTGACTGGCTGATTGTTTGGCTGACTGCTTTGCTGACTGGTTGTTTAGTTGACTGGTTGGAGGACTGGCTGATTTGGTCAACTTATTTTTATCTGAAAAAGTGAATTTTTCCGGCATGACTTCTCACAATACATCTCAGCAGCAAAATTGAAAAAGTCAGGTAAAACTTTCAAGTGTTAACAGCCTCTTTTTCCTTCACATCTGATTTTCCAGATATATATAATATATATTATTAGTATCACTATCAGGCTTGAGATGATGAGACAAGTTTCCAGATGCCTGCCCACTACATTTATGAACATTGGGTTTCAGGTTACCAAGGCAATGGTCGCATGTGCACGTACGTTGGTTTGTGCCGAACCAACAACGGAGGCTGTCACCCTCTGGCCACCTGCTCTGAAGTGTCAGGTAAGAATCACCAGTTGCTACTTAGGAATGGGTACAGTGAAACCTCTGTTTTGACACCTCCAACTTTCTGAGAAAGTTAGATCATGTAGAGTAGGGAATCTTTAAATACTTTCAAACATGTCCATAATAATAATAATAAAGATAGCTTATATAGCGCCGCTTCACAAATTTAACTATGCTCTTAGCGCTGTACATCGAAATATAACAATTTCAATAATATAAATACAAAGATGATATTATCATAATACACATTTACAAATACCACTCACGTACATACACATGTGTGACCACCTCTCTAAGGCAACCACCTGCCCACAAGGACCACCCTGAAGGATCCTGTATGAGTTTTTCTTTCTATACAATGCATCTTTCCATAGCGACCACCTGTCTCAAACGACCATCGTTAGTCGGTCCCCTTGGGTGGTCATTTTTGACAGGTTCGACGGTAGATGTAAACAGGAAACGAGTCGCGTAAGGCGAAATTACCACATTTAGTCAAGCTGTGGAACTCAGAATGAAACTGAACGCACTGCATTTTTTCACAATGACCGTAGTCTGCCGCTTGTGCATAACAGAGTGAAACTGACGAGCCTGTTCAGCGCGGTAGTGGTTTCGCTGTGCTGCATAGCACGCTTTTCTGTACCTCTCTTCGTTTTAACTTTCTGAGCGTGTTTTTAATCCAAACATATCATATCTATATGTTTTTGGAATCAGGAACCGACAAGGAATAAGATGAAATTGTTTTTAAATCGATTTCGGAAATTTAATTTTGATCATTATTTTTATATTTTTAATTTTCAGAGCTTGTTTTTAATCCAAATATAACATATTTATATGTTTTTGGAATCAGGAAAGGATGTAGAATAAGATGAACGTAAATTTGGATCGTTTTATTTAAAAAAAAAAATTATTACAATTTTCCGATTTTTAATGACCAAACTCATTTATTATTTTTTAAGCCACCAAGCTGAAATGCAATACTGAAGTCCGGCCTTCGTCGAAGATTGCTTTACAAAAATGTCAATCAATTTAATTGAAAAATGAGGGTGTGACAGTGCCGCCTCAACTTTTACAAAAAGCCGGATATGACGTCATCAAAAGTATTTATCGAAAAAAATAAAAAAAACGTCCGGGGATATCATTTCCAGGAACTCTCAGGTCAAATATCATAAAGATCGGTTCAGTAGTATGGTCTGAATCGCTCTACACACACACACGCACAGACAGACACACACACACACACACACACACACACACACACACACACACACACACACACACACACACACACACACACACACACAGACACACACACACACACACACACACACACCACGACCCTCGTCTCGATTCCCCCTCTATGTTAAAACATTTAGTCAAAACTTGACTAAATGTAAAAAAGAGTACTTCCCTCATGTATTTATGAAGACGACAACACTGAACGAACAGACAATACTTCGATTTTGACCCATGGGTCTTCGTCAGGTTCTGTTTTGTTTTGTCATACACTAACCTGAAGAAGTCCCAAGGGGCCTGCCGGCCAGATAGATACAGTGGAACCCCCTTGTAAGACCTCAACAAATCTGATAAAATAAGGTCTTAAAAAAGAGGGTCTTAAAATGGGGGTTAAATTACAGAGGTAATGAACAGAACACCTGGAAAAAGAGGCTCTTAAAATGGGGGAGGGGGTCCACTGTAGTGGAGTTGGTCCAACTCCACGTGCCTGTGCTTCTGGTATGTCAGTCACAGGGGCTTAAAGCACTGTTCTTTATCATGGTTTGATTTGCAGGTGTGTTGGGCTTTGCATGCACCTGTCCCTATCCCTCACTGGTGGATCAGCCACAGGGGCTTTTATCCTACTCTTAACAATGATTTGTTTTTCACGTGTGTTGGGTGTTGCTGGCGCCTGTCCCTATCCCTCACTGGTGGATCAGCCACAGGGGCTTTTATCCTACTCTTAACAATGTTTTGTTTTTCGTGTGTGTTGGGTGTTACTGGCACCTGTCCTGCTGGCTGCTTAAGAAGTGGGGTTTATCTGTGCGGCTGTGCTTCTAGTTCTAGTGGACCAGCCACCGGAGCTTGTATAACCGCTCTCTGGGATGATTACTTTTGCAGGTTTGTCATGCACCTGTCCAGCTGGCTATATAGGCAGTGGATTTGGTCCGAGCGGCTGTGCTCTTGGTGGATCAGCCACAGGCGCTTGTGCCAGCAACCCATGCCGGAATGGTGCCTGTACTGTAAGTTGTTCCTTCTTTCCCTGAGCAGGCATGACATTTTTCTGCCATTTCAAAGGTTTTTAGCTGATTTAAAGGCGCACTCTTTCGAGTGTGAACAGTTCGGCTCATCATATCTGATCTGGCCTGGTTTCTAGCCTACGACCATCCCTCCACTTGGTCACATACCCAAAAAAACCAGCCGTCTGTGCTCTCTGTGCATAGGTTGGTTTTTTTTATGAATACATTTTGTACGAAATTGGGATTTATAAAAAAAAAATCAAATTACCACAGCAAGCAGGCAGGGTGTTGGTTTTTGGTATGCTATCAAGTGGAGGGATGGACTTATCCCATGACCTGCCTCTTTGTCTCTGTTAGCTGAGGAGGTGATTATTCTGAATTATCCATCGCAACCATATGGATTACCCATCACAACCGAGTTTCGATCTCAACTGTCATTGGTCATTGTCTTTGATTTCAGAGTACAATTGAATAATTTATAGAGGTCATCTGCATATTCAGAGTTTATAGATGGACTACTTTTTTCAATATATGACTGAAATACTTTATGGTGTCAAAGTCAATATCACGTATATCAATCAATCAATGAGGCTTATATCGCGCATATTCCGTGGGTACAGTTCTAGGCGCTCTGCAGTGTGAGATGAAATTTTATACGGCCAGTAGATTGCAGCCATTTCGGCGCATATTTACCTTTCGCGGCCTATTATTCCAAGTCACACGGGTATAGGTAGACAATTATTAACTGTGCCTAAGCAATTTTGCCAGGAAAGACCCTTTTGTCAATCGTGGGATCTTTAACGTGCACACCCAATGTAGTGTACACGGGGGGAGGGTTCGGACACCGAAGAGAGTCTGCACACAAAGTTGACTCTGAAATAAATTTCCGCCGAACCTGGGATCGAACTCACGCTGACAGCAGCCAACTGAATACAAATCCAGCGCGCTACCAACTGAGCTATATCCCCGCCCCCCGTATAGGTACAGGCCTACATGTGTCAATATTGAGAAAATAAAGAATACTTCATACGATACGCACATTCTGCATGGATTTAAAGAGCGGAGTCGAGATATTAGAGAGAGAGAGAGAGAGAGAATTGAATTGAATTGAACTTTATTTTACAAGGATTTAGATTTAAGGCTACGCCTTTTCTTACAATCTGTCCTTGGGACGCATAGACACACAATTATATAATTAAAAAAAAATTTAAAAAAAATAAAAAAATAAAAAAAAAATAAAAATTAAAAAGTTAAAAAGTTAACCAACAAAAGGAGGTCGGAAAACGTGATAATAAAGATGACGATGATGATGATGATGACGATAATGATGATGATAATGATGATGATGATGATAAAGATGAGGCATGAAGAGCATACATATGTGGTTATTCATAAAATCAAATGCATACTATGCAAGTAATTATAAATACAAGCTGGTGGCAATCGAACATGTAGCAATAGAGTAACAAAAATATGTTCAGAATATACAATGCACAGCATATTTTTGACGTAATACTAAGTTTGGTAAGTCAAAAGGCGTTAAACTACTCAGACATTAAGTGGTTTTTTACACATTTTTTAAAACTTTTTAATGACTTTAGGTGCTTAAAGGATGATGGAAGTGAATTCCAAACTGAAGTACCCGAAAAAGCAAGACTGGTCTTATACAGGTCAATTCGTGGAATTGGTGGGATCAGGTTGACCGACCCATATCTGTGGGTAGCTTTATTAAATAATGATGTAATGTAAATCAGCACTTTACCGTGATACAATTTATGCATGAAAATGGCTTTGTTTAACTTGAGATGCTTTTCCAGTGGAAGAAAGTTAAGCATTTTTAATTTCATATCTGTTGAGGCATTATCCTTTACGATGAGTTTGGCCGAGCGACGATAGAGAGAGTCTAACTTTTTCAAGTGGACATCACTGCTGCCATCCCAGAGCGTCGAAACATAATTAATGTGAGGCATTACATGAGCATGGTGGAACATTTCCAGAGAGAGAGAGAGAGAGCGCAATCAAAACACCCCAGTCACCTGGTAGTTCGAAAACTCAATCTGAAACTGACATCGATTGTCGAAGGCATGCCTGCGGTGCATAACTCTGGAAAAGTTGTCGTAGCTGGGAACCCGTTCAGATCCATTCCAACGCCAAAAACATTATCAGAAGAGTCACCATGAAGTCAAATCAAACGTTAGGTTTTCTCATTTGGTTATTTGCTTTGGATTTAAGTGTATTGCTTCGATTGATAGCTGAATCTGCTTGCAACCGTGCTGTTCAAGACTGTTCGAACTGTCGTCTGCTAGACGGGCTTGTGTGAATCAGAGTCGAGTAAACTGCGGGGTTCAGCGACAAATGAGGGAGTGGCATCAAAATGAAAAGAAGAAGACGACGAAAAGAAGTTGGAGATACAGTTAAGATATATGGGGAAGAGAAGAGGATGTGAGGTGTTAGATGTTGCCAACCTTAGGTGTTCAAACTCAAGACCGGGACAAAGTAGAAAGCGAGTGTACCGCGACCGACTCTCAGTGCCGACATACAACTTCCAAGCTTTATTGCTTAACGTCTACAACAGGCGAAGTATTGAAGCTTTAGCTCACCTAAACCCGGCGACTGAATATGTAAGTGATCCACGTGTGAAAACCGAAACAGAACAGCGCGATGACAGCCAACATTTCTATCCCCGACTGACAAACAGTAACACTGCATGCGAACTGACTTGTGTCAACGATCAAACCAAAGGCTCGGTAATACTTGAAAATCGACCCTCGGGAAAATATGCAAGATAATCAGAACTCGGAGTGTGTATCCCATGTGAAAGCCAGGCCAGATCTGAGATGGTTATCCAAACCGTTTTCACACAAAAAAGTGTGTCTTTAAGAGCTGCAGAGATAATTGTTGAGAATCCCATGTGTGCCACCTCTCGATAGCGACCGTCCGTCTGTCCACAATGACCTCCCTAAAGAATCTCAAACAAGGTTTATACAAAAAAAATTTAAAAAAAATCCCCCTTCTGATTTGACCACCTGTCCATAACGACTACTTTTGGTTGGTGACTTTGGTGATTGTTATTGACGGGTGCGACTGTATTTTATTTATTCAGTTATTTACGTACATATTTTCACAGGTGTCCGGCAGCTCCTACACCTGTTCCTGTAACCCTGGTTACACTGGCCGCAACTGTGACAGCGACATCAACGAATGCAACAACAACCCCTGTGCCAACGGTGGCACCTGCACCAACACTGCGGGCAGTTTCACCTGCCTGTGCACCTCGGATTTCACTGGCCCTACCTGTCTGGAAGAACAACAAGGTAGGGCTTAAATTCTCTTGAAAAAAATATGGCCACTGAGCCTCCTTGCATTCTGTACACACTAGAAGCTAAAGACAAAGATGTTCAAAAAATTCATGGAAGGGGTCCTGCCACATGATACGTAACCTCTGCAGAGAGCAGGTCAAAATGCATACTGTGGCTATTGTTTTCAAGCTTCCATGGGGTCGCCTTCACGCGGCGGGAGTGTTTCCACAGAGCTACCCCACCCCTTTACTTCTCTTCTTTTGTCTTATTTCTGCCTTACCAGTCCTTTAACCTATATGTCCTTCCAAGAAAACTCTCCCTACTATTCCCTGCAGTTTTCCAATTCTTTTCTTGTTGTCTTATTTCTACCTGACTGGATCCATCACCTTTATTTCACTTACCAAAAGTCTTCTTTTCCACATCCTTATTTCTCTGCCCCCCGCATGTCGTAAGAGGCGACTAACGGATTCTGTTTCTCCTTTTACCCTTGTTGAGTGGTTCTTGTATAGAATATAGTCAATGATTTGTAAAGATTTTAGTCAAGCAGTATGTAAGAAATGTTTAGTCCTTTGTACTGGAAACTTGCATTCTCCCAGTAAGGTCATGTGTTGTACTACGTTGCAAGCCCCTGGAGCAATTTTTTGATTAGTGCTTTTGTGAACAAGAAACACTTAACAAGTGGCTCTATCCCATCTCCCCCCTTTCCCCTATCCCATCTCCCCCCTTTCCCTCGTCGCGATATAACCTTCGTGGTTGAAAACGACGTTAAACACTAAATAAATAAATATATAAATATTGTTTTCAATCTGAAATTCTCTGATAGGGCTAGCGTTAGCACCAATGCCAATTTTTGCGTGGGAACGGCCTCGTAAATCAGGCTTTCAAAGCCAATGCAGATATAGCTCGGCTATGTTTATTATCTAAAGAGCACTGGGTCTTCTTTTCTTTTGAAGGTAACCGTTCTGTTCATTTGAAGATAACCGTTCTGTTCATTTGAAGATAACCGTTCTGTTCATTTGAAGATAACCGTTCTGTTCATTTGAAGATAACCGTTCTGTTCATTGTTTGCCTCTGTCACCAGGGTGTGGAGGGTACCTGCGGGCAGACAGCGGCTCCTTCAGCTACCCACGTACCCAGGGTGCCAACTACACCCACAGCATCAGCTGTGCCTGGCAGATCACCACCTCCTCGGACAAGGTAATTACCCTCTGGGGGTGCCTTTCTCCCCACATACACTATGTGGTAAATGATGGAGAACAAGTCTGTCCAAGTGTTTACCTGGAACGTGAACATCCTTCCCACGGACACGTATCAAAGATGCTGCTTTCTGTACGGAGTGGAAACACTGAGGAATTAATTCCATCATTGACACATGTAGACCTGCACAATTTTATATTTTTTATACATGTATCCCAAAATATTTGCCTTATTTTTGGCATTTTCTTCTTTCTTCAGAATCCCTAACCTCTGCCAATTCATTTTCAGATTCTGATGGTCACCTTCCCAAGGTTTTCTGTGGAGGCCCACCCTCAGTGTAACTTTGACTTTCTGCAAATTCACGACGGGCCGAGCGCATCTTCGCACATGATCGGCAAATACTGCGGCAACCAGGCGCCCAACGGTGGAACCATCAACAGCACCCACAACCAGCTGTATTTCTGGTTCAAATCCGACGCTTCTGTCGCCAGCAGTGGATTTACTGTGTCTTGGACCTCCGCTGATCCAGGTATGTGGGGGGGGGGGGGGGGGGGGGGTGGGGTGCGAGGGAGGGGAAGGATGTGCGTCTGCATGTGTTTATGGGTGTGCTTGTGTGTGTTTGCATGCCTGAAAGCCTGCTTCCACCGGGTTAGTATCTTTCTCATGCATAACATGAATGTTTGCTTGAATGTTTGTCTGTCCGTCTGTCTGTCTGTCTGTCTGTCTGTCTGTCTGTCTGTCTGTCTGTCTGTCTGTCTGTCTGTCTGTCTGTCTGTCTGTCTGTCTCTCTGTCTGTTTCTCTGTCTGTTTCTCTGTCTGTCTCTCTGTCTGTCTGTCTGCCTGTCCGTGTCTCTCTGTCTCTCTGTCTGTCTCTCTGTCTGTCTGTCTGTCTGTCTGTCTCTCTGTCTGTCTGTCTGTCTGTCTGTCTGTCTGTCTGTCTGTCTGTCCGTCTGCCTCTCTGTCTGTCTGTCTGTCTGTCTGTCAGAGAATACGCAACAGGAATTATTCTTGAGAAAACGGGATATTGGCAGCTTTTAACTTTACAGACTTTTTGCCAGTCTTGATTCAAAAAGAGAGAATTCCAAAACCCAGAGTTTCCCGCTTTTGATGTTTTCAGTGTGTGGAGGAACACTCAACAATGGCAGCCACGGCACCATCAACAGTCCTGGTTACCCTGGCAACTACCCGCACAACCGCGACTGTGTGTGGCTGGTGTCCGTTCCCCCCGGCAGCAACATTCTCTTCAGCTTTGCCACGCTGGCCTTGGAGCACCATGCTAACTGCAGCTATGATTACCTTGAGGTCAGTTTCATGGATTAGATGCCAGCCTCCCAAGCGGAAGGTTGCGGGTTCAAATTCCAGCCGTGCTTTGTGATTTTTATTGACCTCGTCCACTGCCTAGTGGATAAGACGCCAGCCTCCCGAACGGAAGGTCGCGGGTTCGAATCCCAGCCATGCTGGGTGGTGATTTTTACCTTAGGAACAAAAACAAGAGGCGAAGCCTTCAAGGCTCACGTAAGAAATAGACAAACAGTAACACAAACTCAATCACTCCGTCACACATACACACCCACACACACAGTAAGCTTAGGTGACACTGTGCAAGAAAGAGAGACACTAGATCTAGATCTGTCTGTGTCTGCATGTAGCCTACTTACAGGGACACGACTGCCAAATAGTCTCGGCCCGCTCAAAATAACAATGACCGAGACCACACACACCACGCGAGAGAGAAAGACTACAGGGAGGCATGCCGTCATGATGCATTAATTGACGTCAAACACTTTTGACCGTGACGTAATCTTATGCGAGCTTTATCCATAGTCTTGGATAACCACTCACACATAGACTCGGAAATGTTAAAGTTTCTACCACAGACATACACACACACGCACACACACACGCACACACACACGCACGCACAAACGCACAGACAGACAAAGTTACGATCGCATAGGCTACACTTCGTGAGCCAACAAGGCTTTTAAGCACAGTGGCTGTTGTAACTTCCCATCGCGATATAACCTTCGTGGTTGAAAACGACGTCAAACACCAAATAAAGAAAGATGTTGTAACTTCATATTTAGTGTTGGAGAAAGAATGTCCGAATCAGTCATACCTGACTCTTCTTTGGGCTGCTATTCTCTTTCTTTTCGTCTGACATCTGCAATTACAGTGGAACCCCCCTTTAAAGACCCTCAGTTTAAGACTCCCTCCTTTTTAAGACCTTGTTTTCTCAGACTTTCTGTTCATTACCTATGGAAAATTACCCCCATTTTAAGACTTCCTCCTTTTTAAGACCTTGTTTTCTCAGACTTTCTGTTCATTACCTATGGAAAATTACCCCCATTTTAAGACTTCCTCCTTTTTAAGACCTTGTTTTCTTTGAATTTCTGTTCATAACCTCAGTAAATTTATCCCCATTTTAATTAAGACTCCCTCCTTTTTGACTCACATGCGAAGCAAAAGTGAGTCTATCACTCTCGTGTACTCACCCGACGGACGTCCGGAAAACTTTAATGTTGGATATTTCTTGGACACTATTCAGTCTATCAGTACCAAATTTGGCAAGATGGTGTATGATGACAAGGCCCCAAAAAACATACATAGCATCTTGACCTTGCTTCAAGGTCAAGGTCGCAGGGGCCATAAATGTTGTCTAAAAACAGCTATTTTTCACATTTTTCCCATTTTCTCTGAAGTTTTTGAGATTGAATACCTCACCTATATATGATATATAGGGCAAAGTAAGCCCCATCTTTTGATACCAGTTTGGTTTACCTTGCGTCAAGGTCACAGGAGCTCTTCAAAGTTGGATTGTATACATTTTTTTTAAGTGACCTTGACCCTGAACTATGGAAGATAACTGTTTCAAACTTAAAAATTATGTGGGGCACATGTTATGCTTTCATCATGAGACACATTTGGTCACATATGATCAAGGTCAAGGTCACTTTGACCCTTATGAAATGTGACCAAAATAAGGTAGTAAACCACTAAAAGTGACCATATCTCATGGTAGAAAGAGCCAATAAGCACCATTGTACTTCCTATGTCTTGATTTAACAGCTTTGTGTTGCATGACCTTGGATGACCTTGACCTTGGGTCACATGTATTTTGGTAGGAAAAATGTGTAAAGCAGTTCTTAGTGTATGATGTCATTGCTAGGTGTAGTTATTTGACCTTGACCCTGAAGGTCAAGGTCATGTAAAGGTCAAGGTCAAGCATGTGAGTCGTATGGGCTTTGCCCTTCTTGTTGCGACCTTGTTTTCTCAGACTTTCTGTTCATAACCTCTGTAAATTTACCCTACATTTTTTAAGACTCCCTCCTTTTTATATTTAGTCAAGTTTTGACTAAATATTTTAACATCGAGGGGGAATCGAAACGAGGGTCGTGGTGTATGTGCGTGCGTGTGTGTGTGTGTGTGTGTGTGTGTGTGTGTGCGTGCGTGTGTGTGTGTGTGTAGAGCGATTCAGACTAAACTACTGGACCGATCTTTATGAAATTTGACATGAGAGTTTCTGGGTATGAAATCCCCGAACGTTTTTTTCATTTTTTTGATAAATGTCTTTGATGACGTCATATCCGGCTTTTCGTGAAAGTTGAGGCGGCACTGTCACGCCCTCATTTTTCAACCAAATTGGTTGAAATTTTGGTCAAGTACTCTTCGACGAAGCCCGGGGTTCGGTATTGCATTTCAGCTTGGTGGCTTAAAAATTAATTAATGACTTTGGTCATTAAAAATCTGAAAATTGTAAAAAAAAATAAAAATTTATAAAACGATCCAAATTTACGTTTATCTTATTCTCCATCATTTGCTGATTCCAAAAACATATAAATATGTTATATTCGGATTAAAAACAAGCTCTGAAAATTAAATATATAAAAATTATTATCAAAATTTTTTTTCGAAATCAATTTAAAAACAATTTCATCTTATTCCTTGTCAGTTCCTGATTCCAAAAACATATAGATATGATATGTTTGGATTAAAAACACGCTCAGAAAGTTAAAACGAAGAGAGGTACAGAAAAGCGTGCTATGCAGCATAGCGTAACCACTACCCCGCTCTTCTTGTCAATTTCACTGCCTATGCCGTGAGCGGTGGACTACGAGTATACGGTCTTGCTGCGTTGCATTGCGTTCAGTTTCATTCTGTGAGTTCGACAGCTACTTGACTAAATATTGTATTTTCGCCTTACGCGACTTGTTAAGACCTGAATTTGTCAGATGTTCTGTTCATAGCCTCTGTAAGTTTACCTCCATTTTAAGACTCCCTCCTTTTTAAGGCCTTGTTTTCTTAGACTTTCTGTTCACCATATCTGTAAATTTACCACCAATTTAAGACTCCCTCCTTTTTAAGACCTTGTTTTCTTAGACTTTCTGTTCACCATATCTGTAAATTTACCCCCAATTTAAGACTCCCTCCTTTTTAAGACCTTGTTTTCTTAGACTTTCTGTTCACCACATCTGTAAATTTACCCCCAATTTAAGACTCCTTCCTTTTTAAGACCTTGTTTTCTCAGACTTTCTGTTCATTAGCTCTGCAAATTTACCCCCAGTTTAAGACTCCTTCCTTTTTAAGACCTGATTTTCTCAGATTTGTGGAGGTCTTAAAATGGAGGTTCCACTGTAGTAAAATTGTGTTTTCAGATTCGTTCTGGACAAGACTCCAGTTCTCCAATACTGGGGCGTTACTGCAGCACCAGTACACCGGCACCGATCACCACCACCGGCCCCTACGCCTACATCTACTTCCACACCGACCTTAGTCTCGCCGACCGCGGATTCCACATCACCTACTCCGCCACATCAGGTACCAGCATTGTGTCTGGCCTGTAGTTTTCTTCTTCTTCTCATTGGCTCCTTCTGTCCTGTAGTTTTCTTCTTCTTCTCATTGGCTCCTTCTGTCCTGTAGTTTTCTTCTTCTTCTCATTGGCTCCTTCTGTCCTGTAGTTTTCTTCTTCTTCTCATTGGCTCCTTCTGTCCTGTAGTTTTCTTCTTCTCATTGGCTCCTTCTGTCCTGTAGTTTTCTTCTTCTTCGCATTGGCTCCTTCTGTCCTGTAGTTTTCTTCTTCTTCTCATTCGCTCCTTCTGTCCTGTAGTTTTCTTCTTCTCATTGGCTCCTTCTGTCCTGTAGTTTTCTTCTTCTTCTCATTGGCTCCTTCTGTCCTGTAGTTTTCTTCTTCTTCTCATTGGCTCCTTCTGTCCTGTAGTTTTCTTCTTCTTCGCATTCGCTCCTTCTGTCCTGTAGTTTTCTTCTTCTTCTCATTGGCTCCTTCTGTCCTGTAGTTTTAAAGGCCAACATTTCCCCCGAAAGCGGCGTATGGCTGCCAGAATGTCGGGGTAAAAAGGGTCATACACGTAAAATCCCACTCGTGCAAAAACATGTGTGAACGTGGAAGTTCCAGCCCAGGAACGAAGAAGAAGAAGGAAGGCCAACATTGATTATTATTTAGTGCATGTGCTGCTGCTTTGCTTGCAGTCCCCGATACCGCGCCCATTTCCCGCCTTGACTAGTGCGTAGCACATCGTCCACACACATCGCTCTTGATTCCCCTTTCTCTCTCTCTGTGATATCCACCATGCTTTTTCAGATTTTTCGTTCAAATCCTCTATAAATTTACCTCCATTTTAAGACTCCGTCATTTTAAAAGACCTGATTTTCTGAGATTTGTTTTTGGTTTGAAAAATGGGGTTGCCACTGTGATAAAAACTAACTGTGTGCAGCTGGGTCTGGATGCGGCGGAGCGCTGACGGGATCGGAGGGGACCTTGACCTCCCCCAACTACCCGAGTGTCTACGACCACAACGCGGAGTGCGTGTGGACCATCACCGTGGACCCCTCGGACAGCGTCCTCCTCTCATTCGTCGCTTTCAACCTGGAGGCTGGCAGCAGCTGTAACTACGACTACCTGGAGGTGAGCCAGCATTTTACTCTATCTACAGCTATCAGTGGTTGGTCATCAACCAGTCCAGCAATCTGGCCTGCGGACACACCCGTGAGAGACAAGCTCTACGGCCTTGTGGAGACCCTTCGACGGACAGCAGCATACAGAGCTGCCAACTGCTACGTTTTAAATTCCTACGCTGCTACACCAAGCTTAAGGTTAATTGCAGTGATGGCGGTAGAATTTTTTTGATGCAAACAGTTCACACAAAAACGGTAGGCTGGTCGTTGGAACCAGTAAGAGTCTAACTCGGAGTACTGGTTTTGTTGTTTTACCAGCAAAAAAAAACCCGGTAGTTCTAAAAATCCACTGATAGGTCATACCGGCAGCCAATTTTGTTCCGGTATTTTCTCATTTCAACAGATTACCGGTCAACGCCAATACTGAATCGAATAATAAAACAAGTCACAAGCATGCAATAGTTCCCTCTTTTTTGTGAGTCCTGGCGCTCATATTTGCTTCCCACTCCGTGTAGCGGTCACACAATGGGTCATAAAACATTGTCTACACTGAATAATGGCACTGGAGATACTCTCTAATGGTCATTTGATGCTTCTGCATTCTCATGAAACTTTATTAATAATGTCTATTCTTGTGCAAGATGGCATAAATGGGCGCGGATGTGTGAATACTTTTGAGAAAATGATACACTTAAAGAGCATTTGCTCGCAAAGTAGAAGAAGAAGGGGCGAGGATGTAGCTCAGTCGGTAGCGCGCTGGATTTGTATCCAGTTGGCCGCTGTCAGCGTGAGTTCGTCCCCACGTTCGGCGAGAGATTTATTTCTCAGAGTCAACTTTGTGTGCAGACTCTCCTCGGTGTCCGAACACCCCCATGTGTACACGCAAGCACAAGACCAAATGCGCACGAAAAAGATCCTGTAATCCATGTCAGAGTTCGGTCGGTTATAGAAACACAAAAATACCCAGCACGCTTCCTCCGAAAACGGCATATGGCTGCCTAAATGGCGGGGTAAAAAACGGTCATACACGTAAAATTCCACTCGTGCATAAAAACACGAGTGTACGTGGGAGTTTCAGTCCACGAACGCAGAAGAAGAAGAAGAAGAAGAAGAAGAAGACAGCATTTGCTACGATGAAAATTCAACAACAAAAAGTCTAAATTGCTACACTTGAGGCTTCACAAGGGTTGGCAGATCTGTAGTTAATAATTGCAGGGTTGGTCATCAACCAGTCCAGCAATCTGGCAGATCTGTAGCTAATAATTGCAGGGTTGGTCATCAACCAGTCCAGCAATCTGGCAGATCTGTAGCTAATAATTGCAGGGTTGGTCATCAACCAGTCCAGCAATCTGGCAGATCTGTAGCTAATAATTGCAGGGTTGGTCATCAACCAGTCCAGCAATCTGGCAGATCTGTAGCTAATAATTGCAGGGTTGGTCATCAACCAGTCCAGCAATCTGGCAGATCTGTAGTTAATAATTGCAGGGTTGGTCATCAACCAGTCCAGCAATCTGGCAGATCTGTAGCTAATAATTGCAGGGTTGGTCATCAACCAGTCCAGCAATCTGGCAGATCTGTAGCTAATAATTGCAGGGTTGGTCATCAACCAGTCCAGCAATCTGGCCTGTGGACACACCAGTGAGGGACAAGCTCTACGGCCATGTGAAGACCCTAGCTTTCATGAACAACAGCATATCGACATTGTCGTGGAATTTTGGCGTAGCTGGTTTTGAACAGCTTTTGAGGAGAAGGACAAAAGTTTTATTATGAATTAGTGGTTATTTTCGTTCCTGGTAATGGATAGAAAGTTAAAAGGAATTTCCTAGTATGGACAGAAAGATAAAACAATGTTAAATCATGTATTGTCAATCATATTTAAACCTGCACGGTTGGCCTAGTGGTAAGGCGTCTGCCACGTGATCGGGAGGTTGTGGGTTCGAACCCCGGCCGGGTCATACCTAAGACTTTAAAATTGGCAATCTAGTGGCTGCTCCGCCTGGCGTCTGGCATTATGGGGTTAGTGCTAGGACTGGTTGGCCAGAATAATGTGACTGGGTGAGACATGAAACCTGTGCTTCGACTTCAGTCTTGTGTGTGGCGCACATTATATGTCAAAGCAGCACCGCCCTGATATGGCCCTTCGTGGTCGGCTGGGCGTTAAGCAAAAAAAAAAAAAAAAAAAAATCATATTTAAGAAAATATTTCTCATGGAGAATGATTTACCGTACTTTTCGGACTATAAGGCGCTGCCGTGTATAGGGCGCACCCCCTACTTTTTAAAAAAAAAATGAAAAAAGCCTAGAATAAGGCGATGCCATGGATAAGGCGATGGTGTCGTGCATAAGGCGATGGGATGAAAGAAAAAAATGAAGAAAAACATCGTACATAGAAAAAAACAACAACAACATCAATGATCAAACATGGCGACCGCTCAAAATCGGCAGGAAACACTGTTTCAAACAGAAAGTCAGGGAAAAGATCAGCGGTACCTCAATCGTCACTCGTCGTCGTCGTCGTCACTCTCACTCCCAGAAAATCCAGAGAAATCTGAACCCTCAGAGTCCGAACAAAAGAAGTTCATGAAAGCCGCTGCTGACATGGCACGCGAGCGGTTCCCACCCGTCGAAGTAGATGGTCCAGCTGTGTCCTCATCTTCCGTTTCCGGTTCGGTATCGTCCTCGTCGTCTGCTACAGCGTTGTCAGCTTGACCGTCTGCTTCGATGATGCCAGCTTTCCTGAAGCCGTTGACGATTGTTCGTGTTGACACCTTCTCCCATGCCTTCACAACCCAGGTGCACACCTCTGCGATGGTAGCGCGTCGAAGTCGTCCCGTTTTCGTGAAGGAGTGATCGCCTTCACTCATCCATGCTTCCCACAAGCCACGAAGATGGGTCTTGAAGGGACGATTGCAGGAGATGTCGAGGGGTTGGAGATGCTTGGTTGTTCCTCCTGGGATGATGACTGGCACAGAGTTCAGTTTGCCGACTGCTTCCTTCACGTTTTTTGTGATGTGTGCTCGCATGCTGTCCATCACCAACACAGACTTGGTCCTGCGGAAGAATCCGCCTGTACGTTTGCTGTAACACTGCCTCAGCCAACTCATCATCTTTAGCTCATCCATCCAACCTTTGGGATTGACTTCGACGACGATCCCTTTCGGAAACTGTTCCTTCGGCATGGTTTTACGTTTGAAGATCGCCATCGGTGGGAGTTTTTGGCCACTTGCTGTGCATGCGAGGACAACTGTGAAATGTGTTTTTTCATGACCAGTGGTGCGCAAGTTGACCGACTTTGCTCCCTTTTTGTTCACTGTGCGGGTCAGAGGCATGTCAAATTGCAGCGGCACCTCGTCCATGTTTATAATCTGATCGTGACCGACACTATGTTCCGCGATCACTTCGGAAACAAAATTTCGGAAACTGACAAGTTTCTCTTCAAAGTCGGGCGGTAACTGTTGACACATTGTTGTCTTCATGCGAACCGACAGATTCCTCCGCCGCATAAAACGAAAGCACCATGACGCACTCCCAGTGAATTCGTCAATATTCTTCGCCGCTGCCATCTCCTTTGCCTTCAATCGAACTTGAACGGTTGAAACGCCTCGACCATCGGCCCTTTGAAGATTAACCCAGTCCTCCAACTCTGCCTCAAGCTCTGGCCAGCGTGCACCTTTTCCGCGGAAAGACTTGCGTGACTTTTTACATCCCAACAGCTGACCTCTCTGTTTACGCCATTTGCGAACCATGGATTCATTCAGGCCTAGTTCGAACGCTGCCTTTCGGTTGCTCTCCAGTCGTATCGCAAGATCGATGGCTTTAATCTTGAAGGCAGCATCGTATGAAGCTCTCTTCGTTTTCGGCATCTTGACAGTGACAAAGTCGAAGTGCAAGTTGAAGCGGTACCCAGTTGAAGTGTCAAGAGACCGACTGTCGACTGTCGTGTTTCAACGCAACTAGTGTTCAGGTAATTTTTTCGGCGATCAACATTGCTTGAATTGTGTTCACTTAAATGATTGTTAGTTGCTCATTGATTTCAAGTTCACAGTGCTCGTGAAACCTATTTTATCCGAGAATAAGGCGACGTCGTGTATAAGGCGACCCCACTATTTTAAGTAAAAAAAAAAAAAAAAAAGTATCGCCTTATAGTCCGAAAAGTACGGTACTTTGTCTAAAGCACAAAAACGTTTTCGCCAAGAATTGAGTTACGCCAAAATTCCTTGACGATATTGATATGACAGGAGGACTGAGATGCCTAGCCTAGTTTACAGACTGACCCCAGGTCAATGACCAAGTTTTCACTATTTGTTTGTTCGTTCATGGGCTGAAACTCCCACGGCTTTTACGTGTATGACCGTTTTTACCCCGCCATTTAGGCAGCCATATGCCGCTTTCGGAGGAAGCATGCTGGGTATTTTCGTGTTTCTATAACCCACCGAACTCTGACATGGATTACAGGATTTTTTTCGTGCGCACTTGGTCTTGTGCTTGCGTGTACACACGGGGGTGTTCGGGCACCGAGGAGAGTCTGCACACAAAGTTGACTCTGAGAAATAAATCTCTTGCCGAACGTGGGGACGAACTCACGCTGACAGCGAGCGGCCAACAGGATACAAATCCAGCGCGCTACCGACTGAGCTACATCCCCGCCACAATGACCAAGTTTTCACTATGAAACCAACGCCTTTGATTTCTGAGAGGACATGTGCCAGGTTATAGAAGCAGAAACATGCTTATGACAAGTGCTAATGTCTCTTTGTGTCTCAAAACAAAACGAATGAGTTTAGTTGTTGAAAAGGTTTAGAAAAGGGAATCCTCATCACTGTTGCTTTGCTGTGCGATTCATTGCATACTGTGTGCATTCAGATTCGTGACGGCACTGATGAGGATGCGCCCTCTCTGGGTCGTTTTTGTGGATCCAGTTTTCCGTCACCCGTCACCTCCACTGGTAACACTCTCTTGCTCAAGTTCAAGACTGACGGATCCGTCACAGGAAGTGGATTTAGTGCGTCCTGGACCTCAGGTGAGAAAATTGAATACAGAAATCTGCTAAGATTCAAATATCAAGAATCAAACTTCCAACTGAATGACAAAATAGATGTTGGGGACTGTGTTTTGTGTGCGTGTGTGTGTGTGGACTATCTTATTTGCGTGTGTGAATGAGATAGTGTGTACGTGCGTGCCTGTGTAGGTGTGTTTGTGCATGTGTCTGTGTGTGTGTGTGTGTGTACTACCTAATTGTGTGTGAGAGTGAGTGAATGAGAGAGTGTGTGTGTGTGTGTGTGTGTGTGTGTGTGTGTGTGTGTGTGTGTGTGTGTGTGTGTGTGTGTGTGTGTGTGTGTGTGTGTGTGTGTGTGTGTGTGTGTGTGTGTGTGTGTGTGAGAATGTACGTGTGTGCCTCTGTGTTTGTGTGGGTGCATGCGTTTTTGTGTTTGTGTGCGTTTGCATTCAATAATTCTCTCTCTCTCCTTCTCTCTCCCAGGGTGTGGAGGAACATTCACAGCTCCACAGGGAACCCTCCAGTCCCCCTCCTTCCCAAACACGTACCCCCACAACAAGCAGTGCGGCTACCTCATCAGCCAGCCCGACAGCAAACGCATCGTGCTCACGTTCAACAACTTTACCGTGGAAGGGGGCTCCTGTAGATTTGACTATGTGGCGGTAAGGCTTGTCAGATTCTTTCATGTGATAAGCAGTGCGTTGGCATTTTACCTTGACAGCTGATATGTTTCCTCAAACGCATCTTGTTCAGGTTCAACAACTTTACTGTGGAAGCCGGCTCATATGGATACGACTTTGTGAAAGTGAGGCTGAAAAGGCTCAACAGATCTGGTCGTATGATAAGTAGTGCATTGGCAGTTTCATTTGAGGGCCGATACAAGACCGTTTTCTCAAACGCAGTTTGCTAATCTTCTACAACTTGAGAGTGGAAGGCAACAATATGGAGGTAAGGCTTCAAAATTTTCAAGGGCGGATCTGGGGGGGGGTTACACGGGTTACGTAACCCCCCCCCCCCCCAAACCCCCACCCCCCAAAAAAAGAGGTAATTTATTGGCTCAGGATGCACCAGATAGCTCTATTTTGCTTCTTTGGATAAAAAAAATTTCCAGGGGGGCATGCCCCCGGACCCCCCTAGAGGCTTAGGCGCCTTCGGCGCCGTCAACTTGTATCTTTGCAGTCATTTTGTAACCCCCCCCTCCAAAGTGAATTGATCCGCCCTTGAAACTTTATACGATTCTGTTGCATATTCACTTGTGCAAGGCATTCTTGATTAACACAAGACTTTTCTTAAACACATCTTGCTCACATTGAATAACTTCACCATAGAAGGAGGCTTGTGTTCCTTTGACTGTGGAGGTTAGGTTAAAAACAAAAAGGCTTATCAGATTTTGTTGTGTGCAGGGGTGTTCATTTTCCAGTTTATTCCAGATTTTCGTTTCTGTTTAGGAAAAAAGTTTTAAAATGGATTTCAGGTTGGACTCACTGGCGTAGCTTTACGTTTTAAAACTGTCAACAATGTACGTTCAGGTTTAAGGCTCCTCAGATTTTTGAGTTTCATATTTGGATATTATAGCGTCAGCCTAGCACCCCAGTTAAAGTGAACTAGTGCCAGACATTTTTCCGTGAGGGTTGACAGGAGACTGCTTTATGTTTTTTTGATGATGTCTTGCCAGATCTGTTCAGAAACTCCTGGCTAGCCCTTATTTGTATTATTTTCCTGATTCAGATCTACGACGGAGAAAACGCCCAAGCGACTCTGTTAGGTCAGCGTTACTGTGGCTCCAGCATGCCGCCGGTACAGCGCTCAACAGGAAACATGATGTACCTTCGCTTCGTCACTGACGGCTCGGTTGCCCACATGGGCTTCCAGGCAACCTACACCACAGAGTATGCTGGTGGGTGTACACACACACACACACACACACACACACACACACACACACACACACACACACACACACACACACACACACACACACACACACACACACACACGCGCGCGCGCACACACCTTTTAAAGACCTTGACAAATCTGAGAAAATCAGTAGGGAGTCTTAAAATGGGAATTGGAAAAGTGGATTAAATTACATATTCTTACTCCGAATCACATGATTAGCATTGACACACTTGGAGATGCCTAGGTCTGATAAAAGCTACCCGTCTAGGTATAAGGGAAGCAACCCCAACTAAAAAAGTGACAGCACCATGGTACTTGCCACACTAGGTTGCCTCCCCTTAGGGTGAGCTACGTCACCATTGGTGCCTGGTACCACGTGATAACCGATCAATCGACTTCTATCACTTGAGAGGACAGGTCGTGTTTTGCTTTGCTCTGGCTGTTTTTGTGTCTGCTGACACCCACCGGCCACGGCTCCCGTCTTCTTGCTGGCTTTGCAGCTGGTGAGGTCTTTCCTTTATAGTCCTTGACTTGTTTTTGTCTTCTGCTGAGAATTTCTTACGTTGGTTGTACTTTGAAGTTCTCAGTGGCTGTTGGCTTCCTTTTGGTCGCCATTTTGCTAGCACGTGGCGTTTGCTATGTTGACGCTTTTTCGTCCGTTCTCGGACGCTTAACGCTTTTGTAGCGTGTGGTTTAGCTGCCTTTGGTGGCTACTACGCTTGTGTTAGCTTGTTTGCTTGCTTGCTTCTGAAATGTTTGCGTCTGTACGGACTTGGTTAATTTCAGTAGTTGTGGCTTCCTCCTTGGTCGCCATTTTTCTCTAGCATGTTGTTGTTTGCTATGTTGATGTTTTCGTCCGTACTCGGACGCTTAACTCTTTTGTAGCTTGTTGTTTAGCTGCCTTTGGTAGCTACTTCGCTGGTGTTAGCTGCCCTCCTTGCTTGCTTCTGAAATGTTTGCGTCCGTTCGGACTTTGCTAGTTTCAGTTGTTTGTTTATTTTTCTCTCGGCGTTTACATGGCCGTCAATGAGAATTAGAGGGAGCTAAGGCCGAGGGTTAGGGCTTGGGCCCTGCTAAGCTCTAATCCTCAGCATCCTCTTCTTTTTGAAGAACTCTGTCGTTGTTGTTTTGGCACAGGATAAATTTTTTACGTTTTTCTGTGCCGATTTCTGCTACGGACGATTTGCCGTCTGGCTCTCAGTCGTCCGTCTTTGCCTCTAAGGCTGTCGTTTTACTACTGTTTCGGCTCCAGAGTCTAGTGCTCTGGGGTCTACTCTTATCTTTTGCTTATTTCCAGAGATAGATTCCCTCGTTCGCGAGGCTTTGCCGCGGTTGGACATCGTCGCCAGCTCTGCCCCCCGCCTGGGGGTTAGGCGACGTTCTCTCCTTGGCGTCTTTTGATGCCTGTGCCTTCAGACTCCGGGTCTTCTCTTGACCAGGCTGCTGTCCGCCGTGACTTTTCTGGACTGTCCCGCGGGGACCTTCTTCTTCTCTTCCTGGCCGGCATTTGTTGCCTTCCGCTTGCGGTAGCGCAACAGTGCATGTCCCTCCGGGGATCCGGTCACAGCAAGGTTGGTGTCTGCAGCAGCCGTTTACGGCAGCTGCGCTTCCGGTTCCCGGAAGCAGAGGTTCACCGGCTAGTGTCCAGACTACGTTCACGTCCGGCTCGAACCTCGCCTTACGTCAGCAGTCGTCCGCGACAGCTGCTTCCGGCTTCGGCCGGAAGTAAAAGGCTCACTGGCTAGTAATCAGACTACGTTCACGTCCGGTTCGAGCCTTGCCTTACGTCAGCAGTCGTCCGCGGCAGCTGCGCTTCCGGTTCCGGCCGGAAGTGTAGGTTCACCGGTAGTGCACAGGCTGCTGTCACGTCCGGTTTGAGCCTTACCCTACGTCAGCAGTCGTACGCGACAGCTGTGCATCCGGCTCCGGCTGGAAGCGTAGGTTCACTGGTTAGTGCACAGGCTACTGTCACTTCTGGTTCGAGCCTTGCCCTACTTCAGCAGTCGTCCGCGACAGCTGCTTCCGGCTTCGGCCGGAAGTAAAAGGTTCACCGGCTAGTGTTCAGACTACGTTCACGTCCGGTTCGAGCCTTGCCTTACGTCAGCCGTCGCCCGCGGCAGCTGTGCTTCCGGTTCCGGCCGGAAGTGTAGGTTCACCAGTCAGTGCACAGGCTGCTGTCACGTCTGGTTTGAGCCTTACCCTACGTCAGCAGTCGTCCGCGACAGCTGAGCTTCCGGTTCCGGCTGGAAGTGTAGGTTCACCGGTAGTGCACAGGCTGCTGTCACTTCTGGTTTGAGCCTTGCCCTACTTCAGCAGTCTTCCGCGACAGCGCCGCTTCCGGTTCCGGCTGGACGTGTAGGTTCACTGGTTAGTGCACAGTCTTCTGTCACGTCCGGTTTGGAGCCTTGCCTTACGGCAGCAGTCGTACGCGACAGCTGTGCTTCCGGTTCCGGCTGGAAGCGTAGGTTCACTGGTTAGTGCACAGGCTACTGTCACGGTCAGTTTGAACCTTGCCTTACGTCGGCGGTCGTACGCGACCGCTGCGCTTCGGGTTCCGGCCAGAAGTGTGGGCTCACCGGTTAGTGGACCTGCTATGGTCCCATCCGGTTCGAGCCTAGATTCTCGTCAGCAGTCGTCCGCGACAGGGACGAAGTCACTTCCAGATATTGCCCGGAAGGGGTTTATTTGTCGAAATTGCGTCTGCCGATGCTTTTTCGATTAGGACTGGTTCCCAGTCTGCGAGAGAGAGGGAAGGCTACGCCCATTTTAAGGTTCCTCCTTTGGTGGCCGTTTTACCTCTCTCCCAGCTTTGCTAAACCCTTGTCTTCCGGCAGCGGCTGCCTCTAGTGCCGGTTTTCTTTACTGTCCTCTCGGCCAGCTATGGAACTGGCATGGGTTTGGTTTGCCTCTCCTGCGCAGGCTTCTTCTTTCGGGCCTTTAGCGGCTCAGAGGAAGTTGCCTTTGCCCAAGACGTCCCGGAATTTGCTGTCGTCCTTTGCCCTTCCGCGTGCACCTTCGCTGGTCACGCCGGAACTCCCTCGGCTTTGTACGAAGCCTTTGGGGAACGATTTCAGTCCCTAGCTCTCTGAGCGGACTCTCTTCCTCTCTGAGGAAACGGGCAGACAGCTTTTGGAACTCGCTTCCTTTTCGGAGACACTCCTTTTCGGAGCCCTTGGTGACCTTTACACTCAGTAAAGAGCAGGAAGCAGGGGACGCTTTATCCACCTTTGCTAGGGTGACTTTAGGACAGAAGGGGTCGTCCTCTCTGCGCATTGTCCATTCGGTCATGTACAGACGGGTTTCGTTTCTCTCCCATTCCTAGCTTTATGCGGAATCAACGAGAAACTCCCTTAGTTCTTCACCCTTGGTGGATGGGTCTCTCTTCGGCCTCCTGGATTTGGAGGTCAGGAGGTAGGAGATAGAGACTCATAGGGACCTTCTGGTCTCTTCCGTTTGCTCTTCAAGCTTTGAAGCAGCAAAACAGGCTCTGCTTAAGCAGACTCAGCCCTTTCAGGCTAAGTCCTCAGCTCAGGCTTAAACCGGAGAGGCTGTTCTTTCTCGGACGTTGTAGTCTGTGTTATTGGAACAACAGCCGGCCTTAGGGCATCCGGGTTTTGTAGCCTCAGCTGGTGCAACAGCCATTCCTCCCGTTGGCGGTGGTGGCTGTTGTTTGTTTTTATGGACTCGGTCCTAGTGGGTCTTTCGCCGAGTTTGACTCTGTCTTTCTCTAGCGATCGGACTTGTTCGAGCGTTTCGTCCAAGCTTAAGGTTTACTTGAGTTGGCCTCGGAAGTTACATTCAGATTTTCCTGAGTTTGCATTGGTTTTGGCAATGCATGGTGAGGAGCCTTTCTTGTGGCCTATCACTTTTCTCAGCTTTATTGGCTAACCCTCTCCTTTCGGCAGAGGTCTAGTTAATGTTCCGGTTTTCTTGGTGCGGGCTTTTGGTCCAGCATCTTTTATGGCCGGTCTGCGGGCGTTATGGCTCTCAGCCTTAGCCCGTGTAATAGTCTCTTGCCTGGCGTGGGCGACTACGGTCTCCGTGTCTTTAGAATTTGTGTCTCCCTCTTCTCCCTCATCCTGGCATGAGGCGAGTCGGGGCGACTTCCGGTGGTTTGGGTTGCCTGTTACGGTCTCCCTTCTACCACTTGCAACTATTACGGACGCTTGCCTGTTGTTTTCCGTGTCTGACTCTCGGTTCTGAGGTAATCAGACGCGTTTGGCTTTTCAGCTAAACTCAGGAATTTTTCTGGGTTTGGTCTGCCGCGAATTTTACTTCGGGCCCTTTTCCCTGAGAACTCTTGTTCAGGGAGTCTTATGGCTGGTTGGCTTCACGGTTTTCCGTTTTTCCTTTCCAGTCTTGTTTTCTGGTTTAGGTTTTTGATTTTCATTCAATTACCTACAAGCAGACTGCTCTGCTAACACTGACTTTTGTCATTTTGTTTAGGGTCACCGGTCACATCAAGCTTTGGCCACGGCGGTTTCCGCATTTCCGGTGTTTACGCACTATCATAGGTCGCTGCTTCCTCTTTTTTTTACCCCTCTCTCTGCTTTCGTAGGGACTGGTAGAGGACGACTGGTGACCGTCTCCTTTGAGATTTTCTCATTGAGTTGGACTCTGGTACCTGGTACTCAGGCGTCTCTCTCTTTCTCTTTTTCGGAGATTGGTCACTCCTCTGGAGCTGGCTGTTATCTCAAAGGCCTTTCGGGCCTTACTCCATCCCAAGGGTTCATACTTGGGCATGGTTGCCTTACGGTCTCCGTGAGGGTTGGTCCTTTTCAGTGCTGAGTGTCAACCTTACGCACGAATCATTTCCAGGCCATTAGCATTTTCTTCCAATAGAAAGGGGGGGGTCAGCTTGTCTTCCCCTCTACTCGGCTCGGGTTTATTCAAGGCTTGGGTCTTTTTCTGGACTGTTTTACGGTTCAGGAGATTGGAAGAAGTGCTGGGCACAGCTTACTGGCTCTCTGATGTTGTCTTTCGCATTTTTTGCCTGAGAGACATCGCGGCTGTCAATCAGGATGGTTCTCGGTCCTTTTTCTGTCATTTGGCAGTGGGCCAGTTCCTGGCAAGGGTTTTAGAGTGAGTTAGATGTTTCTTTCTCACTGGGTCCTTTCCTGACTTTTGGCAGTAGGCCAGTTTTTGGCAAGGGATTTTCTTTCCCTCCGCCTTGTCGTAGCTATCTGCTATCTTTCCCCTCGGCTCGGCCCGAGCTCATTTTCCAGGGCCCGGGCCTCCTCCTGGGCCGTTTTACGGTCTAGGAGGTTGGATGATGTCCTGCGCACAGCTTACTGGCGCTCGGCTTTTGTCTTTATCACTTTTCGTAGGGAGACATTGCTGCCGTCTGGCAGTATGGATCTCGGTCCATTACTGCCTTGGTGGCAGCTGGAGGATGTCTCTCCAGAACTTAAGAGTGAGTTTGAACTTTTTTGATCTTACCCACCACCTTGTTGGAGTTATCTGCTAATCATGTGATTCGGAGTAAGAATATGTAATTTAATCGAAAATTTTTAATTAAATTTTCATTTGATTAATATACTTACCCGAATCACATGGGTAATTCCCTCCCGCCTGCCCCGCTTAATAGTTTCTTAGTATTCTATAAGTCGATTGATCGGTTATCACGTGGTACCAGGCACCAATGGTAACGTAGCTCACCCTAAGGGGAGGCAACCTAGTGTGGCAAGTACCATGGTGCTGTCACTTTTTGTTGGGGTTGCTTCCCTTATACCTAGACGGGTAGCTTTTATCAGACCTAGGCATCTCCAAGTGTGTCAATGCTAATCATGTGATTCGGGTAAGTATATTGATCAAATGAAAATTTTCGAATTTACAACAGTTATGAAAAGAAAAGTCTGCGAAAAAAGAGGGTCTTGAGGGGGAGGGAGTCTTCAATGGGGGTTCCGCTGTATAGTTATATACAGTGGAACCTGTCAGTAACAACATGAAAAGTTATGACATTTTGAGTGAAGTGAATGGGGGGAAGTATGTACAATGCTATGTGCTGGATGCTTGCATTCCCCACGAAGAAAGCAACGCAAATTTCCACAAAGAAAACCTCACATTTTCAAGAATAGCTACTGTACTATGATCAGTACCTGTATTTAATCAGGTATAATTCTGTTTCTTTATGTTGTCCAGGTGTAATTTTGTACCTGTATTTCACCAAGGTTTAACTTTGTACATGTTTCACTCCCAGGTCTAATGTTGTACTTGTATCCTGCCCAGGTGTAATTTTATATCTGTATTACAACCCCCCCCCCCCCCCAGCTATAATACTGTACCTGTTTCATCCAGGTGTAATTCTGTACCTGCATCTCATCCAGGTGTAATTTTGTACCTGTATTCCCCCAAGGTGTGTCAGTGTACCTGGATTTCACTCGGGTATAATTCTGTGCCTGTATATTTCTGTGCTTGTATCGCATACAGGAGTAATTTTGTACCTGTATTACCCTTTTTTTCATGCGCATAGAACTATTTTAGGATTTGTGCCATATAAGTGTCCTCATTATTTTTATCATTTTTATTATTATTATTATTATTTAAAGTTGAAAAACAAAGGATTACTGTACTCACCGATACAAAGACGACACAAGACAATTACGAATTTTCGCTTCTGGAAGCTTCATCAGGAAAAGAACACAAAAACTTCCAGAAGCGAAAATTCGTAATCGTCTTGTGTCGTCTTTGTATCGGTGAGTACAGTAATCCTTTGGTTTTTAACTTTGTTCATCTTACCACAGTCAATTCGTTGTTTAGATTATTATTATTATTATTATTATTTAAGTTATTGAGACATCCCAGTGCACTAAGGGATTTATAGAGCAAATCGAGAAAATTCATTATTGAACGAAGCGCATAGCGCTGAGTTCAATAATTATTTTCGAGATTTGCTCTATAAATCCCTTAGTGCACTGGGATTGTTTCAATAACGATATTGTCAGTACCGCCATAGAAAAAAGAAGATTCCAAACGCACACTTTGCTACGCGCATTTGAATAGGCATAACTGTGTGGTCAGGTCGTGTACAGTAAGATCTACTTTTGTGTGGGCCGGTGTCTCAAGTGTGTCGTGCTTTCGTCACACGCATTTTAATTTCTGTTGGTAAATTCCAGTGTAGCGTTATAGCTGAACAGTGATGATCTTTCAGAGAGACCTCATTTGAACTCGGAGAAAGGACTGTGCTCTTCATTATTCGCGATTCGAAACCTTCAGTCGAGCGTCGATGGATTGACTGTGCGGAGTGACTCCCCTTGAATTGACTACCCCACGAAGGACTCGACAGTTCGCACATTTTCAAAATAAATGTGGCATATATCTCGTGTTGTATCTTCACTCATCGGGGAGTCTGATACTAAATATGAACGGTAAGAATGCTCTGAACCCTACACGTATTATATCCCCATCGTTTTTTCGTTCACATTTGCCCAACATGTTAATTTGCTGAGCGGGGTTTATGTCGTCTGCTACTGCTAGGCTAGAACAATCGAACCACTGCAGTCTGCACTGTCACTGAGTCTGCACGAATAAGGCAGAATTATATGGTAAGAACGTTCTGAACCCTACACGTTTTCGATTACGATTGTTCTTGCCTTGAAATAATAATTCGGAAACCATTCATTTACTGAACTGATGCAGTCGTATTTCAGTGTAGTCTGCTAGAGTCGATCGAATCAGTCTTCCAAATGCTGTGTACGTTATCAGAATAACACTTGTGTTTTCTGTTAGCCGCTGGGAATTGTATACTAACTCATCATTTGGTAATGTGGATGATAAGTTACATGCCACTAACACGGCATATTATGAGAAGAATCTATGCAAGTCAGCGAAAATGAGATGAAACACAGCGGCTTCTATTTTTAGATCAGTGCCACTGTGGCACAGGCACATGCAATCTGTCAGAAAAAAACCCCACTTCTGCTTTAATTGAGAAGCAGGGAATTTATGGTCATTTGGTATTGTGGAGAATATATGCTACATGTCATTAATTAATTCTGAGGATGAGAGTACAGTCTCGCTTTGGCAAAGGGCGTAAGAATACGCTCTGTGGAAAAGTTAGCGCACTCCAAGAGTGCGCTAACAGATTTAAGCGCATCGCCATTAGCCAATCAAGTGGTTCACATCAGTCATGTGACACCAGTACTTACTGACAATTATTATTATTATTATTATTATTATTACCCCCAGGTTAAAAAAGTGTACCTGTATCTCCCTCAGATTGCGGTGGTGTCCGGACTGCCTCCCAGGGTAGCTTCCACAGTCCTGGTCACCCCAACATCTACCCCCACGGAGCAAACTGCACCTGGCATCTCACCGTGCCGGAGGGGCTGATTATTCAGCTGACCTTTGACACCATTAGCATCGAGCAGGCGTCCACCTGCGGCTTTGATTCTGTGGCAGTTTACGACGGAGAGTCCACAATCAACACCACGCTCGTAGGCAGGTGAGGCTTTGGGATTTGAAGTTTTCGAAGAAGCAGGGGTGGGGTAGGGGGGTGCGTGGTGGGGGGGGGGGGGGGGGTGTGTGTATGCATGTTTGAGTTGGTTGGTGGGAGGGCGAAATCACTGAGATTGCCCATTAAATTTTGTGCAAGTGTGTTTTGCGGTGTGTATGTTCGTGTGAACACATTGTGTGTGTGTGTTTGCATGCTTATGTGTGTGTCTTCCTGTCTTTATGCCTTAATGTGTGTGTGTGCCCATGCTTGCGTGTTTGGTTTGGACTCTTGGACGTCTTTCTGTTATTGGAATTATGGTTTTTGTTAATTTGTATTGCTGTTGCTGTTGTTGTGTGAGTGAGTTGTGAGTTGGCAGACTTGACTTGACGGATGACTGTTTGCGTTAGTGAGACTGTGTTTAGTATGCATTCTTATTCTTTTGATTGGAAATGAGTATTGTTACAACATAATTTCCATATGGATTAATAAATTTGAGTTGAGTTGAGTTGAGTTGAGTTGTGTGCAGATATGTGTGTATGCACTGGGTGGCCGAGTGGTAACGCACTTGCGCTCGGAAGCGAGAGGTTGCGAGTTCGACCCTGGGTCAGGGCGTTAGCAATTTTCTCCCCCCTTTCCTAACCTAGGTGGTGGGTTCAAGTGCTAGTCTTTCGGATGAGACGAAAAACCGAGGTCCCTTCGTGTACACTACATTGGGGTGTGCACGTTAAATATCCCACGATTGACAAAAGGGTCTTTCCTGGCAAAATTGTATAGGCATAGATAAAAATGTCCACCAAAATACCCGTGTGACTTGGAATAATAGGTCGTGAAAAGTAGGATATGCGCCGAAATGGCTGCGATCTGCTGGCCGATGCGAATGCGTGATGTATTGTGTAAAAAAAATTCCATCTCTCACGGCATCCCTGCGCCTTGAATAAAAATATTAAAAAAAAAAAAAAATCCCTGCGCTTAGAACTGTACCCACGGAATACGCGCGATATAAGCCTCATTAAATTACATATCTTACCCAACTCACATATAGCAATTAACTCTAGTTCAGTGCTGGTAACGCTGTACGCATCCCCTTGGTAACAAGGGAAGCCCCTCTAAAAAAAGAGTGACCAATACCCATAAGGCCATATTAATACATACTTCCGACTTCCGTATGCGCGCGCATACGCCGCCATATGCATCATTCCATACTCAGCGAGCAGTGGGACTGGTCGTGTTTTTGTACGCTCTGGCTGTGTTCAGCCATCTGTCACTTCGTCTACGGACTTGGTCACTTACCTCTTGGTATCTTCTTGCTTGTCTTATCGTCTCTTCATGTTGAGGTGAGATCTTTCTGTTTTTTGCTTGTGTTTGTGGGCGTTTTTGACCTTAAATTGAACTTGTGAAATTTTCTTGTTTACAAAATTTTTCGTGAGTTGTTTTTGGTCATGGCGGTTAACGCCAAGAAGCGGCAGTTGTCTAAACGAGTAACTGCTGGTTCTCCGCCGACAAAGTAAACACCTGGGAAAGCAAAGGCTTCCGGACAGGCTTGTGTTTCGGTTCATGTACTGTCTTTGCTAAAAATATCGATGTTTTGGTCGTCATGCCTCCTACTCCGTTTTTGACGGCTAAACCTTTAGACAAGGTTTCTCCTGTGGATAAGCCCGCTTAGGCTGCCTTAGTTTATGTGTTTCCCGGTCGTGCGTCTGCGGACGTGGCGACATTGTTGCTCTCTTTAAGTTCACAGGTTTCTTCCTTGGCGGGGGAGTTCGCTTCCACGCGGGCGGAGATGCGTTCGCTTCCGGTGTGACGGGGGTTTCGTCTCTTGCCAACGTTCGCCTGCGCCGTCTGCTACTGTGTCTCAGGCTGATGTTCATGCGGAATGGGATGATGGGACCACGCCTTCGCTTGTGGCCTGTGTTCCGGTTCCCGGTGGTTCACACCAGTTTAAAGGTATGTTTTCTACCCAAGTACCCGGGTTCTCCGGGGAAAGGGTAGAGCGTCTCCAAGAGAAAGTAACTCCGGGCTCTGGCTTTGTGGGTGAAAGTTCCGAAGCTGAGGCTGGCTCTGACTGCATTGGCAGCAGGTCGGTGGCGGTTAGGAACCTTGGAGAGCGAACGGAAGATTTGCGCAACCAACCGCTTCTTTAGATTGTGGTACGGGTGTGCGTCTTTCGCTTCCGCCCGGGGGGCAGGAAGAGAACAGTATAGCTGGCTCTTTGTTTGACTATGGGAGTCAAGCAGGGGGTCAGCTTCCGGATGGCACGGGAGTGCCTGACGGCTGTTCAGAAGACGGTGCTTCCGCGGAGGTGGTTGCACTGAATTCAAATTGCCGTTTAGGCTGTCAAGTGCAGTGGCACTGGTGGCTTAAGCGGCTTCAAGGTACAATAGGATCTTCTGGTGCATGTTTAGGCATCCGGTTGGTTCTGATTTTTGCCGATCCTTGGCCGATTTTGCTAACGCTTTTGCGGCTGTGGCTTCCGGTTAAAGGATGGTTTAGCCTTCTGCCGTTAACACTGTGGTGTTGGTAGTTGGCGCTCATCAGTCTTCGGCTTTCGGTTCCGTTGTTGCGGTTCCTCTGCTGTTACTCAGGCTAAATCCACTTCCTTTTCCAGGCTTTCAGCTGGTATGAGGCAGGTGGATGGAATATCCTTTCGGAGTTCCGGCTTTTGGGAAATTTGTTCCGAACCTTTCCCTTTTGGCAAGTGTTGCTTTTTCGGGATTGGTTCCGGCTCTCATCCTTTTGTAGATGGTTGGAATACCACTGTACAGGTTGATGAGGATTTGGAAGACTTAGCTTCTGGGGCAGATGGAGACGCCTCTTTGTTGACTTTCAGCGAAGCTGCCATCTTTGTTTACATGGATGGCAGAGGTTACTACGCGCTTTTTCCCTGTAGGGTTAGCGGTAGCATTGTCATCTGCCTTTTCTCCTCCATCTTTTTTGGCGTGTCTTGCTCCTTCTTAGGATCAATTTGCGAACTCAATCGATGCTTTTCCCCCATCTCTGCCTTTGTTGGCATCTCAGGGGGAAGCTCATTCTTCAGCTTTGCCGCGTTTTGCGCATTTTCAGCTGACCTGAGCCTTTTAAGGGAATCTTAGAACGTTGTGTTCTTGGATTCTCTGTTGGGGTCGTTTGGGCTTGTGAAATTTGTTTTTTCACAATTGAGGCTCCTTTGTTACCACTTCCTTTGTGGGCAACGCTCGGCTTAGCCCCTGCGGTGGCGGGGCTTTAGCTTGCGTCATCTGCTCAAGCAGCGCGTCACGCGCTGATCGCTATCCGTAGGCTTCGGTTTACTCCAAGCTTAAGAACGTAGTTGATTCGTTTGCTTTTTCTACGGAACCGCCACCGGGTTCCCCGGAATTGGCGAACATCCGTCTGGTTGTTAATAGCTAGGAGTGACTGTCTCTCTGTCAGAACAAGGATCTCCTGGCTATGTTTCATTATGGCCGCACTCCTTTACATTTACCGCTTTTTAACAAATCTTGTTTCTGCGCTCTCTCGTGCGCGGTTACGTCCTATCTGGATATTTTTGTTTTCCGTCAGGACGCGGATACGAAGGATGTAGCTTTGCTTTTAGCCTGGGTGTAGGTCTCTTTCAAAAAGGTTTGTTCTTTTGGCGAGACTTTAATCTCTTCTTTTCTTGAAGGTTCCTTTTTGTGAGTTCGCTTCTATGCACAGGGATTCTTCTCTATCTTAAAAGCTCACTGCAGAAGGAAAGCGCACGGCAGGCCTTGGCTTTTTATTGTTTTCAAATAAAGGCTTCAGGCTCGCCGTTCTCGACTTTATCTTTTGTCTCCTTACCCTCGCGTTCGTGGCAGGGTTCTGTGTCTAATATCCACCTTTCTTCCCCCTGAGGCAAGTTAGCGGTGGGTGTTGGTAGGCACACAAAAGCACGCTTTCTTTCACACTTGTGGCAGTTATGTCAACTGGAAGTTAGTTCTCGGCATCACTCTTCTTTCGCCTTTGTGTTTAACACAGCGGCTGGGGGGGATTAGGTTTCCCTCTTTGTGGGGGGAGACACGGGTGCCTCCCTTTTGGTTCTCTTTCATGGTTCGTTTGGTATTTCAGAGCTTCAGGGTTCTGATCTTTTTTCTAAGTCATACGTTTGTTGAGCCGTTTTTGGATCTCTTGGAGATTGTGCAAGCGGCCCTTGATAGAAGTCCTTTACTCCAGGTGTAACTGGGAGTGCAGGGCTGGAGCACATTAGATGTCTAAGGCTTCTCAGCTTTTATAGGACCCTTTGTGGTCTGTTGGGTGTTAAGCAATAGAACAAAGGGTTGGAACATGTGTTGTTTCAAGCAGACAACTCCACAGGGGGCTTTTCTCATCAAGAAAAGGGGGTCTCTCACTCCCTATCGCTTCCTCACGGAACATGAGAGGTTTTGGTGGTTTTACCATCACGAGATCTTTTTAGCAGCGAAGTACCTTCATGAGAGTCTCTATGACTGGGCGGACTCTCTAAGTCTGTCGGCCACATGGCCACTTGGAGCAGACTCTCTTTGACCACGTGTTTTTGTTCCTTCAGGGGAATGGGAGTAATTTCTAATAATGAGTTTTTGCCTTTTGGTACTTTCGCCTTTTGCTTATCTTCGTCGCCCGACTGCCGGGCATGGAAATTTTTACTCTTGTTTTACTTTGAGTGGCCTGCCGGTCGCACAGTTTGGGCCCGTTCTTTTTGGGTTGCCAGACCTCGTTAGGCTGGCAAGAGGGCTCCGGTTTTGCTCACACTCGTTTCTCACGGGTGTCTACTGTAGGATATTTTTGAGTTGCTCGGGCTCTTCTGCCCGTCAACTCTGGACTGGTACTTGTCTTGTTGTCTGGCTTGGAACAGATGGCTTATGTTTTAACGGATAGAACTCCTCTTCTCTCGGTACAATGAAGGTGGCGAGCCACCTATTTTGGCTTTCCGTTCTTTTTCTCCCACGTCTTTGTTTAAGACATTATGTGATATCAGTTTTACTGAGACAGCTCGGTGCTAATTTTTCTCTTGGTGGCTTTTTAGCCAGCAAGTTTAAGAGGGCCTACTTTAGGCTTGCTGAAAGCTGATCTGCAGTCCTTTCTTGGACTTTGCTCCTAGTTTTAGGGTTTTGTGATTGGATTCTTTGACTCTTTTACTTAACTAGCCTTGCTGATCAACACGGAAATCGGCCATGCTTACTCGGGTAGCTTCTGTGAGAAGTGGGAGTAAGTGTTTTTTCTGCTGATTTTGCTATAGACAGATTTTCGGAGAAAGACTGATCTATGGCACTTAGGTTTCTTTTGGGTTTTCTGGCATATAAGCGGAATCTGGAGTTACCAGCTTTGATTCACCGTTCAAATCTTAATCACTATTTTGGCTCCCCTAGAGCCATATTTAGCCTTTTGGTCTGTTCGAGTTTTGAAGATTTTTTCTGACTTGCACGGATTGCTCGAGATCTTTAAATCTAAGGGCTCTTGTTCTTATCTTTCTGCTTCGTCGCCCTTTAACCTTGAACGGTTATATACGATGTTAAGCACTGATTTATTTATATAAAGGAAGAAAGAATGTCTTTCAACTTTGGTAGGGGTAATGACTTGTTGAGGTCAACCTTGCCTAGATGGACTGCCACAGTGTTCAGGTATGCCTTCAAGTGGTGGCAGTAGACAGGGAGGGGGGGGGGCAGTCAGTCAGTCCTCCCCCTTCAAACGGCACGGACTCTATTTTCCTTTCTTGAGCATTTTTATGGCTCTTGGAGATTCTGATGTACATTTTTGTACGGTTATAGCCCTCCACAGTTTTCCGTTAAGGACTCTGCACACTAGATCGGAATCTCAGGAACTTCTTTTTATCTCACTCGTTATGGTGCGCTTTAAAGACTTCTCGAGAGTAGTGTTAGCCAATTGGGTCTCCACCATAGTTAGACAAGTTTATGTATGGTGGCAGAGTCAGGCAGGGGATGTCAGGGCAGTTTTGCCCTTTACTACAGCTAGGCCTCACGGGGCAAGAGATGGGGCTTCCACTCTAGCTGTTCTTCGTTTTGGTCTCCTGGCGGAACTGTGTTCTTGAGTCGGCTTGCTGGCTTTATTGAAAGGGTTTTCATTGGTGTTTATCTCAGAGATGCCTATGCATTGAGATAGGATGTGTTTCTGGGTTACCTGCTCTGTTAGCGGCAGGACAGATTCTCAATTCCTGATTGGGTTAAGTGCCCTCCACCTATAGTAGCAATCTGCTATATGTGAGTTGGGTAAGATATGTAATTTAATTAAAAATTTTAGTAATAAATTTTCATTTGATTAATATACTTACCCAACTCACATCGTTTATTCCCTCCCGCCTCCCCGCTGTGGGGGGTGGATTTCTAAAAAAGGGGAGTGAGTTGGGCTTCGTTTGGAATGATGCATATGGCGGCGTATGCGCGCGCATACGGAAGTCGGAAGTATGTATTAATATGGCCTTATGGGTATTGGTCACTCTTTTTTTAGAGGGGCTTCCCTTGTTACCAAGGGGATGCGTACAGCGTTACCAGCACTGAACTAGAGTTAATTGCTATATGTGAGTTGGGTAAGTATATTAATCAAATGGAAATTTATTACTAAAATTTTTAATATTGATTGATTGATATGTGCGTTGGCACACACACGTGTGTCTGGTCGTGTCGCTGTATCTGCAACACATTGCACAATCTAAACTGCAAAATATTTATCCATGAATTTTTTATTTTCCTGCCTTCTAGGTATTGCGGTTCCACCCCACCTGCAGTAATAACGTCTACCAACAACCAGTTGACAGTTGTCTTCTCTTCCGACAATAGTATCGCTTCGGAGGGCTTTTCTGCGTCTTATGTCACACAAAACGCAACTACAGGTAAAAACAACAATAATAATGAAACGTTTTTATGTAGCGCTATCCACAATCTACTGCTAGGTAGCAGTTTCAAGACAATATACAATTATCACCAAAACAACATTGGACATTTCAAAATTTCGCATATATACAAATAGTTATATATAGCTATTCTGATAGACACGTGGGGGAATTCGGGGTGTGTGATTGGATGGTCTCACACATCCCTATCGCGATCATCAAAGGATAACGCTACGGAAGTTGGTCATTTATTGCCGATATCCAAACGATATCGGCAATAACAAAGACACATGGTTCCGGTTTCTTCCACGTGTATAAAGTACACGCATACCTCGCCAGGTTTGTTTCTGTGACTAGTCGACAGACGATGCCATTTGCTTTGTGGTTTTTGACTCACATGCGAAGCAAAAGTGAGTCTATGTACTCACCCGAGTCGTCCGTCCGTCCGTCCCGGCGTCCGTCCGTCCGTCCGGAAAACTTTAACGTTGGATATTTCTTGGACACTATTCAGTCTATCAGTACCAAATTTGGCAAGATGGTGTATGATGACAAGGCCCCAAAAAACATACATAGCATCTTGACCTTGCTTCAAGGTCAAGGTCGCAGGGGCCATAAATGTTGTCTAAAAAACAGCTATTTTTCACATTTTTCCCATTTTCTCTGAAGTTTTTGAGATTTAATACCTCACCTATATATGATATATAGGGCAAAGTAAGCCCCATCTTTTGATACTAGTTTGGTTTACCTTGCGTCAAGGTCAAGGTCACAGGAGCTCTTCAAAGTTGGATTGTATACATATTTTGAAGTGACTTTGACCCTGAACTATGGAAGATAACTGTTTCAAACTTAAAAATTATGTGGGGCACATGTTATGCTTTCATCATGAGACACATTTGGTCACATATGATCAAGGTCAAGGTCACTTTGACCCTTATGAAATGTGACCAAAATAAGGTAGTGAACCACTAAAAGTGACCATATCTCATGGTAGAAAGAGCCAATAAGCACCATTGTACTTCTTATGTCTTGAATTAACAGCTTTGTGTTGCATGACCTTGGATGACCTTGACCTTGGGTCAAGGTCACATGTATTTTGGTAGGAAAAATGTGTAAAGCAGTTCTTAGTGTATGATGTCATTGCTAGGTTTAGCTGAAGGTCAAGGTCATGTAGAGGTCAAGGTCAAGCATGTGAGTCGTATGGGCTTTGCCCTTCTTGTTTGTTGTTGTTGCTTACTGTACTGTGTACATGACATACATTACGTGTACATCTAGTTCTTTAACAGGCAACAAAGTTTAAGAAGCTGCAATCTGAAGCGACCTATCTCTGATTCTAGCAGACGATCTTTCCAATGTTTAACACAAAATCAGCAAATTCTCCTGGCACATAAAACGTCCATTGTATAGTGCAATGTTGAAATGAAGTTACAGGTCTGAAACATTTAGTCGTTTCTTCTGAGACAATCCTTGTTCTCTTATCATCTACAGATTTTCGCAGTCTTCATCACGCGAATCCCCAACAGAAGTCAGACTTTCGAACATAGAACATACGCAAGCAAGCATGATACGTCATGACGTCATATGATTCCTAGCATATTGACGTAATGCTAAACATCCGGTTATCTCGAGTCTTCTCCGTAATACATGTCTGGGTTTTTCAATGTTCGGTGATTTCCGTGGATACATGCGCAAAGGAATATGTGCACTATAACCGTCGTCTGCAATCAACGACATGGACCATTCTGGTAGTTGTTGCTGACAAAAACATGATTTTAACACAGAATATAATGTCAGAATAGCTATATAAACGCTATTGTGTTTTCAGCATAGCAATAGGGTCCGATATTTAGACGAGACAAGTATAATGCCAGCTGTTAATAATGGGTAATAGAATAAGCATACAAAAGTGCGTTTTGATATCCCTAGCCTGGAGAGGAAATCTCTACGCATGCGCACACACACACACACACACACACACACACACACACACACACACACACACACACCCACACACACACACACACCCACACACTCTGACACACACACTGACACACACACTGACACACACTGACACACACACACTGACACACACACACTGACACACACACACTGACACACACTGACACACAAACACACACTGACAAAAAACACACACACCCACACACAAACCATTTCCCCACCACCACGTCCCTAACACGTTGCCTCATTTGTTTTCTAATTAACCTCAGCATGCGGTCGCACCTTGACGGCACAGACGGGCATCATCACGTCCCCCGACTACCCCAACAACTACCCCCACAACCGTAACTGTACCTGGACAATCAGTGTCCCCACCGGGCAGCAGATTCGCCTCAACTTCACGCAGTTCAGTCTGGAGCAGCATTTCTCCTGCAACTACGACTACCTAGAAATCAGGTGAGTAATAAGAATACTAAATAGTTTTTCTCAAGCGCAAGTTCGGATTCACAGTTCCTCTCTTGCACACACGATACAGTGGAACCTCCCTTTTAAGGCCTCTGAAAATCGGACAAAATTAAGTCTTTAACAAGTCGCGTGAAGCGATATAAAAACATTTAGTTAAGCTATCAGCATCAAAGTAACAGATTAACACCAACAAACAGGTCCGCTGGACCCAAAAAGTAACACCAATCAAATCAAACCAACAAACAGTCATCGCCGAGACTCCCCCCCGAGGGTTAGGGGGAAGAATTTACCCGATGCTCCCCAGCATGTCGTAAGAGGCGACTAACGGATTCTATTTTTCCTTTTACCCTTGTTAAGTGTTTCTTGTATAGAATATAGTCAATTTTTGTAAAGATTTTAGTCAAGCAGTATGTAAGAAATGTTAAGTCCTTTGTACTGGAAACTTGCATTCTCCCAGTAAGGTCATATATTGTACTACGTTGCAAGCCCCTGGAGCAATTTTTTGATTAGTGCTTTTGTGAACAAAAAGCAATTGGCAAGTGGCTCTATCCCATCACCCCCCTTTCCCCGTCGCGATATAACCTTCGTAGTTGAAAACGACGTTAAACACCAAATAAAGAAAGAAAAGAAAGATCGCCGAGACTATATTTAAGATAGTCTTGACTAACCACACCTAAAGACCGAGACGGGTCATGCTCGTCTCCGCGTAGCGTGCAAACGCAATACTTAGGCCTAATTAACCTATTTTCTGTAATTCTGAGCACATTTGTAGAGTAAACATGACATATTGGCGGGGTAAAAACGGTCATACACGTAAAAGCTGTGGATAGTTTCAGCCCATGAACGAACAAACAAACATATGTATATATTTTTGAATTCAGGAGAAATTGAGAAATTCTATGCAATTATTTTTAAATCTGTTGGTGAAAATTCGATTTTAATGACAACTTTAACTCTTTCAACACGTCCACCCTATGACATGACTATACACTCAGAACGCCTGAGCCAAAGCATATAAATAGCCTGCTGACAACCAAAATTGGGACATTTTGAAAAAAATATTGTATTTTGAAAAAAATATTGTAAAAAAACTAGTACATGTGGAGATTTACTTTTTGCACACAATTAAAGAAAGATCTTTCATTGTTTCAGAAATGTACTTTGTATTTGTCAAAAGGCTTGTTGTGTTTGTGTGGTATGCTATTGAAAATGTCAATAAATAGCCTGCTGACAACCAAAATTGGAAAATTTTGAAAAAAATATTGTATTTTGAAAAAAATATTGTAAAAAAACTAGTACATGTGGAGACTTACTTTTTGCACACAATTAAAGAAAGATCTTTCATTGTTTCAGAAATGTACTTTGTATTTGTCAAAAGGCTTGTTGTGTTTGTGTGGTATGCTATTGAAAATGTCAACAATTTAAATTAAAAAAAGTCCAGAGGCACCACATAAATACTACAGACATGTTTGAAAATATGCACAAAATGTTGTTAGTGAATACTCAAAAAAGAATTTACTAACCTGAATGAGACAATGAGATGACTGGGTGATGACTATGATGAATATATCCATGTAGAAGAAAAGAAACACTTGCTGTCACAGTATTTACAGTGCCACACTTGGAAGCACAGCTCAATGCAAAACGCCACACCACATTCCAGGCACCAGAATCGAGTCCCATTGCGTTGGGTTTTATCCATAGAAGAAAAGAAACACTTGCTGTCACAGTATTTACAGTTTTTGTATAAATGAATTGTTTAGAACTCGGTTTATGCACGGAGAACATCCTTCTTTGTGTGCCACACTTCGAAGCACGGCTCAACACAAAGCGCCACAGCCATGTGGCCACAGAACATTCCCGGCGGCACCAGAATCGCGTCCGTCCGCTTGCATTGGGTTTTGGCCAAAGTAGCATTGACACCTCGAGCTCTTGATTTGGCTAACTCATTCACCCTCATCACTCACTTATCCATCTATCACAACAACACTGTTTGATGCACACACAGTCACTGCCTTCCTTCTGCACGCCGCTTCGCTTCGCAACAACACTGACAACTCGCGACATTTTGGAATCCTAAATATGAAACTAAGGCATGGGTTGGTCCCGTCAATGACCTGTAGTATCCAAACTAACCAATGAAATCAACTGTTCTGGGAGTTATTTGTCGCGTATGGTAATGCAGCCGACCTCTGAACCTATGACGTGGGTTTTCGTATGGAAAATCCCCAGCGTGGTATTTTCCACTTCCAACGCTACTATTATGGCGCTGTGTGGCGAAGCGACTCACGCACCTTACGCACGGATTCTGGCGGCGTGCTGACAACGGCATGATCAGTGAACGCTTGTATTCGGGCGGCGCGTCGCGAAAAATTAATGAGCAAACAAATTAACTAGTTTTAAGCCTCCACGCTGAAATGCAATACCGAAGTCCGGGCTTCGTCGAAGATTACTTGACCAAAATTTGAAAAATGAGAGCGTGACAGTGCTGCCTCAACTTTCACAAAAAGCCGGATATGATGTCAAATTTATCGAAAAAAATGAAAAAAAAAGTCTGGGGATATCATACTCAGGAACTCTACTGTAAAATTTCATGAATATTGGTCCAGAACTTTTCTCTGAATCGCTCTACACACGCACACATACATACATACATACATACACACGCACATACACCACCACCCTCGTCTCGATTCCTCGTCTATGTTAAATCATTTAGTGAAAAGGAGGGAGTTTGAAAATAGGGGTCAACTAACAGAGGCTAGAAACAGAAAGTGTGAGAAACAGGATCTTAATAGGGAGGGGGTCTCAATGTGGGGGTCTGAAAAAGGGGTTCCACTGAGTAGCCCTGTCTACCTCTCTCTGCATGAGTGTCTCTTGTGTTGTTTATGTTTATTTGCTAAGAAAAGGCGTAGCCTTAAACCTCTATCCTTGAAAAATAAAGTTCCATCATCATCATCTCTCTGCCCCCCCCCCCCCACTCTCTCTCTCTATGTCTGTTTCTCTGTCTCTCTCGCCTCTCTCTCTGTCTCCCTCCCAAATACCCCCTCTCTCTCTCTCTCTGTCTCTCTCTCTGTGTCTCCCTCCAAAATACCCCCCCCCTCTCTCTCTGTTTCTCTCTTTGTGTCTCCCTCCCAAATACCCCCCTCTCTCTCTCTGTCTCTCTCTCTCTCTATCTTCCTCCCAAATAGCCCCCCCCCTCTCTCTCTCTCTCCCTCCCTCCCTCCCTCCCTCCCTCCCTCCCCCCTCTCCCCCTCTCCCTCTCCCTCTCTCTCTCTCTCTCTCTCTCTCTCTCTCTCTCTCTCTCTCTCTCTCTCTCTCTCTCTCTCTCTCTCTCTCTCTCTCTCTCTCTCTCTCTCTCTCTCTCTCTCTCTCTCTCTGCCACAACCCTCGGAAAAAAAAAAAATTTGATTTGATCTGTCTCCCTCCCAAATACCCCCCTCTCTCTGTCTCTCTCTCTCTCTCACACCTCTCTCTCACCTCTCTCTCTCTCTCTCTCCCCCTCCCCTCTCTCCCCCCCCTCTCTCTCTCTGTGTCTCCCTCCCAAATATCCCCCTCTGTGTGTGATTTTTATCTACATATTTATTGGTCTCATCACCTCAGTGATGACAACAATCACACACTTGCTTGATTGATGGACTGGGTTACAATAGAACGCTTTATATTGTTCATTTTTGTTTCTTCCAGAAACGGAGGATTTGACACCTCTCCTCTGGTTGGTCGATTCTGCGGCAGTCTTTTGAGAAACTCTGCGCTTCAAGCGCCCATCGTCTCCCATAGCAACCGCCTGTGGCTGCGCTTCAAATCCGACGGCTCCAGTTCATCATCAGGGTTCCAACTGACGTACGATGGAACAGCCACTGGTGGGTGGATCTTAATAGTATAAAAACCCAATAATACGTAAGAAAAATGATAAAAAATAATAATAATAATTGTCAATAAGTACTGGTGTCACATGACTGATGTGAAACAGTTGATTGGCTAATGGCAATGCGCTCTTGGAGTGCGCTAACTTTTCCAGAGAGTGTATTCTTCCGCCCTTTGCCAAAGCGAGGCTGTGCCCCTTCTTTTGATTTGAGAAGATTCTTCTTATTCTCCGTGTTAGTGACATGTAGCCTATCTTCTCCACATTACCAAATGATGCTTGATCATACATTTCCCGCGGCTAAAAGCAGAAGTGTTTTTTTCGGACAGATTTCATGCGCCTGTGCCTCAGTGAGTCTGTGCCTCTTCTTTCGACTTGCGAAGATTCTTCTCATCCGCTGTGTTAGTGGCATGTAGCTTATCGTCTCCACATTACCAAACAATGATGCTTGACCCTAAAATTTCCCGCGGCTAAAAGCAGAAGGTTTTTTTTCTGACAGATTTCGAGCTGGACAAAGCAGCACTTGGAAGTCGACTGATTCAATAGATTGTCATACTCGTATATGTAGCAGATGACACCATCCGTTCAGTATTGAAATGTGCGGTTTTTCGCATATTTCAATACAACTACGATGTAAACAGAACACGTGAAGGCTTTAAAACATTTTTACCATGTAATCATAGCACCAACCTTCCAGATGAATGCAGGTACATTGCGAGAAATAACATGCCAACTTTATTTCTTTGCGAATGAGGGAACGAACATGTCACTTTGAGTCGTTTGACATCAGGGGATGCCACTCAGTTGCTTGGGGGTCGTTCATTTTTTGGGGATAATAAAACATTTCGCTACATGTTGTTTTTTATACCAATAATTAATACTTAAGTGAAACTGTATGCTGACGGGTACATTTCGCGCAACTGTAACTCATACTGTTAGTTGCTAATCGATAAAACAGTACAGAGGATAATCAAATCGTAAAATGCATGGTCGGCGATGAAACCATCAACACACACTTTGCGCTTCGTTCAATAATTCATTTTCTCGATTTGCTCTGTAAATCTCTTTGCGCACTGTGATGTCTCGATAACTTAAAGAATAATAAATATCTTTTCTGTAGCAAAAGTCACGATAACAGCTCCAAACACTTTACAATTTTAACACGCACGCACGTCCACACACACACACACACACACACTCTCTCTCTCTCTCTCTCTCTCTCTCTCTCTCACACACACACACACACACACACACACACACACAATCACACACACACAATTACACACTCAATCACACACACAATCACACACACACAATCACACACACAATCACACACACAATCACACACACAATCACAATCACACACACAATCCCACACACACACACACACACACACACACAATCACACACACAATCACACACACAATCACACACACACACAATCACACACACACACACAATCACACACACAATCACACACACAATCACACACACACAATCACACACACAATCACACACACAATCACACACACACAATCACACACAAGCACACACACAATCACACACACACACACACAATCACACACACACACAATCACACACACACACAATCACACACACACACAATCACACACACACAATCACACACACACAATCACACACACACAATCACACACACAATCACACATACACACAATCACACACACACAATCACACACACACACAATCACACACACAATCACACACACAATCACACACACAATCACACACACAATCACACACACAATCACACACACAATCACACACACAATCACACACACACACACACACACAATCACACACACAATCACACACACACAATCACACACACTTACACAAAAACGATGTGAAAATCATGAAATTAGAGCAGACAATCAAACTGAACGAACAATAAGAACAAGCACAAAATCAACAACAACAAAAATCCTTGAGAAAAAGCATGCATACGTACTTACAATCTCACGCTGTTCTATGAACGCATCGAGCAATGCCAGAGGCTTGAATTCTGGCAATAGATGGCATTGCTGTGCTGTTCTATTGATGTTGTAATAGCGTCACCGAATCTTAAAAAAATGAGTGACATTTCTACTTTTTTTTTATTTACAAAAAAGTGAGGGGAAGAGATAAGAAGTAGGTGGAATATGATTTTCTTCGTTTTTGATGCTAGATGTTTGAAACTTTGCAGACTCTCTGGGTTTAATGACCGCTTGGCATAAGTATGGCGGATCCTTCGTCCCAGTGGGATCAAGTTTGAGTCATTCAGAATAATATTATTTTTGTGAGATAATTTGAGCAGATCATTTGTGTCTGGTTCAATATTATGTATAACAAAGGTGAGTCGTATGAGCCTTTTACTCTCTTGTCTTTCTCTGAAACTTGTGTGTGTTAAATTTTCAGGCTGCGGGGGCGACCTGACGACCCCGACCGGTGAATTCACCTCACCGAACTACCCTGCTCCCTACACGCACAACGCCGAGTGCTTCTGGACAATCACCGTCTCCGCTGGCTCCCTGATTCGACTTTCCTTCCCTGACCTTGACATCGAGGGTCACAGATCGTGCTCCTATGATTATGTAGAGGTGAGACTTTTGGGTTTGACTTTTTCTGGATGTAGAATCTTGAGATCAAAGAGACAACGGTTTACAGGAACCAAGTTATTTGTGTTGATTGTCTTCTGACTGATGTGTCTACATGTATTTATTTGTCCCCCCAGTTCAAAGACCACTAGGTTGACGTAGTGCTTAATGTTTGGCTTTGGCTTTGTTTAATGAAACAAAAATGTTGATGTTTGTTTGATACTGCAATAACCAGAAAAAGGATCACGTATGCACACACCCAAACGCACCCACGCAGGCACGCACGCGAGCATGCACACACACACTTACACACACACAACCCCCTGCCCCTCATCCACACACACAAATTCACCCACCCCCTAAAAAAAGACCCAAAAAACACACAACCAAAACTATAAAACTGTGCAGATTCGCGAGAACAACGCGCAGGGCCTTCAGGTGGGCGACAGACTGTGTGGTCAGCTGGGAAACGACACAGCGGTCAATGCTACGGCCAGCAGACTCTGGATCAAATTCCGCAGCGACTCCTCCATCAGGGGCAGAGGCTTCAGAGCAGAGTACCTCACAGGTGATGAGATGGCTGTGTTGTGGTTATGGTTGTGGTGAATTGTTGTTGTAATGGTTGTTGTGGTGGTTGTTGTTGTCGTGGCTCTGGATGTTATTATTATTATTATGGCTATGGCTATTTGACCGGATCAAATTTTACAGTGATTTCTCTAGCAGAGGCCACGGTTGTTGTTGTTTTGTTTTGTTTTGTTTTGTTGTTGTTGTTGTAATGGTTGTTGTGGTGGTTGTTGTTGTCGTGGCTCTAGTTGTTATTCTTATAGCTATGGCTATTTGACCGGATCAAATTTTACAGCGATTTCTCTAGCAGAGGCCACGGCTTTGGAGCGTTCAACTACGACATTATGATGAGATTATTGTTGTTGTTGTTGTTGTTGTTGTTGTTAGTTTACTGTTGTTGTTGTTTGTTGTTGTTGTTAGTTTACTGAATCAAATCCTGCAGTGTCTTCTCTATAAGAGGCAACGGCTTCAGAGCAAACTACCTCACAGGTGATCACATGGCTGTGTTGCTTCTGTTGAAGTTGTGCGGTCAACTAGGAAATAACATTTTTTTGAACGCTATATGGCTAGTAGACCTGGTTTAATTCTGCAGTGACTTCTCTATCAGACACGAGGCTTCAGAGCAAACTACTTCAAAGGTGATGACATGGCTGTGGTGTTGTTGTTGTTGTTGTTGTTGTTGTTGTTGTGTGGCCTTGTGGGAAATGACATGGGTGTTCAATGCTGTGGGCCGTAGACTGGATCAAATTGTGAAGTTACTTCTCTATCAGAGACAAAGGCTTCAAAGCACACTACCTCTCAGGTGATACATGGCAGTGGTTTTGTTGTTGTGCGGCCAGCTGGGAAAGAACACAGTGATGAATACTGTAGATCTGATTCCGTAATGACTTCACTCTCAGTGGTCGAGGCTTCAAAGCTCATTACCTCACAGGTGATCAAATGGCTGTGTTGTTGGTGTTGGTGTTGATGTTGATGTTGTGTTGTTGTTGTTGTTAGCGTAAAATGTCACACATAATGAGATTAGATGACAGTGATAAGCTTGTAACATCGTCTAAGAAATTACAACGGTGTGATGAAACTGTAACAACTTTTACCGTGTCTTCCCCAGAGTGTAACAATCGTCTGACAGACTACAACGGCGTGATAGAAAGTCCCAACTACCCCCTTCCCTATCCTCACAACGGACAGTGCTCCTGGATCATCGACACGACTAACGGCAACACCCTCAACATTACCTTCGCCACCTTCAGCATGGAGTCTCATTCATCCTGTAGATATGATTATGTTGAGGTGAGTGGACCAGGTCAATATTCTTTGGCCAGAAAAAAAGATGCGTGTTTTCGATGACAAGGCTACAAAAAATAGGTCGATTCATTTAGACATTTTATTGTTATCAAGTTTGCGTTTTTATTTTTATTTACACTGGCAAATGTGGCCAGAAATTGTGTGAGCTGTGTCCCCTAGATGTTGCAGAAGAGTAACTTTCCTTGTAAAGTCTGCAAAATAGATTTTTTTTTTTTGAGGGTCAAAAATCTTACTTACTAATGAACATATTCCCCATGTTGTAAGCATTTAGAGCGCTTGCTTCTTTTTGTTTCTCAAGCCTGAATCTAGGCAAGTTTCAAGGGCAAGTTTGGTGAGTATGACGGATACTCATTTTCTTGAATGCTTTTGATGCTGAAGCATTATAGTGTAAGGAAGTTTTTGTATGTGCTTTTACAGGTTGCACCAGATAATTTGCACATGATTCGTTTTACGTACGTATGACGAAGGTGAGTTGTATAAGCATTTGCTCTTCTTGTTATACAGTTGTTGGATGGAGAAAGTTCCAGCTCGACTTCACTGGGCAAGTTCTGCGGCAGTAGCATCCCCGACCTTGTCACTTCGACCTCTGACAAGGTCAGGGTCAACTTTGTGTCCGACTCTTCGCTTGCCGGCAATGGCTTCAGGCTGGAGTATTTCACGAACGGTGAGCATGCAGTTACACAAATATTGATGTTGCATATCATCCCACGTCTAAGTTTACAAAATGACCCAAACGTTTTGACCCAGAATAAAAATTATCTGTACATAAAAAACCAGTCACTAACAGGAAACACACACGCACATGCACACACACGCACGCATTTACCTACACATACATGCACACACTTGTTTTTTCATGTGCTGTCTCATATTGTCAATCTGAGGTGTGTGATTTGTTCTATGTTTTGAGCTTGGGATTCTTATGGAAGGACTGTGTTTTTACTTGATGTAACATTTGTGTATGTGAGCTCACAGACAATTTACATTCAGACAATGAAATTATATTGAATTGAAATGGCCTAGTAAATAAGACATTTGCCTCCTATGCGGAAGGTCGCGTGTTCTCATTCCGGCCACGCCTGGGTCAATCTCCCAGGTCAACTTTTGTGCTGACCTGCTAGTCCTCTTCGTGTGTACATGCAAGCACAAGACCAAGTGCGCACGGTAAAAATCCTGTAATCCATGTTTGAGTGCGGTGGGTTATAGACAGAAGAAAATACCCAGCATGTTTCCCCTGAAAGCGCTGTATGGCTGCATTGTGTCTGTCCTGTAGTTTGAAAGGCCAACATTTCCCCTGAAAGCGGCATATGGCTGCCAGACTGACAGGGTCAAAACAGTCACACGTGTAAAAACCCACATGTGCATAAACATGGGAGTTTGAGCCCCTGAACGAAGAGGAAGAATGGAAATGAATTGAATTGTTCTGCTTTCAGGTTGTGGTGGATACCTGACGGGTGACAATGGCACCTTCACAAGCCCCAACTACCCCAACAGCTACGACCACAACCGTGTGTGTGAGTGGCTTATCACCGTCAACACCAGCTTTGCCATCCAGTTGACCTTCAACCACTTTGACATGGAGAACTCCCGCAACTGTAACTACGACTCCGTTAGTGTGAGTATTGGGGGTGGGGGGTGGGGGGGTGATGAGGGAGTGTGTCATTGCACTGAGACCTGCTTTTGTGGTTTTGATGTCCTTACAATTGGGCTGGTTGTTTTTCTTTCTAGGTCTATGCAGGGTCGGACGTAATGCCTGGTCTTGTCAGGATGTCAGCAATGCACTGAGACCTGCTTTTGGGGTTTTGATGTCCTAACAGGTGGGCTGTGTGTGTTTTTTTTTAGGTGTATGCCGGTTCGGACGCCACAGGGTCACTGTTGACCAACCTGTGTCACACACAAACCTCGGTGCAGACCCTCACCTCCACCGGCAACACCATGTTCGTCAGGATGAAGACCGACAGCTCTGTTGGCGGCAACGGATTCTCTGCCACCTGGACCAAGGTGCCGGGAGGTACAGTTTTTGCACAGTGTCACACACACACACACACACACACACACACACACACACACACACACACACACACACACACACACACACACACACACACACACACATTCACTGTGTGAAACACACACACTTTGTTACAGTATGTGGTCAAATGTCACACTAGCAGTTGTGGTGGAGTGCAGGCATGCATGGAATTGTCTGCCGAAAGGCAAATTTCCACCAATTTCTTTTTTGCTTCGCCGAAAAAGCAAAAGTGTCTGCCGAAAAAAGAAATGGGGAGGCAAAAATGGTTCCATAAACTGAATTTAACCCAATGCCCCCTGACAAAAAAATGGCAGGCAGCCTTCTTAATCCTGAGCAAAGGGAAACTACTCCGCACAACATGCACACATACAAAACAATTCATATAAAATCATAGAGTACTCACATTTATATAGAAGATGGCAGAATAACTCGAGAATAGACTATAGTTTCTTATGCAAGTATGTTCTGTCCACTTCCGATGTAATAAATGTTGTTTAAAAAAAAACAATCCAGCAAGTGTTCTTCAAAAACGTCCATCGTGTCAGCCTTCAGTCCTCATTTACACCAATATATGTTGAAACTCCCAGAAAGGGGAGGGGGGGGTGAGGGGGGAGGGGGGGGGGTAGCTTTGCGCCGTCAACTTTGCTATTACTTACACATTTTTTAGCCTTTTTTTATTTTTTTCAATTCCCATGCCTGAGAATGCGATTGGTGGTATTTGGTAATAACACTGCCAAAGAACGATCTCATTATTTTAATTTGAACTTTGTGCCTGATTTTTTGGGATAACACTACAAGTGAACCATCCTATAATTTTGTTTGAACATCATTGATTTCCATCGTGTTGTTTCACAGGGTGTGGAGGCAACTTTTCCACCAAGTCTGGGTTCATCATGTCCAAGAACTACCCCAGTAATTACCCGTCCAACACCGAGTGCGAATGGCTGATCACGCTGCCGGTCAACCATCCCGTCATTCTCAACTTCATGGATTTTGATGTGGAATCCAGTGGCAGTTGCCGATATGACTATGTCGATGTGAGTAGGAGGTTTTGCTTTGTTGGGTAAAGTTTGTGTCATGGTGTGTGTGTGGGGGGGGGAGAGGGTGTGAATGTGTTAGTGTGTGCATGCGTGCGTGCATATTTTTGTGCATGCAAGTGTTTTTGTGTTTGTGTGTGTGCGTGCATATACGTATGTGTGTTTGTGTGTCTAAGTGCATGCATATTTATTTGCATGCTGGTGTGTGTGTGTGTGTGCATATTTGTGTGTGTGTGTGTGTGCATTTATTTGTGTTTTTGCATTGTTTACATGTGTAAATCATGTAATTCCGTGTATTTGTGTGTGTATGTGTTTGTGTGTGTGTGTGCATGCGTATCTGTGTGTGTGTTTGTGTGTGTGTATTTGTGTGCACAGTGGGTGTGTGCATGTCCTGTCTATGTATGTATTGAGTTGTACCTGGTTTCTTGTGTGCTCAGATCCACGACGGGCCAAACAGTGGGTTCAATCAGCTGGCCCACCTGTGCGGTAGAGCTCTGCCAGGCAACGTCACGTACCGAGCATCCAACAACATCATGTACATCAAAATGAGAATGGATGGCAGTGTCGCCGGAAGAGGATTCAAAGCTAACTATACTGCTGGTGAGGCCTTGTGTGTGTGTGTGTGTGTGTGTGTGTGTGTGTGTGTGTGGCTTGGAGTGCTCTTGCAATCATGGGGTTGCCAGCGTTTGGGAAAGATGGGGACAATTATTATTTATTGTCTGTGTGTGCGTGCACAATAACATGATGCAATGGTGGGAACTACACATGAGCACTGACGGGGAAACTGTCTCCTCAAACTTGACATTGTTAAAGTGCTGTTCATGAAGTGTGTACCGTATTTTTGGGACTATAAGGTGCTTTGTTATTTAGGGCACAACCCCCACTTTTAAGGTAAAATTAAGAAAAAACATCACATTAGGCGCTTCCGGTCTATAAGCCGCACATCAAAGGAAGAATACAGAGTGGAAATATTTTTTCTTTGGATGTGCGGCGAGATCAAAGGCAGGTGCATTGCTATAGCTGGTTGACCTTGAGACCAGCTACCTGCCCCAGTTTACAGACCCTGACCATCTTCCCTTGGGTCAATAACTGAGTTTTATCTATGAGACGGTCGGGAAGGTGTGTTTAATGCGTGAACTGACAAGGAATTTGTTTCCACAAACGTGACATTGCCAAAGTGTTTATGAAATGTATGTGTGTGTGAGTGTGTGTGTTTGTGTGTGTGTCTGTGTGTGTGTGTGTGTGTGTGTGTTTGTGTGTGTGTTTGTGTGTGTGTGTGTTTGTGTGTGTGTGTGTGTGTGTGTGTGTGTGTGTTTGTGTGTGTGTGTGTGTGTGTGTGTTTGTGTGTGTGTTTGTGTGTGTGTTTGTGTGTGTGTGTGTGTTTGTGTGTGTGTGTGTGTTTGTGTGTGTGTGTTTGTGTGAGTGTGTGTGTTTGTGTGTGTGTCTGTGTGTGTGTGTGTGTGTGCACAATAACAAGATGTGGTGGTGTGTACATCACAAACACTGACGAAGAAGTTGTCTCCTCAAACTTGACATAGCGAAAGTGTCGTTTCTGAATTGTTTTTGAATTATTATACAGTCGAACCTGCCCTTAAGACCACCTGTCCATAAAGACCACCTGTCCATAAAGACCACCTGTCTATAAAGACCACCTGCCCATTAAGACCACCCCAAAGGATCCCAAACGGTTTTTACGACTATATAAATTACCTGTCTAAAGAGACCACCTGTCTAAAGAGACCACCTGTCTAAAGAGGCCATTTTTTTCAGTCCCTTGGGTGGTCTCTTTAGACAGGTTTGACTGTATGTGTGTGCGTGTTCGATAACAGGGTGTGGAGGTGTGTACAACGCGAGCACTGACGGAGAAATCGTCTCCACAAACTACCCCCGGAACTACCCGCCCTTCAGCAACTGTTCCTGGCTCATCACGTCGGATCGAAACAGTAAGTCTTCCAGCGATGTGGACATTGGAGAAAGAAATGGGCTAGCCCGAGGGGCACTAACTCTTTAAATTCACTAGCCCGCAGAAATTTCCTCCAGTTTCAATTTTATTTTATTCAGAGAAAGACCGAGTCTTTCTATACACAGCTTTCAGGCTGAAGACAAACCAATTTAATATGTATGCAAATGAGATTTGTGGGTGACTTTGTAAATTCACTAGCCTCTGGTTGTTTCAATGGGTTTTTTATTCAGAGAAAGGCGGTCTTTCTATAAACACAGTTTAAGGCTATAAAGACAGTTTTAAGTCTGAAGACAATTAACTGTTAGTCAAAGCAATTTAAATATTGGATAGGATTGGATTGGATTGGATAAGATTTACAGTCCAGTGAGGTTACCCTCATGGAAATTCGGGCTGCTTTCTCCCCGGGGAAAGCGAGCTGCCATACATACGGCGCTACCCATTTTTTTTTTTCCTGCATGCGTGTATTCATGTTTCCTGAGACTTAATGCCGTGTGAGATGGAATTTTTTTACTTTATTCCAAGTCCCACGGGTATTTGATGGACATTTTTATCTATGCCTATACAATTTTGCCAGGAAAGACCCTTTTGTCAATCGTGGGATCTTTAACGTGCACACCCCAATGTAGTGTACACGAAGGGACCTCGGTTTTTCGTCTCATCCGAAAGACTAGCACTTGAACCCACCACCTAGGTTAGGAAAGGGGGGAGAAAATTGCGGCCTGACCCAGGCCTGAACACGCAACCTCTCGCTTCCGAGCGCAAGTGCGTTACCACTCGGCCACCCAGTCCAAATATGTAGGCAAATGAGAGTTGTTGGTGACAGAGATACATTTTGCAGTAATATCAAGTGTTGTGTTTTTGCGACAGAGTTCATGACTATCTTCATCCGTTAGTTCATGGTTTTGGAGCGGACACTGTATAAACGGCCTTTATCAGTCTAAAGCATGCAGATCCAGAGTTCATTATTCACTGTGGTACATTGGCAGGACTCCACTGGTAAAAGACGAATCCGGAACTAACTCGTTTTTTGTTTATGGCTTGTGGCAGAGTTGCTTTTCCTTGGAAACACTGAGTCAAGCTTCACGTGACATTGTAGGCCAATCACTGGGTGTCTCCAAATGTGGTCGCTGGATCTGTGCACTAGCCGCTTTTTAGAAATGTTCTTCCTCAGTTGTTCTGCAGCATGAAACTTGACAATGTTCAGAAATATAATCTCTGTCAGGTTTGTATGAGTTGTGAAAGAGTGAATACCCTTGCTTTTTATGAGACAAATAATCCACATGTGCTCCTTGTCCACGTGTTTCAGACATACCCCTCGCTAGTGACTTGCCCTTTGGGTGTTCACCCTTTCACAACCAATGCAAACCCAACCCAAAATGTGTCAATTAGATGACACCAATCTCAATCATTGCTGAAGCACAAGTAAGTTAGGCCCCAGCTGTTCAGTTGAACAAGACTTGATGTTCATTCTTGAGGAAAAAGCAATAGATTGAAAGAATTTTAGTTCACCTGTGCAGTCTTATAGTGAAAAAATTATGCTCTGTGGAAAATTCTAGTTCTACAAGTTTATTTCTGATGGAAGAAACAATGGGATGTGACCACTCTGAATATAGAAATGTGCAACACGTATACGTTAGAATTATGCAAAATGAATCTCCTGGCACCTGAGAGAATAACAAGCAGTGACTTTTACACTGTCGGGCCAATATTGCATTTTTTCGAATAACAAGGATTGAAATGAACAAGCAACTTTCACTTTGGGTTTATTACACCCCCGGTATAGGGGTGTGTATAGGATTCGGTCGATGTGTTTGTTTGTTTGTTTGTTTGTTTGTTTGTGTTCGCATATAGATCTCAAGAATGAACGGACCGATCGTCACCAAACTTGGTGAACAGGTTCTATACATTCCTGAGACGGTCCTTACAAAAATTGGGACCAGTCAAACACACGGTTAGGGAGTTATTGTTGGATTAAGATTCTACAAGGACTTATACAGGGTTCGTACAGAGTCCTTGAACCCTGGAAAACTCCTTGAAAATTGGAAAACCTTTTCCAGGCCTTGAAAAGTGCTTGAAAATAGAGTTTTGTTTAATAGTCATTGAAAAGTACTTGATTTTTTCAAATTGTTGCCTGTACATTTCGTCAGCAGCTTGTCTTATTTAAAAAAAAATGCAACCCCCTTTTTTTCGTCAAATACAGTACACACATTTTGGAAGAATAAAAGATCGAGTGAAAACGAAAGCAGACGAACTAACTATTACTAGTCACCCGTAGTTGCTTCCCTTCCCGGAAGTTGGCAAGGGAAACAACTACGAAATGACTCTGTCGAACGAGGATTCTCTGTTAACAAAGAGATTATGACAGACAACATGAAAGAGAGAACCCTTGTGGCACAGAGGCATGTGACAGACCACATTGCAAACGTAGGTGGAGCTGAGAAAGTGATGTTGTCTAAAAAGCTACTCTACAATGCTGCCAGTGCTCGGCAAAGGTACTCTGAGTACTTGGAGGCAGAGAAAGAGAAGAAGAAGAACGAGACACATGTGCAAAAAAGAAAGGCTGACATGGATGAGATTCAAACTCTCCAAGCAAAGAAAAAAAAGATCAAAGATTGTGCGGCTGACCTGCTCAAAAGCGCAGATGCTTTTGCAGAAAAGGCTGAGCACACGCAGAACTTCAACTTCATAGCAAAGTCAAATGCTTTGAGGAAAAGTGCAAAAACCAAGAAGGACGAACTGAAGTGGCATCTCTTGAGAAAGAAATTCACCAGAAACTTGATGACTTGAAAAACTGAAGGTAAGCTTGGTGCTTATCATTAGTTTTTGAACATCCAATGATTTAAATCGGCGTGCGGGAAGAGGGTATAATAACTAGCGAGTGTTTCATTGCGAGCTTTGAAGGTAAGAGGGTGCTTGATTTTCTCTTCAGAAGGTCTTGAAAGTCCTTGAAAAGTCCTTGAATTTTAGAACAAAAAAACTGTACGAACCCTGCTTATAGAGGGACATATTAATGGTCAAAGGGAAATAACCTTCTCAGTTGGTGGCAGTGAGAATGGTTATTTCCCTTTGACCAACGGGGGTGTTTTTCCTACCTCGGAGGAATTTCTTGTTCTAGTGACTTTTACACTGTCGGGCCAATATTGCATTTTTTCGAATAACAAGGATTGAAATGAACAAGCAACTTTCACTTTGGGTTTGTTCTAGTGACTTTTACACTGTCGGGCCAATATTGCATTTGTTCGAATAACAAGCATTGAAATGAACAAGCAACTTTCAGTGTGGGTTTATTCTTGTGACTTTTACACTGTCGGGCCAATATTTCATTTTTTCGAATAACAAGCATTGAAATGAACAAGCAACTTTAACCCTATGTTTATTATAGTGACTTTTGATTTGTAGGGTCAAGATAGCATTTGTTCAACTTTCCTGACAAAATAGATTAATTCCGAAAATAACTCAGGTTAATATGTGTTGTGGGAGAGTGACCTTTTCTTGCAAAACCTCCGACAAACAAAGGATGGACCAATCACTAGCCAGAGGTCTAGTCCATTACAAAATAGTACTCGTGATTGGTCTGATTCATTTGTTTGTCAGAGGTTTTGCAAGGAAAGGTCACTCTGCCACAACAAACCTACAAACCCAAAGGAGTAACTTCCAATAATCGTCTATAATATTCTCATGACGTTTTGCCCTCCAGCGGATCGCATCACACTGACCTTCACCCACATGGACATCGAGACAACATCCAGCTGTATCGATGATTACGTGCGGGTGCTAGACGGCAATGACGCAGACGCACCAGAGTTGTACCGCCTCTGTGGAAATACGGTGCCACCCGTCATCACTTCTACTGGGTCCAACCTCTTGGTGATGTTCGGGTCCGACATGATCACCCAGCAAACAGGATTCCGTGCCGTATATACCAGGTCGACTGCCAGTAAGTTTGTGTTTCTGTGTCTGTGTCTGTGTCCGTCTGTGTCTGTTTCTGTGTGTGTGATGTTCGGGTCCGACATGATCACCCAGCAAACAAGATTTTGTGCCGTGTATACTAGGTCAACTGCCAGTAAGTTTCTGTGTCTGTGTCTCTGTGTGTGATGTTAGGGTCCGTCATGATCACCCAGCAAACTGGATTCCGTGCCGTGTATACCAGGTCGACTGCCAGTAAGTTTGTGTGTCTGTGTCCGTCTGTGTCTGTGTGATGTTCGGGATGATCACCCACCAAACAGGATTCCGTGCCGTGTATACCAGGTCGACTGCCAGTAAGTTTGTGTGTCTGTGTCAGTCTGTGTCTGTGTGATGTTCAGGTCCGACATGATCAACCAGCAAACAGGATTCCGTGCTGTGTATACCAGGTCGACTGCCAGTAAGTTTGTGTGTCTGTGTCTGTCTGTGTCTGTGTCTGTGTGATGTTCGGGTCCGACATGATCACCCAGCAAACAGGATTCTGTGCCGTGTATACCAGGTCGACTGCCATGCCAGTAAGTTTGTGTGTCTGTGTCCGTCTGTGTCTGTGTGATGTTCAGGTCCGACATGATCACCCAGCAAACAGGATTCCGTGCAGTGTATACCAGGTCCACTTCCAGTAATTTTGTGTGTGTCTGTGTTGCTGTTATTATATATACATGATTGACATTTTATCAGTGCAGATGTGATGTTTGATTCTTCTGTAAGACAGGAAGACAACGAATGGGTTGAAAGCGAGGGTGATAGGTCACATGGGTAGGATGGTCAGTGGTCATTGGCTATGCAAATTAGTAACAAGGGTAACCAGAGCGAAAGGATTTCCCCTCTGGACTTACCATAAACTATCTTCTTGTCAGAAGAATTTTTGTCGGTCTTTGCACAAAGAGATGTGTTTCTTACAAAATGTGTTTTGTGGCATTGTTCAGGTTGTGGCGGGGATTTCACGGCGAGTAATGGAGCGTTTGTCAGCCCCAACTTCCCAAACAGTTACCAGGGCAACGTGGAGTGTGTGTGGAACCTTCAGGCTGCCGCTGGAAGCCGTGTGTCTATTGCATTCAGGTATACAATAGTTTTCTCTTCTTTTTTTCTTTTTCTCCCCCATCCAAAGTCGGGTCAAACCCAGGAACATGCCCTTAATGGCTTTACCATGTGGGCGTTAAACACTACTTATCATCAGCGACTAAAGAGAGTTTTACTGTGTACGTTTGCCTTTAATGTTTAATTTGTTTTGACAGATGTGGTTTTCACTTCATTTACTCTCGCCAAGCACATCCAACATACGCAGCTATATAAAAAAAAAAAAAATTGAAATCGGCGACTTTAGGGAGTTTCACTGCATACGTTACCTTTAATGTTTTCACAGCCAGTTCAACATTGAGTCCAGCAGCGGATGTACCAATGACTACGTGGAAATTCGAACAGGCGGCGCAAGCGGGCACCTCGTTGGTCGTTTCTGCGGCTCTTCAAGCCCAACCAATCTGACGGCAGCGTCTTCTCTGTGGATCAAGTTCCGCTCAAACTCGGCCGTCACTGGGCAAGGATTCCGTGGTGTTTGGAGTACAAGTAAGTTGTTTGATGTGATGTTTGGAGTACAAGTAAGTTGTTTGATGTGATGCGTGGTGTTTGGAGTACAAGTAAGTTGTTTGATGTGATGTTCGGAGTACAAGTAAGTTGTTTGATGTGATGTTCGGAGTACAAGTAAGTTGTTTGATGTGATGTTCGGAGTATAAGTACGTTGTTTGATGTTATGCGTGGTGTTTGGAGTACAAGTAAGTTGTTTCATGTGGTGTGAAGATATAATAATAATAATAATAAAGATAGCTTATATAGCGCCGCTTCACAAATTTAACTATGCTCTTAGCGCTGTACATCGAGATATAACAATTTCAATAATATAAATACAAAGATGATATTATAATAATACACATTTACAAATATCACTCACGTGCATACATCCTCGTGCACACCACGCGCATACACACTCCCACTCATTAACAAGTGCTTCCATCCCCCTGCCACTGAGATGTTCATATACCCCCCTGGACAAGCTCACACCATGTCCGTCTCCTCTCTGGACTGTACATACACTCAGCAAGAAAAAAAAAGACTAAATGCAAATTTCATACAGAACCCTATAGCTCAATCAAAGCTGAAGCAACTATACAAAAAAGACACATTCAAACAACAAATCTAACTTCACTACAAATCTAATATGCTTGTCGTAGAGTTTTCTACGATAAATGAGAATGAATAACGTTTCTGTAGAGCAAGTCACGATTACAGCCCCAGCACTCGCTTTATAATTCCAAATACCAGATAAACAAGTCGCGTAAGGCGAAAATACAACATTTAGTCAAGTAGCTGTCGAACTCACAGAATGAAACGGAACGCAATGCACTTTTTCAGCAAGACCGTATCACTCGTAGCATCGTCAGTCCACCGCTCATGGCAAAGGCAGTGAAATTGACAAGAAGAGCACGCTTTTCTGTACCTCTCTTCGTTTTAACTTTCTGAGCGTGTTTTTAATCCAAACATATCATATCTATATGTTTTTGGAATCAGGAACCGACAAGGAATAAGATGAAAGTGTTTTTAAATTGATTTCGACAATTTAATGTTGATAATAATTTTTATATTTTTAATTTTCAGAGCTTGTTTTTAATCTAAATATAACATATTTATATGTTTTTGGAATCAGAAAATGATGGAGAATAAGATGAACGTAAATTTGAATCGTTTTATAAAAATTTTTTTTTTTTACAATTTTCAGATTTTTAATGACCATAGTCATTAATTAATTTTTAAGCCACCAAGCTGAAATGCAATACCGAAGTCCGGCCTTTGTCGAAGATTATTTGACCAAAATTTCAACCAATTTGGTTGAAAAATGAGAGCGTGACAGTGCCGCCTCAACTTTCACGAAAAGCCGGATATGACGTCATCAAAGACATTTATCAAAAAAACGAAAAAAACGTTCGGGGATATCAATCCCAGGAACTCTCATGGAAAATTTCATAAAGATCGGTCCAGTAGTTTGGTCTGAATCGCTCTACACACACGCACGCACGCACGCACGCACGCACACACACACATACACCACGACCCTCGTTTCGATTCCCCCTCTATGTTAAAACATTTAGTCAAAACTTGACTAAATGTAAAAAACACACAACAACAACAACAACAACAACAACAACAACAACAACAACAACAACAACAACAGCAACAGCAACAGCGGCAACAGCAGCAGCAGCAGCAACAACAACAACAACAACAGCAACAGCAGCAGCAGCAGCAGCAGCAGCAACAAACAACAACAACAACAACTGAATCATGACATTTTAACAGAAAAGCAAACAAATTTAGCAATAAGATCAAAATAATACAGTGTGTGACTTTCCTTTGTTCAGTGTATACTGTATGGTTAGACCCCAGTACTGTAACAGTAGGCAGCTATCCCAACTCCCATCCGAGGAATGCAGATGTTGCCTGGACAATAACACTGAGCTTGGTGTTGTACACCTTTACACCTTTAAGATACTCCCACTCGTTCAGATTTTGTGTGGGTGTGTGTGTGCCTGTGCTGGACCCCTCTTTGATAAATCGGCCAGGTAGCGTCACCCAGTTATCGGACCTTGTATCGCAGGAATGCTGATCTATATTGCCTGGAACGATAACAGTCATGACAATTTGGCAAGCATGTGTTGGTATCATACGCCTTTAAGATACTTTCACTCAGTGTTGTGAGTTTGCTCTTTTTTCGTTTCAGCAGTTCAGTATGGTAACACTGACGGTGGGCAGATAGCGTTGCACAATTATCCTGTCTCCTATACCAGGAATGCAGATTTAACCTTGACAGTAACAGTTATGCAATGTCTGGCAAGCATGTGTTGGTTTCATACAACTTTAACACTTTCTACCCCACCTATGTTGACCAAGTTTTTTTAAGCCGAGACCAGCTGTGCTGCAGCAGGTCATTCAGAATTGTAGTAACTGTGTAGTAACTGTATCAACACAATGGAATGCAGGCGTAAGATGGACGTTACGGGAAGCGACTGAAGCTAACAGTCTGAGCGGATATGTATCCATATCTGGTCAGATAGAGCCATATGATATATCCGTACCTGGGAGACAATGAGTTAAGATAACTTTTTTTTCATTTCATTTTCATGTGTGAATTTTTTCCTTTTTTTTCAGCGTACGGTGGATCCTTTTACAGTAACAGTGGGCAGATAGCGTCACCCAACTATCCCGTCTCCTATACCAGGAATGCAGATATTGTCTGGATAATTTCGCTTGCCAGCCGTGACATGCAAGTGCGACTGTCCTTTGGTTCTCCCTTTGCCATTGAAGGCTCCCGTGGATCGACTTGTCCGTACGATTATGTCAGGGTCAGTATCTTCTTTTTCTGCGTTCCCGTTGCCATGCTACACTGTCAGGTTGTTGAGGTGACAAAGTTTTCAGTTCGACGCAGGGACTCCGTTGGGCCCCACAGTTTCACCTCTATTAGGTCGACCATCTCTTGGCACAATTCACTTCTCAGGCCCGCAAAAGTTGGGCATGTCTGGAAAACATGCTCTGGAGTGTGCGTGCTTGTTCCACATGGGCATTTGTCTGTGTGGGAGATTTTCACATCACGTTTGAGGCTGTCAGTGCATTTATGTCAAGTGCAGTTCACACGGCCAACTTACAACCAATTTCAAGCAACTTCACTTGGTTGGCAGTTGCTGTGAGAAAATCGGCAAAAGCTTAAATGTGACTTTGAATCTGTAACAATGTTAGTCTCTGTCCAAAGTGGAATGAATTATGTTGAATCTCTGTCCTTAGTGGAATGAATAATGTTGAATCTCTGTCCCTAGTGGAATGAATAATGTTGAATCTCTGTCCTTAGTGGAATGAATAATGTTGAGTCTCTGTCCCAAGTGGAATTGAATAATGTTGAATCTCTGTCCCTAGTGGAATGAATAATGTTGAGTCTCTGTCCCTAATGGAATGAATAATGTTGAATCTCTGTCCCTAGTGGAATGAATAATGTTGAATCTCTGTCCCTAGTGGAATGAATAATGTTGAATCTCTGTCCCTAGTGGAATGAATAATGTTGAATCTCTGTCCTTAGTGGAACGAATAATGTTGAATCTCTGTCCCTAGTGGTTTGAATAATGTTGAATCTCTGTCCTTAGTGGTAGGAATACTGTTGAATCTCTGTCCTTCGTGGTATGAATAATATTGAATCTCTGTCCCTAGTGGTATGAATACTGTTGAATCTCTGTCCCTAGTGGAATGAATAATGTTGAATCTCTGTCCCTAGTGGAATGAATAATGTTGAATCTCTGTCCATAGTGGAATGAATAATGTTGAATCTCTGTCCTTAGTGGAACGAATAATGTTGAATCTCTTTCCCTAGTGGTATGAATAATGTTGAATCTCTGTCCTTTGTGGTAGGAATAATGTTGAATCTCTGTCCTTTGTGGTAGGAATAATGTTGAATCTCTGTCCCTAGTGGTATGAATAATATTGAATCTCTGTCCCTAGTGGTATGAATAATGTTGAATCTCTGTGCCTAGTGGTATGAATAATGTTGAATCTCTGTCCCTAGTAGAACGAATAATGTTGAATCTCTGTCTCGTGTGGAATGAATAATGTTGAATCTCTGTCCCCAGTGGAATGAATAATGTTGAATCTCTGTCCCTAGTGGAATGAATAATGTTGAATCTCTGTCCCTAGTGGTATAAATAATGTTGAATCTCTGTCCCTAGTGGAATGAATAATGTTGAATCTCTCTCCCTTGTGGAATGAATAATGTTGAATCTGTGCCAAGTGGAATGAATAATGTCCAGGCTTTAAAGTGGCGAGTATTTTATTAGCCATGCCAAGAAGAAACATGTAACTGGCGAGCAGAAATGTTCATCTACTCGCCAAATGCGAGTTAAGTTGCTGAAACAAATTGTTGGTTTGGCTAGTAAAGTTTGCTCTCTACATTTTCAGGATCATTAGCCAAAGGCGAGTACACCATTTGTTGGAATTTCAGGGCTGCTGTCCCTATTGTAATAAAACATTTTGAAGAACTCTCCCTCTTGTTTGCCATCTTTAACTGATCTTTTTACCGTTTGCTACCCAGAAAATTTCCAAAACTTCAAAATGGTTACACTTGAGGATTCACAAGGGTATGGCAGGTCTGGTTATGGTTCTCTCTTTTCTCCTATTTTTGTTGTTAACTTTTTTATTTTTTTATTTCATCATTGTGTGTTTGTGCCCGTCGCGATATAACCTTGAACGGTTGAAAACGACGTTAAACACCAAATAAAGAAAGAAAAGTGTGTTTGTGCGTCCCAAGAACAGATTGTAAGAAAAGGCATTGAACCTTAACTCTTAATCCTTGTAAAATAAAGAATGGAAAAAACACTGTAACATATTGCTTTGTTAATATCAAACGTTCCAACAACTTACCTTTCTTGTTTTTTGATTCTGAATTTTGGAACATTGGCAGTCTCTTTGTTTTTGGACTTGTAAAATAAAGTTCAATTCAATTTTAATTCAATTCAGATCCGGGACGGGCCGCTGGCCACCAGCGCAGTGCTGGGCATCTACTGTGACAGCAACCCGCTCGCTTCCTACGTCGTGTCCTCGTCTAGCATGGTGCGGGTGGAGTTTGTCAGCGACAGCTCCGTGCAGCGTACTGGCTTCCAGCTCAACTGGCAGGCCACCAACGAGCAGCCCTCTCCCCTCACCACCCCCGCTAGTGGCTCAACAAGTGCACCAGGTAAGACACACAAAATAGTGATGGTTAAGGTGCTAGTGGCTCAACAAGTGCACCAGGTAAGACACACAAAATAGTGATGGTTAAGGTGCTAGTGGCTCAACAAGTGCACCAGGTAAGACACACAAAATAGTGATGGTTAAGGTGCTAGTGGCTCAACAAGTGCACCAGGTAAGACACACAAAATAGTGATGGTTAAGGTGCTAGTGGCTCAACAAGTGCACCAGGTAAGACACACAAAATAGTGATGGTTAAGGTGCTAGTGGCTCAACAAGTGCACCAGGTAAGACACACAAAATAGTGATGGTTAAGGTGCTAGTGGCTCAACAAGTGCACCAGGTAAGACACACAAAATAGTGATGGTTAAGGTGCTAGTGGCTCAACAAGTGCACCAGGTAAGACACACAAAATAGTGATGGTTAAGGTGCTAGTGGCTCAACAAGTGCACCAGGTAAGACACACAAAATAGTGATGGTTAAGGTGCTAGTGGCTCAACAAGTGCACCAGGTAAGACACACAAAATAGTGATGGTTAAGGTGCTAGTGGCTCAACAAGTGCACCAGGTAAGACACACAAAATAGTGATGGTTAAGGTGCTAGTGGCTCAACAAGTGCACCAGGTAAGACACACAAAATAGTGATGGTTAAGGTGCTAGTGGCTCAACAAGTGCACCAGGTAAGACACACAAAATAGTGATGGTTAAGGTGCTAGTGGCTCAACAAGTGCACCAGGTAAGACACACAAAATAGTGATGGTTAAGGTGCTAGTGGCTCAACAAGTGCACCAGGTAAGACACACAAAATAGTGATGGTTAAGGTGCTAGTGGCTCAACAAGTGCACCAGGTAAGACACACAAAATAGTGATGGTTAAGGTGCTAGTGGCTCAACAAGTGCACCAGGTAAGACACACAAAATAGTGATGGTTAAGGTGCTAGTGGCTCAACAAATGCACCAGGTAAGACACACAAAATAGTGATGGTTAAGGTGCTAGTGGCTCAACAAGTGCACCAGGTAAGACACACAAAATAGTGATGGTTAAGGTGCTAGTGGCTCAACAAGTGCACCAGGTAAGACACACAAAATAGTGATGGTTAAGGTGCTAGTGGCTCAACAAGTGCACCAGGTAAGACACACAAAATAGTGATGGTTAAGGTGCTAGTGGCTCAACAAGTGCACCAGGTAAGACACACAAAATAGTGATGGTTAAGGTGCTAGTGGCTCAACAAGTGCACCAGGTAAGACACACAAAATAGTGATGGTTAAGGTGCTAGTGGCTCAACAATTGCACCAGGTAAGACACACAAAATAGTGATGGTTAAGGTGCTAGTGGCTCAACAAGTGCACCAGGTAAGACACACAAAATAGTGATGGTTAAGGTGCTAGTGGCTCAACAAGTGCACCAGGTAAGACACACAAAATAGTGATGGTTAAGGTGCTAGTGGCTCAACAAGTGCACCAGGTAAGACACACAAAATAGTGATGGTTAAGGTGCTAGTGGCTCAACAAGTGCACCAGGTAAGACACACAAAATAGTGATGGTTAAGGTGCTAGTGGCTCAACAAATGCACCAGGTAAGACACACAAAATAGTGATGGTTAAGGTGCTAGTGGCTCAACAAGTGCACCAGGTAAGACACACAAAATAGTGATGGTTAAGGTGCTAGTGGCTCAACAAGTGCACCAGGTAAGACACACAAAATAGTGATGGTTAAGGTGCTAGTGGCTCAACAAATGCACCAGGTAAGACACACAAAATAGTGATGGTTAAGGTGCTAGTGGCTCAACAAGTGCACCAGGTAAGACACACAAAATAGTGATGGTTAAGGTGCTAGTGGCTCAACAAGTGCACCAGGTAAGACACACAAAATAGTGATGGTTAAGGTGCTAGTGGCTCAACAAGTGCACCAGGTAAGACACACAAAATAGTGATGGTTAAGGTGCTAGTGGCTCAACAAGTGCACCAGGTAAGACACACAAAATAGTGATGGTTAAGGTGCTAGTGGCTCAACAAATGCACCAGGTAAGACACAAAATAGTGATGGTTAAGGTGCTAGTGGCTCAACAAGTGCACCAGGTAAGACACACAAAATAGTGATGGTTAAGGTGCTAGTGGCTCAACAAGTGCACCAGGTAAGACACACAAAATAGTGATGGTTAAGGTGCTAGTGGCTCAACAAATGCACCAGGTAAGACACACAAAATAGTGATGGTTAAGGTGCTAGTGGCTCAACAAGTGCACCAGGTAAGACACACAAAATAGTGATGGTTAAGGTGCTAGTGGCTCAACAAGTGCACCAGGTAAGACACACAAAATAGTGATGGTTAAGGTGCTAGTGGCTCAACAAGTGCACCAGGTAAGACACACAAAATAGTGATGGTTAAGGTGCTAGTGGCTCAACAAGTGCACCAGGTAAGACACACAAAATAGTGATGGTTAAGGTGCTAGTGGCTCAACAAGTGCACCAGGTAAGACACACAAAATAGTGATGGTTAAGGTGCTAGTGGCTCAACAAGTGCACCAGGTAAGACACACAAAATAGTGATGGTTAAGGTTACATGTTGAGAGAAAAAATATGGGGTTGATAGGTAAGTATTTAGAAGGTCTGCAGCAAGTTTGTTCAGTTTGTCTGTGTTTTTTTCTTCTTTTTAGACTCACCTGAGTAATTGGTGAGTCGTAGTACTGAGCAGTGTCCGTCCGTATGGGCGGCCATGGACAAAAAACGTTGAGGTTCTCTCAGATGATTTTCAAGGTAGAGTTTTGAAACTTTGCACACTTCTAGGGTTTGATGATCTCCCAAATTGATTCCATTGACCCTCGGCAAATTTTGGGATCACAGAGGGGTCATGTTTGATTCATAAAACCTTAACTTTGACGTTATCTCAGATGTTCTTGAAGCAAGAGCTTTGAAACTTTGCACACTGCTAGGGTTTGATAGTCTCCTGACTTGACCCCAGTTTGATTGACCCTCGTCAAATGTTGAGGTAATTGTTACCATTAGACCTGTTGATGTGGGTTTTTTTCCCTCAACATTTACATGTGTACATGATGCTGTTTAAATCTTGAGATGTATTTTCATTTATTCCAGTGGTGCAGTCACTTTGCAAAGAGAGTCCCTTTAAATCAAAATGTTGATTATCTCCCCTGCACTACTCCTTAGTCTACACTTCTGTGTTGAGGATAACTCTGGTTGTGTAAAAAAAAAAACCAACTGCTGGTGAATGCTAATATCATTTTTGAGACAATATGTCTGTTATCATTTGCTAACAGTCAGCATATTAAAAATAACTCATAATATCATAACCCGCATAAATTAATAGAAATGTAACTTGTCTTATCCACAGTGGCAGGCTGCGGAGGCACCCTTGTAGCAGGCAGTTTTGTCCAGACGCTGCAGTCGCCAGGCTATCCCAACGGCTATGGCCACAACCTGAACTGTGTGTGGCGCATCTCGGCGGTCACTGGACACAAAATCTCGCTCAACATCTCCGACATTGACCTTGAGAGTCATGGCTCGTGCAACTTTGACGCTGTCGCCATTTACGATGGTGAGTGAAGATCGACAGTGGTTAAGGCAACTAGGCAACGTTTTCTTAAGTCTTGTTCTCAACGATTCAGTAAAAATTCTTTCTGTGAATGGTATTTTTCAGTGCTGAAGGTGCGTGCAGCCTGCTCAGCCAAGTGACAAATTAAACTTTGCTTTTTGTCCGATTCATTTGAGGCTGTAGGCATAAGGTTGGTTCGTCAATTGCCATTTTTTGAAAACTCCATTCTTGTGATCCCCCGATTAGGATGTGTGTAAAAGAGAGAATAGGTATTTGTCTGTCTGTGTGAGAGAAAGACAGATGGAGAGAGACAGGGGAGAGAGGGAGGGAGGGAGAGACGCTAGAGAGAGAGAGAGAGGGACGGAAAGAGAGATTGAGGGAGAGAGAGAGAGTGTGTGGGTGTGTGCACGTACCCTTCTCCCCCAGACACTAATTCTCTCTGTGAACAATATTTGTCCTAGCTGACAGCAGCAGTGGAACGCCGGTGGGAAGGTACTGCGGTCGTGTTCCCAACACCTCCCCCCTCATCTCCACCTCCAGCGTGGCCACCGTGGTCTTCACCACCGACAGCTCCATCAACATGACTGGCTTCAGCCTGCAGTTCAAGACAGGTAAGCACACCTGTTCTTACTTCTTCTTCTGTGTTCATAGGCTGAAACTCCCATGTACACTCCTGTTTTTGTCACGAGTGAAATTTAACGTTCATGACCGTTTTTACACCGCCACTTAGGCAGCCATACACCGCTTTTGGGTGAAATATGCTGGCTATTTTCATGTTTCTATAACCCACGGAACTCTTACATGGATTTGTTTGAGAAGCGAGTAAAATTTAATTCTCTTTTAGCTTTATACTCCGTTATCTGTTTTGTGTTGTTTGTAATAGTATTTTTGTCCTTATGTTAACTCACCCATCACCCCCCCCCCCCCCCCTTCCCCCCATTTCCCATAGTAAAGAAATGTATGTAATCACTTTGCACTTGTAGTGTTTTTTTATTATTATTATTATTATTATTATTATTATTATTATTATTATTATTATTATTATTTATTATTATTATTGTTGAATTGTTTCTTGTATTGTTTTTGCTCTCCCTCACCCCTCAACTCCCTTTTCTGTACATAGTCTGATTTCTTTGTTTTAGTTCCTTTTATTTGGTGTTGAATGAAATGTGTTTTTATTGTGTTTTTTAATTTTCCATGTACCCTCACGGGGTTTTTATCGGAATAAAACTTGACTTGACTTGACTTGATTAGTGACTTGGTATTGTGCTTGTGTGTACACATGAAGGGGGCTAGGACACTAGCAGGTCTGAACATACATTGACCTGGGAGATCTGAACCCACGACCTCTCGCTTCGGAGGCCGACATCTTATCCATTAGGCCATTCTTATGGACCTGTACTACTTTTCATTTCAGGGCTTAAAGACTGTTTGGGGAATAGTTCTAATTAATGATCATAATGAATTTCCTCCACAACTGTCTTTACCTGGTAAAAAAATATGCATTTTTACAATTTGTGTAGTGTGTCGAAGTGACACATCTGCCTGCAATCACGACTGGGTTGACCCCTACCCTGTATAATACAATTAAATTGCATTCTTATCCCAACTCACATATAGCAATTTACTTCAGTTTAGTGCTAGGACGCTGAAATCGTCACCTTGGTAACAAGGGGAGGTAACCCTAAAAAAAGAGCTACCTTGACCCTATAACAGGACAAAGTCACGCGTGACTTCCTGACCTTGCCGCCATCTTGGAATCATACTCACTTCAGCGATCCGTGGACACGGACGTGTTTGTTTTCGCTCCGGCTTTTCAGCCGTTTTTGTCTGATGCTGCTTGTGTCAGACCCACACCTTGGTACTCGCGCACGTTCCTCTGCTCTCTACGTGTGTTTGGGGTGAGCTATTTTGATATTTTCATTGATAGTTTGACTTAGGTTTTGCCAGCGCTTAGCTGTTGTTTACACTTTTCACCCACCATGTCGGTTAGTGGTAAAAAGAAAAACTCTAAGCCAGTGGCGGAGCCTTCTCCTGTCAAAAAGCCTCCCCGTAAATCGAAAGCCTCTGCGAGTCATGCTGTGATTAACGTCTCAGACCTCTCGTCAAAATCTTCTTTTGATGTTACTATTGACATGCCTGAATTATCCATGCCAAAATTGCCTTCAGAATCATTTACAGTCGCTTCAGGTTCTGGCTCTGTTGGTGATAAGCTAGATGTTTCTGCTTTTTTGCGATCAATGAGCTACTATGGACATGCCTGTATTACCCATGCCAAAGTTGCCTTTAGAATCAATTACAGTCGCTTCAGGTTCTAGTTCTGTTAGTGATAAGCAAGATGTTTCTGCTATTTTGCGCTCACTGAGCGCTCAGATTTCGTCGCTTTCAGCGGAACTCTCGTCGACCAAGGCAGAACTTCTGTCTTTTCCGCCTGGTGTTGGTGATTCTCGTTCCCTTGGCAGGGTGAGTGTTCCTCCTTCAGCCACAGTCACGTCCGCTGACGTGCATGCGTCTTTTGATGGCAGTGACGGTCATTCTCTTCTGCGTTCTCAGGCCTCTTCTGGTGGTCGGCCTGTTAACGATCAAGGTATTTATTCTTCGTTAGTAGCCGGGTTCTCCGGCCAAAGCGAAGATCGTAAAGGCCTACTGGAGAAAGTAGCCACGCCGGTACGCCGCGCCATGAGTGAAAGCGATCCCCGTGTTACGCCGTTCCGGTTGCATGAGCGGCTAGCACGAGGGGTGAGCCCAGATACGCGTTCGGTCACAGACCGAACAGGGGACTTGCGTCCGCTGTCACTCCCCACATTGAGGTCGGTTGGTGTGTCGGCACAGCATTCCCCGCTTCCGCCCAATGGGGCGGAAGCAGTCCCTAGGGACACACTGCTTGGGTATCGCATCCCTCGTGTGTCGTCCCTTCCGGGTGACGCTTCGCCTGACTATTGTAGTCAGGGCGGAAGTGCGTTGCCCGGTTGCACGGATGTGCGGGATTTTGAGTCGGATTTTGGTGCTTCCGTTCAGGATGACGAAGATGTCAACTTCCGGATACCGGTTAAACTTCCGCAAGCACTGGCTTTGGCGGCGGAAGTTGCTTCACGGTATTTCGAGGAGGGTGTTGCAACACCTGTCGGTTTGTTTGCCCAACCTCCTTCCGCTTTGGGGGATTTCCGTTCTGCGAAGGAAGAGAAGCAGCAGTTCCGTTTTCGGGAATCCCCGTTGGTAGCGTTTGAGCTGTCTTAGCAACTGGCTACTGTTGAGCCTGGCGGTGCGTTTCACGCTGTACCGCTGTTAACAGCTCATGGTCAGGCTCCTGTTTCAGCACAGCCTTACCTCGCTTCTTCGGGTTTAGCCTCAGCTTTGCCTGCTGGTTTGGCTAAGAAGTTTACTCTGCCGCATAACTCAGTCAATCTCATTGAGTCGTTTGCCTTGCCTCGCGCCACGCTTCCGGTCACACCGGATCTTGCAGCTCTTCGGCAAGATGGATACTTCAGAGAAAGAGTAGTCCCGTATACGGGGAATTCTCTTTTGTCTTTGGAGAAGACTGGCTTACGCTTGCTTGAGTTATCGTCTCTCTCTGAGACTTTGCAGAGATCTCTGTCGAGATCGATCGCGTCGTCATTAGACCCATTCAGGTTTCGTGACGATGCGGTAGAGAAAGATGTCACTATTCTGTTAGGGAAGAGGGCTACAGTAGTACGTTATACTGAGTCCTCTCTCTTGTCTATGAGGGAATAAGCACATGATCTTTTCAAGTTATCCTCTCTTTCGGAAACTTTGCAAAGATTATGTATCGTGCTCTATCTTCTCTGCTCGTGTCAACTTCGAGTTTCGTCGTGACGCACGGGAGATGGTTGTCATGACGCTTCTTGCCTCTTTGGCTAAAGTCTATTGAACAGCGGAGCCTCCCAGCGCTTTTCTTGGCACATTCCGTGCACGCGTGCAGGTTCGCCTTTCCCTCTAGGATCTAAGATTTAAAGTCACCTTTGAGTCACTTTAGTCTTTTCCTTTCACAGAGGTTTGCTTGATTGGTCAGCCATCGCTTGGCTCAGGTTACAAGTAAGAGGCGGATCTACTCCGCTCTTTGCTTTTTGTGGTTCATCAGGGGAGTGTTCGCACGTCTATGCTACGGTGCATTCCTCCCCATCTTCTGGGAGAAGCCGTGAACTGCTTCAGCTTGCCACATTTTGCCTCAAATTAGGCAAGATAACGAAGCTAAGCAAACACACTTAGGGTAAGTACTAGACCCTCTAGCTCTGCCTTAGGCAGCTTTGCGGTATGTACGCCCATCTATGGTGCGGCATACCTCTTATTTTTCACCTTCTCGGGTGAAGCTGCTAAGGCCGCTAATTTTTTGCCTCAGTGGCGGAAAAACAAGGCAAGCTGTTAAAACAATCTCAGCTTTTACGGTTTACGGAATCGCGCTTTCTCATTAGAGTCATAAGCTTTGGTTTCCGACAAATCGCCAGAACATGTCCAAATTACTGGCTCACATTCTGACTCAAAATCTCTATTAGGCTCACTGAGCCACTGTTCGTAACCTCTCAGTCGGAACTTTTCCGGCTAAGCCTACCTCTTGAGGCAGTGGCTTCTGTCAGCGACTTTCGCTGCGCAGCACAATGGACTCGCAGAAATTCAGCTTTTCTTTCTAAGAGGTTACGGAAAGAACTAAAACACCATCATGTGGCTAAACTTAGGTTTGGCACAGAAGTCTTTAGCATTGGGGTTGTTTTTCTCCCACACGCAAAAGACAGTGAGTTTTTTATGTTTTGCCAGCAATAAATAGAATCACATTCCTTGAGGTCAGTGTTTCTACTTTGGCATTACGCCTCGCAGGGTTTTCTCTCGCGAGTTAACAGGCTACACTCTCGTTGTAGCCTTCACTGCGACGGCCCCTGGATTTTTCTTAATTTGCAATGTGCTAGGAGTTTTCTCCTACATCGCAGAATACTAATTTTAATAATACTAATACTAATACTAATTACACATACGCATTTGTTCGCCCTGTTAGATTCTCTAGCCTTCTCGGCTAGGCCATCGAAGAGACGTCACACGTGTCACAGTATGGTATACAGGCGTCCGGTTTTACCGCGCCTACCCCTCTGTTTATCCGAAGGTTGAATCTCAGATCTCGGTTTTCCATTTCAGGGATTCAGCTTTGGGTACTTTCTCAGGTCTTTCTGCACGCTTTTCTAAGCGTCAATTTAGGCTGAGCCAATTTCGCTCAAAGGGCAGAGGGAGGGTTCAACTTACCTTCCCCTCAGCGATTTTTCCCAACTTTAGGTTTCTAGCACTTGATTTTCTAGTTAAGGAAACCTTGGTTTTATACGGAAGCCTTATTCTATCCCTAGGCCAGTTCTCTTACTTTGAGATTATTTTCTCAAGGTTTTTGAACTAACTTCATGTAATGCCTCTTGCGTTACGGTCATCGGGAAACTGAAAATTTAAAGACGCTCACGCACCCCTCTCTCGGGATGGGAGCTTAGTCTGAGAGCGGATCTTGTTACTGATACCCTCACGTGTCTTTCCCAATTGCGGACTGGGTTAACATAGAACTAGCACGCAATCAGGTCTTCAATACTCCCTACGTTTCACTCCTGATTTTGCAATAGGGAAAGTTTACCCTCATCTTTGCAGCCTCGGCTTATTCTTTATCGTTTTTCAGCAAAGGCCGCAACTCGGTCTCGTTCTGACCACCGAGGTTTAAGCGTCATCGGTCTCGGTTGCTACCGGGATGGGTGACCGTTTTGAATATGGGCCTTTCAGGCATTCTTTCTAACTTTCAAGCTGTGGCCTTATGGCTTCAGCTATTGTACTGCCGTTTACTCACACTCAAATTCAGCAGTACTTTGCTCCCGCGAGGGATTCATTTCCGGTTAACAGAAGTTCGCCCTCTTTATTTCAAGCCACTGTGTAGGGAGATGGGTACTTTGCTCTCACTGATACCACTCCCTTAGCCATTGAGGACAATGGTTGTCTTCTCTGGTGCTTGATTTCCTATCAGAGCTTCATCCTTTTATTTGAAAGGATCAGTGACATTCTGTCACACTCGCAAACGGGTCCTTCCTCCTCACTCATTAGCCTTTTGAGAAAAGGCAGTAAGGTGAAGAAAAAGGGGGGGGGGGAGTGTTTTTTGTATCTTGGACTATTCTCTTTTGAGCTCTGTCCAGACGGTTCGTTAGAACATGGGCCTATTTCTAGGCCTTACGTGAATTAGGCTATGCTTCTCCCTAATCTTGTCAGTGTGACTTGTTTAGCTCGCATTATAGGATGACAGGTCTCTTTTCTCAGAGAGACCATATACTGGATAGGGATCAATACAAAAGTCCACAGCAAGACAAGTCTGAGTCTTTTGGTTTCGGAGTTTCGATGCTCAACAGGTTTTGAACCGCTGCATTCTGCTAGCCTTCATAAACATTACGTGAAACGTTCTTCCTTTTCTCCTAGCTGCAGCGCGCAGAGGTAGCGAGATTCACACACTCTTTGGCTTACAGTGTTATGTAGGTTTCAATAGAGGCTCTCTACCTCACTCTGTTTCCGCCCAGACTTCTTAGTTAGGCATCAACAACTAGGACAACCATCTCTGATGGTTTTTATAGTTTTCCTCTTTATAAGATTCTCGCCATAGGCGATCCATTGTTATGAATCTGACCAGTTATCTCACTATGCTCCTTCCTGTCCTTTACAAGAGGTTTAAAGGTTCATAAGCAAAACTACTCTTATCGTTTTTGATCACAAGGGTAGACAGGGTCTTATCTACGTTGGTGTTCAAATCAGTAGGATATTCCGAGGTCCTCGACTTCGTCTACTGGATATCGTAGGAGCTCTCTTAATCAACCTTTACCTGCGTGGCTTTTCCAGCACGCAGCGTTACGGTTCTAATGCGCTTCCAGCAATGGTTGCAGCAGGGTATATTTTTTTGCCTAGCTCATAGATTGAGCATCCCACCGCCTTTATTAGCAATCTGCTATATGTGAGTTGGGATAAGAATGTAATTTAATTGAAAATTTTAATAATAAATTTTAATTTGATTATATACTTACCCAACTCACATAGTGAATACCCTCCCACCTGCCCCGCTTTTGAGGGTTTTATGGGGTCCTAAAAAAAGGAGGGTTTTTTTTCTGTTCGCTTTCGATCGTATGATTCCAAGATGGCGGCAAGGTCAGGAAGTCACGCGTGACTTTGTCCTGTTATAGGGTCAGGGTAGCTCTTTTTTTAGGGTTACCTCCCCTTGTTACCAAGGTGACGATTTCAGCGTCCTAGCACTAAACTGAAGTAAATTGCTATATGTGAGTTGGGTAAGTATATAATCAAATTAAAATTTATTATTAAAATTTTCAATTTATAACAAGTCGCGTAAGGCGAAATTACTACATTTAGTCAAGCTGTCGAACTCACAGAATGAAACTGAACGCACTGCATTTTTTCACCAAGACAAGACAGGTTGGTCAATCCCTGCTAGAAGGAAATCGATCACTTTTTACATGTAAAACAAAGTGAAATTGACAAGTCAGAACTTGACTAATAATGTAAAAAGATTAAAAAAAAGAAAACAGTTAAAAACTATGCACTAATCGTACAGCCAGTAAAATATTCTCCACGAATCTGTTTTTCTTTCTGATGTACATTATCTTGTTCATATTTTACGACAATTTGAAAATGACAAAAATTCATTTGCAACAGTGGGCGCGAATGAGTTGCGTTTCTTTTGTCCCCTGCTGTAATCTTTGTGATGATAATGAATATCTACTGGTAAGTCTTAAGGACCCCCACTTTATCGCAGATTTGCAGATTTCTATTTTAGAACGACCCAGAGCCTCACAAAAGACAGTGTCTGTATCTCTGAAACAATTGGGAGTTTTTGATTAATACTTAATGTAATCCTCAAACACTTTGAGACCCTCCCATCCACCATTTCCGAAGGATTATCTTTGTAAACAAACAAATAAACAATGACGTAATTTGAACTGGGCAGTGCGGATGATGTGTGTCATGGGCGACCCGTATGGAATCAAAGAAGGACTTTACAAGGTTTATCCCTATTCGGATGGCGTGGGTCGGGTACAACCAATACTCTGCAAAGAGACGTTAAACTAAAGAGTTTATCCCTATTCGGATGGCGTGGGTCGGGTACGACCCTTACTCTGCAAAGAGGCGGTAAATTGTGGGTCAATGCGATCAGAAGCAATTTTCCATTCTCACCCTCATTTTCCACTTGTACCAGTGTGCGGAGGCTCACTCTCGGGACCCACAGGCGTGATCCAGACTCCCGGCTATCCACTGAGCTATCCGGCCAACAGCAACTGCACATGGAAGGTCCGAGTGACCAATGGCCGGACGGTCGGCGTGCGATTCAACGGGACCTTCAGTGTTGGAGGTTCTTCTCCGTCTTCTGGCTGTGCTGGGGACTATATTCAGGTGTGTGTTTTGGTTGGGGCTGCCAGGGAGAAGGTTTTTTGTTTGGGGATGCATGTGTTTGTTGGATAGAGATGGAGAGAGAGAGAGAGAGAGAGAGAGTGTGTGTGTGTGTGTGTGTGTGTGTGTGTGTGTGTGTGTGTGTGTGTGAGAAGAATGAATGAAGGATTGCTGTGTACTCCTGCATTTTATGCCTGCCTGTCTCTCTTTTCATCTGCGTCTTTATCTATCTTTGTCTGTGTTTACCTATACAAACTTTTTGAGCTGCACTTTGGAGTGAATCAAACATCTAGCATTTACACACATAGGCATGCACGCACACGCGCACGTATATGCACACAGGCATGTATATACTCACACACGCATGCAGGCACTTATACACACACATATGCACAAACACACACACACAAACACACACGCATGCACACACACACAAACACACACACACACACACATAGACAGCAGTGCAGCAGTCCAAGCACATTCAAAAGCAAACCAGATTTACCTTTTTTTTTTACCACAACAGCTTCTAAACGGATTTGCCAGTGACTCCCCAGCCCTGCTACCCAACGGCACATACACCAGCATCGCCACGGCAACCGGAAAATACTGCGGCAACAACCTTCCCCCACAGTTGGAGACCAGCAGCAGATTTCTGACGGTCAACTTCGTTTCCGACGGTTCCGGCAATGCCGCCGGCTTTTCTCTCATCCACTCTGAGGTTTCCGTCACTTGTGGAGGTGAGAGGGGTGTGGATGGGGGTAGTTGGGGGGGGGGGGGGGGGGGGGGTGGTAGGAGACCAGCAGCTGAAATGAGACGGTCAACTTAGATTTCTAATCTACTATGAGATTTCCGTCACTTGTGGTGGTAAGAGGGGGGGAGGGGGGTAGGCGGAGAATGAGGGGGGTACGGTGTGGTTGAGAGATGGAGGAGGGGGAGAGTTGAAGACAAGAGGCTGACAGTTACCTGAGTTTTGAACACTTCCGACAGCAGCTCTTGCTTTTTTATCATCTACTCTGAGCTTTCCGTCACTGGTGGAGGAGTGTGGACTGGGGGTGGGGGGAGGAGTGTGGACTGGGGGTGGGTGGAGGAGTGTGGACTGGGGGTGGGTGGAGGAGTGTGGACTGGGGGTGGGTGGAGGAGTGTGGACTGGGGGTGGGGGAGGAGTGTGGACTGGGGGTGGGGGGAGGAGTGTGGACTGGGGGTGGGGGGAGGAGTGTGGACTGGGGGTGGGGGGAGGAGTGTGGACTGGGGGTGGGGGGAGGAGTGTGGACTGGGGGTGGGGGGAGGAGTGTGGACTGGGGGTGGGGGGAGGAGTGTGGACTGGGGGTGGGGGGAGGAGTGTGGACTGGGGGTGGGGGGAGGAGTGTGGACTGGCGGTGGGGGGAGGAGTGTGGACTGGCGGTGGGGGAGGAGTGTGGACTGGGGGTGGGTGGAGGAGTGTGGACTGGGGGTGGGGGAGGAGTGTGGACTGGGGGTGGGGGAGGAGTGTGGACTGGGGGTGGGGGGAGGAGTGTGGACTGGGGGTGGGGGGAGGAGTGTGGACTGGGGGTGGGGGGAGGAGTGTGGACTGGGGGTGGGGGGAGGAGTGTGGACTGGGGGTGGGGGGAGGAGTGTGGACTGGGGGTGGGGGGAGGAGTGTGGACTGGGGGTGGGGGGAGGAGTGTGGACTGGGGGTGGGGGAGGAGTGTGGACTGGGGGTGGGGGGAGGAGTGTGGACTGGGGGTGGGGGGAGGAGTGTGGACTGGGGGTGGGGGGAGGAGTGTGGACTGGGGGTGGGGGGAGGAGTGTGGACTGGGGGTGGGGGGAGGAGTGTGGACTGGGGGTGGGGGGAGGAGTGTGGACTGGGGGTGGGGGGAGGAGTGTGGACTGGGGGTGGGGGGAGGAGTGTGGACTGGGGGTGGGGGGAGGAGTGTGGACTGGGGGTGGGGGGAGGAGTGTGGACTGGGGGTGGGGGGAGGAGTGTGGACTGGGGGTGGGGGGAGGAGTGTGGACTGGGGGTGGGGGGAGGAGTGTGGACTGGGGGTGGGGGGAGGAGTGTGGACTGGGGGTGGGGGGAGGAGTGTGGACTGGGGGTGGGGGGAGGAGTGTGGACTGGGGGTGGGTGGAGGAGTGTGGACTGGGGGTGGGGGGAGGAGTGTGGACTGGGGGTGGGGGGAGGAGTGTGGACTGGGGGTGGGGGGAGGAGTGTGGACTGGGGGTGGGGGGAGGAGTGTAGACTGGGGGTGGGGGGAGGAGTGTGGACTGGGGGTGGGGGGAGGAGTGTAGACTGGGGGTGGGGGGAGGAGTGTGGACTGGCGGTGGGGGGAGGAGTGTGGACTGGGGGTGGGGGGAGGAGTGTGGACTGGGGGTGGGGGGAGGAGTGTGGACTGGGGGTGGGGGGAGGAGTGTGGACTGGGGGTGGGGGGAGGAGTGTGGACTGGCGGTGGGGGGAGGAGTGTGGACTGGGGGTGGGGGGAGGAGTGTGGACTGGGGGTGGGGGGAGGAGTGTGGACTGGGGGTGGGGGGAGGAGTGTGGACTGGGGGTGGGGGGAGGAGTGTGGACTGGGGGTGGGGGGAGGAGTGTGGACTGGGGGTGGGGGGAGGAGTGTGGACTGGGGGTGGGGGGAGGAGTGTGGACTGGGGGTGGGGGGAGGAGTGTGGACTGGGGGTGGGGGGAGGAGTGTAGACTGGGGGTGGGGGGAGGAGTGTGGACTGGGGGTGGGTGGAGGAGTGTGGACTGGGGGTGGGGGGAGGAGTGTGGACTGGGGGTGGGGGGAGGAGTGTGGACTGGGGGTGGGGGGAGGAGTGTGGACTGGGGGTGGGGGGAGGAGTGTGGACTGGGGGTGGGGGGAGGAGTGTGGACTGGGGGTGGGTGGAGGAGTGTGGACTGGGGGTGGGGGGAGGAGTGTGGACTGGGGGTGGGGGGAGGAGTGTGGACTGGGGGTGGGGGGAGGAGTGTGGACTGGGGGTGGGGGGAGGAGTGTGGACTGGCGGTGGGGGGAGGAGTGTGGACTGGGGGTGGGTGGAGGAGTGTGGACTGGCGGTGGGGGGAGGAAGGAGGAGAGTAGGGGGTTGAGAGTTGAAGACCAAGCCAACAACTGATGGTCAACTTTATTTTCAACAGTTCTCGCAGCGGCTCTGCTTTTTCTCATCTTCTCTGTCATTTCTCTGTGTGTGTGTGTGTGTGTGATGGAGGAATTGAGAGTGGGAAGGGGGCAGGATATGAGGAGGTTTGGGAGGAAGAGAGTGTATGTGCATTGGTGCATTGAGTTTGAAATTAGAGGGGGGGGGGGGGGAGGTGTCGGAACTGAAAAGAAAGGAACAAGGTAGGAAGAGGGGGGGGGGGGGGGAGAAAGAAAGACTGCGGTACACAAGTGTAAGTGTGTTTATGGGTTTGCAGTAATGAGTTTGAGGGGTATGTATATATTATAATGTGTGCGGTTGCATCTTCACAGGCATGTATATGTGAGTGCATACAGACATGTCCAAACCTACCCTCTCTGTTGACAGGTTCGCTGACCCTGACTTCGGCCATCACAAGCGGGTACTTCACAACGCCCAACTACCCGCAGCCCTACCCGCACAACGTGGAATGCATCTGGGTCATCACGGCCCCGGCCTCAGAGCGGGTCCAGGTCGACTTCGTGGAGGCTTTCAACATTGAGAGACACTCGCAGTAAGATGCTAGCTGCACAAAGCAGACCTGTTTACCAGAACGATTTGGGCGTATTTTGTACGCCAAATGATTATCGGTACGCAAATACGCGACACACGCACAAAATACGCATAAGAAAAAGTCTAGAATACGTTTTCCGGTGTTGGTGTGCTGATTACGGGATGGTACAACTGATAGCGGTTTCGGTCGAAGGGAGATAGCCATGACAGCGAGTCTTCAGCTGTGGAAACCTTGTTCAGTTGTTGGCACGTGCGATCGTCTGGACAATCGTGGCAAAATGAAGCGGAAAAATTTGCCAGTTTCGGATGCCTGTACCAAATCTAAACAGCAGAAGCAGCAGATTTTCTTGGAGAAATATAAGAAAGAGCCAGGAATTGTGGAGTCTACTATGGGAAAAAGTCATGCACACTGCAAGTATTGTAAATCAGATTTCTCCATTGCCCATGCTGGGAAATATGACATCGAACGACACTGCAGTTCCAAATCTCACCTGGACAAGGTTGCTGCAAAGAAATCCGCTGAAAGCTGCCAAGGAATTATGAAGTTCATTCCCGCAAAGCAAATCCTGCCAGAAGAAAAGGCTGTAGTCTGCTGAAGCAATGTTTTCTGAGATGATTGTAAAAATGAACTTGCCATTAAATTACATATTCCTACTCCGAATCACATGTAGCATTGACACAATCGGAGATGCTAGGTTCTGTACAGGCTAACCGTCTAAGGGAAGCAACCCCAACCACAAAAGTGTAAACGTAGCCATGGTAATGCCCATACACCCGGGGAGTTACCTCCCCTCGTGCATGCCACGTCACCACTGCTACTGAACACGTGGTTCCTATCATTCGACCTTACAGCTTTCGAGGGAGCAGGTTGTTGTATTTTTTGGGCTCCCCTGTGGCTGCGCTGTTGGTGTTGTTTGACACCCACCGGCCACGTTACCGTCTATCTTGCCTCCTGCTTCGTAGTTGGTGAGCTCTTTCCATTTTGGTCATTATTTTGACAGGAAATTTGTTGTAGTTGCTGATTTTCGTCCGTGTTTGGACCTGTGATATTTCAGTGACTACTGTTGGCCGCCATTTTTGTTGTCAGCATGAGTTGACAGATTTTGTGGCTAGGCCATGTATTTTGGAGGTAAACGTAATTTTACCTTCTTACTTGCTTTCTGCTTTGTTTAGCTGGCAAGCTTGTTCCTTCTTGTCTTTAGTTTGACAGGAATTTACCTATAGTTGCTGACTTTTTTGTCCGTTTGGACTCCTAAATGCGTTTCAGTAACTTATCTTGTGGCCGCCACGTTCGGTTGCTCAGCTTTCCTGACAGCTTTTTTATGTGGCTAGGCCTATGTTATGGTGAGGTTCTCCTTACTTTACCTGCGTTTTTGCCTTCTGCTTTGTTAGTTGGTAAGCCATTTCATATTTCGTCATTTCTTTGACAGGAATTTTTGTTATTGCTTAATTTTCGTCCGTTTTGGACTTCTAAATTTTGTCCAGTAACTTATCGCTTGGCCGCCATTTTGTGTATCAGCGTCGCTGACAGTGGTTTACTTGGCTAGGCTTTAGCAGGTATCTACCAGTCCGTAGGACTTGTCGTGGTTTCGGATTTAACATGTTTTTTATGTTTTGTTCGTTACTCTTTCTGCCTCGAACAAACACTTTGTGGGGCAGTCATATACTGTTGTACGTCCTGTTTCTTCTCCTCGCCTTCTCTGCCGTTAGCAGATCAGGTGTTGCAGGTGTCTGCGTTATCTTTGTGAAGAAATTGTCGCGTGCCAAGCCTGCTTCTTCCGTTGGTCCCGCTGTCTGTGGGCGACGTCACCTTGTTGGCTTCTTTGACGCTTCCGGCCGAGACGTTGTCTAGGGCGGATGTTTTGCTTCTTCGTCTTCTACCGCTGTGGTTGGCGATTCAAGTAAGTCGAGCTGGTCCACAGGCCCTCGTGAGGCCGTCGGACAGTCCCTGCTGGGACACAGCTCTTTTCGGCGGGTTCACGACCCGCAAACCCCTGTTCAGTCGCACCCTGGCTTCACTGAAGACCATTGTGTGGCTGAGCAATGGCGGCAGTTGGTTCCGGCTACTTCTCCGACGTACGCACCCGCTGGGGTCGTTTCCGGAGTTGTCTAGCCGTTTCCGACTGCTGCGCTTCCGGCACTCGCCGGAAGCATAGGTCCCCCGATGTACGCACCCGCTGTGGTCGTTTCCGGGGTTGACCAGGTCCCCCGATGTGCGCACCCGCTGTGGTCGTTTCCGGGGTTGACCGGACGTTGCCCCCCGGGCATTCGTCCTCTGTTCAGCCGCACCCTGGCTTCCTCGAAGACCATTGTGTGGCGGAGCAGTGGCGGTAGCCGTTTCCGGCGCTGCGCTTCCGGCACTCGCTGGAAGCATAGGTCCTCTGACGTACGCACCCGCTGTGGTCGTTTCCGGGGTTGACCGGACGTTGCCCCCCGGGCATTCGTCCTCTGTTCAGTCACACCCTGGCTTCCTCGAAGACCATTGTGTGGCGGAGCAATGGCGGTAGCCGTTTCTGGCGCTGCGCTTCCGGCACTCGCTGGAAGCATAGGTCCTCTGACGTACGCACCCGCTGTGGTCGTTTCCGGGGTTGACCGGACGTTGCCTTTAGGGCATTCGGGCTTCCGGCCTCCGTCCTCGCATTCGGCGCTTCCGCTTTTCGCGGTCTCGTCTGGTGCTTTCCGGCTCCGCCCGGATTTACTGCTCCTTTCGCTTCCACTTCCTTCAGGATGTCGGTAGCTGAGGAGCAACGCCAGCCCTTCGGGCAGGTGTTGTCTTAGCCCTGGCCGATGTAGTCAGCGTTTCAACCTTCGGTTGTCGTGTCGACTGCCGTTCCGGTGCCGGCGGCTGCAGACTTGCCGTCTTCTCTCTCTTAGCCTGGTCAAGGCATGAGTTAGGACGACGTCGGGGGGGGACGGATTTCCGGTTTTCCGGTTATGCCGTTTCACCGGCCTCCCACCAGTACGTGGACTTCGGTTTTTTCGCTGGTTGTGTCGGACATTCAGTCTGTCGTCAGCGATTCCACACGTGCTGGTTATCGGGAAAAAGGCTTAACGCTGTCCTCTTAGCTGCGGCAGAGGTCACGTCGAAGTTTTTTCCCGGACGGGGCTTCGGCCTCCTACACTTCCTGTCTGGAAGCATAGGTTCTCCATCACAAGCGCACGTTGTGGCTTGTCTGGGGTTGATCGAGGACTGGCCTACGGGCGTTCGGGTTCCGGCCCCAGTCCTCTTCTGTTCTGTCTCACTCTTGTCCCGTCGTGGGCATTTGTGGTTCACAGGGCGGCAGCCGTTGTCGGCGTGGCGTTTCCGGTTTTACTGGAAGCATAAGTCCTCCATTTCAAGTACACTTTGCGGTTTTGGACTGGAGTTGACAGAGGACTGGCCTACGGGCGTTTGGGCTTCCGGCCTCAGTCTACTCTATGCAACTTTCGCTTCCGTTTTTTGCGGTTTTGTCTGCTGCATTTCCGGCTCTGTTCGGATACACTTCTCCTCTTCTTGACACTCCTTCGGAGGTCGGGGGGTGAGGAACAGCGGCTGGCCTACGGGCATTTAGGCTTTCAGCCTCAGCCGGGGCAGTCTTCACTTTACCTGTTGGGTGTTGAGTTTACTGCCTATTCAGTTCGGGTGGCCCTGGACGTTTCCCCTATTCACGACCGTCATTAGGGGGATGAGTCAGGTCTTTTTCCGGTTGGATGGTTTTCCGGTTTCCGGTCATCTCATTCATCAGTTTACCACCAGCAACTGTGACTTCGGTTGCGTTCGTAGCTGAGCTATTCTGGTTTTCAGTCTTTGGTCAGCAATCGAACACGTTCTGGATTTCCGTCGAAGCTCGGAGCTTCGGCTCAGGATTTCCCGTTGGGTGCATCGACATTGGTGGCTTCCTTGTTGGTTGACTTTGTTGTCGATGTCGGACTTCCGTTCCGTGAAGATAGGATGTTTTCCTACTTCCGGTTCCTTAGTCACCTTTTGTAGGTACCACGGTTTGCAGGTTTTGGCTAGGCCATCTCCTCCCGAAAGTGGTATCTCTAGTGTTTTGGTTCTGCCACTGTTTCTACTATGGTTCAGTTCCGGAACATGCTCAGCCTTGACTGGCCTCGGCTACACGGGCTTCACCTTCTGTTCCTTCTTGCTTATTCAGCCTTTGGAACTTGCCTCCTTTCTCTACTCTGTTGGCCAGCCCTTGCTAGGGTGAGCATGGAGCAGATGAGGCTGCCCTTCCTTCACTACGCTCGTACGGCGGGTGTCGGAGGGACTCGTTTCTTTCGCATTCTCAGTTCCCTGAACAGTCAAAGAGAGTCGCTTAAACTTTGCCTGCAGTAGAGATTCAGTCGAGTAGAGATCAGCAGGTCTCTGACTGCTTTACAAGGGTTGAAGGAAGGTAAGGCTAGCATACTCAGAAACATGCTTAGCAGAAGCATGCTCATTCCTCTGGTTAAGCTAAGCTGGCAGCCTATAGGCAGCCTTGGCTGGGCAACAGCCATTCCACGTTGCGGCGATGGTGGTTGTTGCCTTCCCGTTTCTTGTGGCTTCGGACTTCGTCTTTTCTTTCCTTTGTTCTCTCTTTTTAAGAGATTGGATAGGACGATTTTCGTTTGGGTGGGGTTCTCTGGATTCAGGTTACCCCTGTTTGGCCACAAACGTTTGGACTTTGGTCCTTGTTGTCTTTCATCGAGTCGGACTCTGTCTTTCTCTAGTGATCAGACGCGTTCTGGTGTTTCGTCCAAACTTAAGGTACGCTTGAGTTGGCCTCGGAGGTAACATTCAGATTTTCCTGAGGGGGCATTGTCTTGGACAATGGATGTTTGAGGAGTAGTTCTTTGTGGCTTTCCTCCTCTCTCTCAGGTTTTGGCTACTCTTCTCCTTCGGGCAGAGGTTTAGCTAAGGTTTGGTTCCTGTGACTTCAGTCTTGGGCCTTTCCTCTCTTCTTCCTCATCTTAGTATGAGGCGAGTCCGGATGACGTCCGTTGGGTCGGGTTTCCTTACAGTCGCCCGGCTACAAAAGGCAACTTTGTCTAGGGCGGTTGTCCGTTTTTCTCCGCGTTGGACTCTGTCTTCAGACAGGGACAGACGCGCTCTGGGTTTCTGGCCAAACTCAGGTAGGCTCTTGATTTGGCTAGGAAGTTAACTGCCTGTTTTTTCCCTGAGAACTCTGGTTTCGGGAGTCTTATGGCTGGCTGGCTTCACGGTTTACGTTTACCAGTCTTGGTTTTCTGCTTTAGGTTTTTGATTCACTCTCGATTACCTTCAAGCAGACTGTTTTGGGAACATTCTGGCTTTTAGCCATTTTGTTTATGGTTGCCAGTCACATCGGTTTTTGACCACCGTGGGTCCTCACTTCCGGTAGCTTACGCACAGTCGTAAGTGGCTGCTGTCGGGTGCTACCTCTCTCCCTGCGTTCGCAGGGACTGGTAGGGGATGACTGGCGACCTTCTATTGTGAGTTTTCTCTTCGAGGTGGACTCTGGTACGTAGTGCTTGGATGTCTCTCTCTCGCTCTTTCGTGGGGATTGGTCACTCTTATTTTGAGCTGACTTCTTTCTCACAAGCCTTTTGGGCTTTACTACATCCCAAGGTTTGCAGACTTTGGCATGGTTGTCTTAGGGTCACCGCGGGGGTTCGTCCTTCTCAGTTGAGGGGACAACCTTACGCACGGATCTTCTCAGGACATTAGCATTTCCTTCCAATAAAAGGGGGGGGGGGAAGCTTGTCTTTCCCTTGGCTCGCCAGGGTTATTAATCCAAGGCTTGGGTCTATTCCTGTGCTGTTTTTTACGGCTAGGAGATTGGAAGAAGTGCTGAGCACAGCTTTCTGGATCTCTGAGGTTGTCTCTTACGCTTTTGCCTGAGATACTTCTCGGCTGTCAATCAGGACTTTCCTCGGTTCCCTCACTGCCTGTTGGCAGTGGGCCAGCCCTGCCAAGGGCTTTTTGAGTGGGTTAGATTTTCTTTCCCACTGGGACCGCCCTGATTCTTTGGCAGCGGTCCAGGTTTTCGGCAAGGTTTTTTGAGTGAGTTGGATTTTTCTTTCCCACCGCCTTGTTGTTGCAATCTGCTACATGTGATTCGGAGTAGGAATATGTAATTTAATCGAAAATTTTATTGTAAATTTTCATTTAATAAATATACCTACCCGAATCACATAGTATATTCCCTCCCGCCAACCCCGCTTTTGATTTGGAGAATTTATTCTTTAGGTCGAATGATAGGAACCACGTGTTCAGTAGCAGTGGTGACGTGGCATGCACGAGGGGAGGTAACTCCCCGGGTGTATGGGCATTACCATGGCTACGTTTACACTTTTGTGGTTGGGGTTGCTTCCCTTAGACGGTTAGCCTGTACAGAACCTAGCATCTCCGATTGTGTCAATGCTACATGTGATTCGGGTAGGTATATTTATTAAATGAAAATTTACAATAAAATTTTCGATTGTCAACCGCAGATGTTATTTCACGAACTTCATCGTTTCATTATCAATCTGTTTGGAAGACACTGGTTATAATGCTATAAACTGACAGGAAAATAAAATTGTTTTATCCCTGTTGTATTGAAAGGAGTTAAATTCTGAAGGTGTTCACAAGACATGCTATTATTACACAAACACGTTTGCGCCCATGCGTACATTTTCCCTAGCCCATATGGCTTTGCTTGCAAAGTACACCAACTTTTTGAAAAATACACTCAACTTATTGGGAAAGTACTCTTGCCTCGGGTTTAGGGTAAACAGGTCTGACAAAGCTTGGCCCTTTCTCTTTTGGTAATAGCTTGACAATATGAATGTACAGAAGGTGGAGGCTTTGAACATTGAGAGACATTCACAGTAAGATGCTAGCTGCACAAAGCTTGGCCCTTTCTCTTTGGGAAATAGCTTGACAATATGAATGTACAGAAGGTGGAGGCTTTGAACATAGAGAGACATTCACAGTAAGATGCTAGCTGCACAAAGCTTGGCCCTTTCTCTTTGGGAAATAGCTTGACAATATGAATGTACAGAAGGTGGAGGCTTTGAACATTGAGAGACATTCACAGTAAAAAAATACAAAAAGTTTTGACTGTATTTTTGAGTATACATTCAAACCGAATATGCCATATAATTATTATACCATCTCTTGATACTAACCTCTTGCCCATTACCACCACACCAAAGGATCCCGGATGAGTGTTGTTCCTATATAATTCACATTTCCTTAATGCCTACCTGTCTTTAACAACCATTTTTGGTTGGCCTCGGAGTTGTAGTACTAACAAGACAGGTTTAACTGTAGCTCTAAACATTGTCATTCTGTCACCAGGTGCCGGTGGGACTACATCGAGTTTAGAGACGGTGCCACGTCAGCAGGGGATGAACTGGGCAAATTCTGCGGCGACCAGTTTCCAAGCTCTGTCTACTCCTCCGGCAGATCCCTGTACGCTCGATTCCGCACCGATGCCAGCGTGCCTAAAAAAGGGTTCAAGGCCATGTACAGCATAGGTGAGAGAGAAGCTTTGCATCTTTCATAGGTGAGACAGAGGCTTTGCATCGTTCATAGGTGAGACAGAGGCTTTGCATCTTTCATAGGTGAGACAGAGGCTTTGCATCTTTCATAGGTGAGACAGAGGCTTTGCATCTTTCAGTCAAAGATATTTTTTCCTTTCTTTTGTTGGTTTGTTTCTTCTTCTTCTTCTGCGTTCGATGTTGGTGGCCGTGCTAGATCCTCAGACCAGTGGCTGCCAGGAAGTCCGCAGTCTTGCGCAGTTCGTCGGCAGGACCCCAGAGTTTGGCTCCAACACTGGTCTCTTCTTGCCAGAACTTCTGGCGTATTGTCTCTAGATGGGGGCAGTTCTGGAGTTCAAGTTTCTTCTGTCGCACCCCTTCTGCATTCCAATGCATGATGCAAAGTTGTTGACCGGTAGCTCTATTCTGCCCTCCCCCGGTCAAAGGAAGAGGGTCAGAACCGCAGTCAGTCGCTGAAGTTGGACCTCCTTGAGGCTGGAGGCCCGGCGCCGTCCTACCCTGGCTGCGGGACACCAGGACGACACCACATCGATCCAAGGATAATTGTACGGCCATATTATCGTGGGAGCGTAGACAGCCGATTTTCTCCCCACGCCAAGTTGGCTGCTGTCTTCCGTCTTCGGTGGTTGAGGTTCTTACTCAGGGTTGCCTCCTCCCCAAGAGTAGCTGCCTTGCTGGGCTGTCGAGTCCACTCTACCCGGGTTTGACGTCGAAGTTTTCCTTCTCGTAGCCTTTGCCTTTCCCAAGGCGCACACAAGGCAGTGCGGGTTTTGAAATCGGAGTTGTCCTTCTCCTAGATGAGCGACCATCCAAGGTTAACGAGCCCCATCTGCCCGAAGCAGCTGGTTTTAAGGCGCCAGTGACCCGCCTGCATCCCTTCTCCTGTTAGTCGAAGACAGGGCCCGCCACGTGAAGGCCAGGAGCTGGATTTGACTGTCAGAGGTGTTTGGAGACACGAAGCCATTTGGAGCATTTCTTGGGAAGTAGGCGCTTATCTCTACTTCCACCCTGGCATAACAGTCCTTGGGCCCCGTTGGTTTGTTTGATTTGGTTGATCTCACTTTTTTTTTCTTGTTTCTGTCTCCCCCTTCCTTACGTTTTGGTCTTATCCTATCTGCCTCTGCACATGAACATTGATACTACAGCAGTCCCTGCAATGTACGGCCCCCGGCGTGAGCGGCCACCTGACATGTACGGACACATTTGCTCGGCATGGAGTGTTTTCCGTCTATATTTGCCCCCCCTTAAACGGACACCTGCAAAACGTGGACGCAGACACTCATTTTCGGTCCCAACAGAAGGTCATACCTGCAATGTACGGACAGACCATCGTCAAATTTTCACCACAACAAAATCGATAACAGAGCAGTCCGGCTCTTGGTACAAAGGTCACAGCCGCAAAGGCGTGATGACAGTCACTGACAACTTGAAGGCACGTGTACCCATCAAGAGGGGTGTAGTTTTGGTCAGGAGTGGAGTACATGCGAAGATGCCAACATGAAACTGCACTGTGCTCTTTATTCTTGTCTGTTGGACGTAAACAACAGAAACCACAGTCGATGAAGGTCCTGAGCGAAAGAGAGTGAAAAATCGGCCACAGTTCTCAGCATCGTGTGTATGTGTGTAACCTCTTTCATTGACAAGATACTCTTGTTTCCCCGCAGCCTTGACCAGTGAGTCGGTTGCCTAATCTGTGAACCCTTCAGTTGTCTTGCTTTGTCAAAAGTTAGACACAGTCACCCTGGTTTTGCTCGGAGTGAACAGTGCTGCTGGCCTCAATTAGCTGACACCTCTCTGGCCACAGCCCCAAACAGTACATGGCTGGGGGAAGGGAGAGAGAGAGGGGGGGGGGGGGGGTAGCTGGCTAAACTCAGTGGGGTGTCTCAGACCTGTTTACCCTTACGATTTTGGCGTAATTTATTACGATTTTCTGCAAAAAATACGCCATTCCGCTATCCGTGTCAAGACTACGATTTTCATAAATAAAAAAATGTAAAAAAATATTTTTTTATTTTTTTATTTTTTTTTATTAATTCACATGTTTGGCATTGGGGTTTTTTCAATGGCAAAATGGGGTGAAAAAGCACAGCACTGACCAGAGATCATGTCTGTCTGATGAGACGCTGGAGAGCCTTATTCTAGTGGTGAAGTCTTGCCCTCACTCATTCGGCAAGCGCAAGTACAGTAGAGAAGCGCTTGACACACTGAAAAAGGCCTACTACGAGCAAAAGAAAAAGAATCAGTGATGCATGTGCTTTTGATGTGATCTTCTTTGAAATTATGATGACTACAAAAACTGACTGATGTGTTTTGTTTGTGAATGATGGATATATGTGCATGATTGCGTTTCGCAGACACAGTTGTCATGTGCGTTGTAATTGGCGACGAATGCTAGATGATTACTATTTTTGTGCCAGGATTACTATTTTTGGGGCTGAGCATTACTCCAAAACACTTATGGGGGTAAACAGGTCTGGGTGTCTGGTGTCACTGTCAGCAGGAAGAGCATTGGAGAGAAATAGAGAGGTGTACTCTTCCACACAATTTCCAAGCATCAGTCGTCACGGCTTAGGGTAGGCAGTGAGGGAGAGTGAGAGCTAGAGCGGTGTTGTGTACAGTGTATTTCCGACTGAAGAGTGAAAAGTCACTGCCACATGATCGGCATGCAGTCAATAAAGCCAGACAAGAAGAAAATAAATTACATGATTATGACATGCTGCTTTTTATTCAAACTGGTTTTTAAGCTTATTCTCGCAAAGCATATGCACACGTGCCTCTGTGCTGTGTTTGTGTGGCTGCTTTCGTATGTCAGTGCATGGTGAGTGTGTTCACTGCCTTGAGGATTTATTTTATCTCTTCTTTTCAACACCATTCATACAAATAATTTTTTACAGAACGTTTAAAGAAATATTAGGAGTTTGTTGTTATTGGTTAGTAGCCACAAGAAGTGGTTAGCATAGACTCAATCCTGTTGTTTGTGTGTCTCTGTGTGAGTGTATGGGGGAGGGGGTGGTGTGGTCACCCCTCCCGTGACCGGCCACCTGCAATGTACGGACAGTTTTGCTATGGCCCAAGGGTGTCCGTTCATGAGAGGAACTGCTGTACGGACAGTTTGCTATGGCCCAAGGGTGTCCGTTCATGAGAGGGACGGCTGTACGGACAGTTTGCTATGGCCCAAGGGTGTCCGTTCATGAGAGGGACTGGTGTACGGTTAAACTTCCCTTTTAAGACCCCCACCCCCCCCCCCCCCCCCACCCCCAATTTAAGACTCCATCTCTTTCAAGACCTTACTTTTTCCGATTTTTTGTTCTAAACCTCTGTAAATTTACCTCTATTATAAGAGACCCTGCCTTTTTCAGATTTTTGAAGGTCTTAAAAGGGGCTGGGGGGGGGGGGGGGTGTCCACCGTAGCTCTACTTCTGTACAACTGGCATAACGGTAGCTCTACTTCTGTACAACTGGCATAACGGGCATTGAGGAAATAAGTTTACCATACTTATCATACTATACTGAGTTAGAAACATCCTCCGTTGCAGCAAGCTGCGGAGGTCGCATCTACGGACAGAACGGCACCATCACCTCCCCCAACTACCCGTCCAGCTATGACGCCAACAGCAACTGTAGCTGGATCGTGGCCGGACCCACCGGTCACTACTTGACCTTCACCTTCAGTGCCTTCTCGCTGCAGTCGTCGTCACGCTGTTCCAGCAATGACTACATAGAAGTGCGAGAATACAACGAGACTGGTAAGGAATAAATCGAAATTGTCATTGTGGAATTTTGGCGTATTGACTGTATTTTTGGCGTTTTTGAGTTTTAGACTAAGTAAATCAATCTCCGTGAAGACGGGCGTGGTGGTAAGACGTCGGCCTCCTAATCGGGAGGTCGTGAGTTCGAATCCCGGTCGCTGCCGCCTGGTGGGTTAAGAGTGGAAATTTTTCCGATCTCCCAGGTCAACTTATGTGCAGACCTGCTAGTGACTTAACCCCCTTCGTGTGTACACGCAAGCACAAGACCAAGTGCGCACGGAAAAGATCCTGTAACCCATGTCAGAGTTCGGTGGGTTATAGAAACACGAAAATACCCAGCATGCCTCCGCCAAAATCGGCGTATGGTTGCCAGAATGGCGGGGTAAAAACGGTCATACACGTAAAAATTCACTTGTGCTAAAAACATGAGTGAACGTGGGAGTCTAAGCCCATGAACAAAGAAGAAGAAGAAGAAGAATCTCCGTGAAAAATATTCTCCTAAATACGATTGACAGTACATGAATTAACATTCTTTTATCTTTCTATCCAAAGGAGGAAGGAATATAAACATTATTTCATAATGAAAAGGATCAGTTTTGTCTTTCTCCTGACAAGCTGTCAAAAGCTCGTTACGCCAAAATTCCATGACGGCATTGAAATGTATTCTTTTTACTCTTCAGGAGAAGGGCCAAGACACTTTTTAACACTTTCTACCCCACCTATGTTGACCAAGATTTTTTTAGCCGAGACCAGCTGTGCTGCACCAGGTCACTCAGAATTGTAGTAACTGTGTAGAACTGTGTATCAGCATGCTGAAACGCAGGCATTAGATCGACGTTACAGGAAGCGACTGAAGTGACTGTGTACGGATATATCCATACTAGGGCAGATAGAGCCATATGAGTGGGTACTCACTCACTCAACTCAATGCCCGTCACTCCTGTCAGGGTATGGGCCGCCAACAACAGTTCTGTTGTTGACGTTTCTGTAGCGAAGTCTTTTTTGCAGGGTGGGGGTGCTAACCCCACGCCCAACCCTCCTCCTTTTTCAGCCGGGCTTGGGACCGTCCCTGGCGGAGTTATATGAGTGGGTACGGATATATATATCCATACCTGGGAGACAATGAGTTATGTCCAAGGCCTCTTTTTCAAAACGAACATTGCATCCCACCTGTCTTGTGATGTATCAATTGTTCATGGGCACATGTATGTAGAATTTTTTATGTCACCCAAAATCACTGCTTTATCCACGTTTTTTTCTTTATTTTATTTTATTTTATTTTATTTCAGTTTTATTTTAATTTTATCTTATTTCGTTTTATTTTATTTAGTTTTGTTTGTGCTGTCCTTGCGTTAGTGAGTACAGAATGCTTGTTTATCTCACCCACAGTCACTTTGTTGTTTAGATTTGTTTTAATTGTTTTTAACGTTTTTTCAGGACCAGTTGTTCTTCAGGCCAGTTGTGGAACCAGTACCCCTGCGTCTTTCGACACCTCCGACAGTTTTGCCTTCGTTCGATTCATCTCTGACGGCAGGGTTCAGTCCAGCGGCTTCAGTCTCAGCTTCCAGTCCAGTATTGAAGGTAAGAGAGAACAAGAAAAAGAACAAAGGCCACAGCCCCTTACGGTAGTGGTTACAATAATGGTAATGGTTTATAATTATGCACAGTTGTAAATTATTATCACACATACAATTCAACAATACATTAAACCCATGACATTTGTGACATTTCACTGAACCTGATTCATAAGGGCTTGTCTCCATTGTTACGTAAAGAACACAACTCTGCTGAAGCTGTTCATCACACTACAGTGGACCGCCCCTTTTGAGACCTCCTTAGATCTGAGAACATCAGGTCTTAAAATGGGGGTGGGCGGGGATGTAGCTCAGTCGGTAGCGCGCTGGATTTGTATCCAGTTGGCCGCTATCAGCGTGAGTTCGTCCCCACGTTCGGCGAGAGATTTATTTCTCAGAGTCAACTTTGTGTGCAGACTCTCCTCGGTGTCCGAACACCCCCCGTGTGTACACGCAAGCACAAGACCAAGTGCGCACGAAAAAGATCCTGTAATCCATGTCAGAGTTCGGTGGGTTATAGAAACACGAAAATACCCAGCACGCTTCCTCCGAAAGCGGCGTATGGCTGCCTAAATGGCGGGGTAAAAACGGTCATACACGTCAAGTTCCACTCGTGCAAAAAACACGAGTGTACGTGGGAGTTTCAGCCCACGAACGCAGAAGAAGAAGAAGAAAATGGGGGTAATTCTACAGAGGTTATGAACAAAAAGTCTGAGAAAACAGGGTCTTAAAATGGGGGTAATTCTACAGAGGTTATGAACAAAAAGTCTGAGAAAACAGGGTCTTAAAATGGGGGTAGAGCTACAGAGGTTATCAATAGAAAGTCTGAGAAAACAGGGTCTTAAAATGGGGGTAGAGCTACAGAGGTTATCAATGGAAAGTCTGAGAAAACAGGGTCTTAAAATGGGGGTAATTTACAGAGGTTATGAACAGCAAGTCTGAGAAAACAGGGTCTTAAAATGGGGGTAAATTTACAGAGGTTATGAACAGAAAGTCTGAGAAAAGACGGTCTTAAAATGGGGTTAATTTTACAGAGGTTATGAACAAAAAGTCTGAAAAAAACAGGGTCTTGAAATGGGGTTAATTTTACAGAAGTTATGAACAAAAAGTCTGAAAAAACAGGGTCTTAAAATGGTGGTAGAGCTACAGAGGTTATCAATGGAAAGTCTGAGAAAACAGGGTCTTAAAATGGGGGTAATTCTACAGACGTTATGAACAAAAAGTCTGAGAAAACAGGGTCTTAAATGAGGGTAATTCTACAGAGGTTATGAGCAAAAAGTCTGAGAAAACAGGGTCTTAAAATGGGGGTAATTCTACAGAGGTTATGAACAAAAAGTCTGAGAAAACAGGGTCTTAAAATGGGGGTAATTCTACAGAGGTTATGAACAAAAAGTCTGAGAAAACAGGGTCTTAAAATGGGGGTAATTCTACAGAGGTTATGAACACAAAGTCTGAGAAAACAGGGTCTTAAATGGGGGTAATTCTACAGAGGTTATGAACACAAAGTCTGAGAAAACAGGGTCTTAAAATGGGGGTAATTCTACAGAGGTTATCAATAGAAAGTCTGAGAAAACAGGGTCTTAAAATGGGGGTAGAGCTACAGAGGTTATCAATGGAAAGTCTGAGAAAACAGGGTCTTAAAATGGGGGTAGAGCTACAGAGGTTATCAATGGAAAGTCTGAGAAAACAGGGTCTTAAAATGGGGGTAATTTATAGAGGTTATGAACACAAAGTCTGAGAAAACAGGGTCTTAAAATGGGGGTAATTCTACAGAGGTTATGAACAAAAAGTCTGAGAAAACAGGGTCTTAAAATGGGGGTAATTCTACAGAGGTTATGAACACAAAGTCTGAGAAAACAGGGTCTTAAATGGGGGTAATTCTACAGAGGTTATGAACACAAAGTCTGAGAAAACAGGGTCTTAAAATGGGGGTAATTCTACAGAGGTTATGAACAAAAAGTCTGAGAAAACAGGGTCTTAAAATGGGGGTAATTCTACAGAGGTTATGAACACAAAGTCTGAGAAAACAGGGTCTTAAAATGGGGGTAATTCTACAGAGGTTATGAACACAAAGTCTGAGAAAACAGGGTCTTAAAATGGGGGTAATTTATAGAGGTTATGAACAAAAAGTCTGAGAAAACAGGGTCTTAAAATGGAGGTAATTTATAGAGGTTATGAACAAAAAGTCTGAGAAAACGGTCTTAAAAGGGGTTACATTTACAGAGGTTATGAACAAAAAGTCTGAGAAAACGGTCTTAAAAGGGGTTACATTTACAGAGGTTATGAACAAAAAGTCTGAGAAAACAGGCTAAGGTCTTCAAAAGGAGGGATAATTATACAGAGGTTATGAACACAAAGTCTGAGAAAACAGGGCCTTAAAATGGGGGTAGAGCTACAGAGGTTATGAACAAAAAGTCTGAGAAAACAGGGTCTTAAAATGGGGGTAATTCTACAGAGGTTATGAACAAAAAGTCTGAGAAAACAGGGTCTTAAATGAGGGGATCCACTGTATCATCATTTCTACCACAGCTATTGTTGCAGCGGCTAACAGTTCGAGATTTTCAAGTATTTCGCTCAAAGATCTTGATAGAAGAGAGTAGAAGGTGAGAGAGAGCGAGAGAGAGAGAGAGCTGAGTGAGCGAGAAGAGAGTAGAAGGTGAGAGAGAGCGAGAGAGAGAGAGCTGAGTCAGCCAGAGAGAGAGAGCTGAGTGAGCCAGAGAGAGAGAGCTGAGTGAGCCAGAGAGAGAGAGCTGAGTCGGCCAGAGAGAGAGAGCTGAGTCAGCCAGAGAGAGAGAGAGAGCTGAGTCAGCCAGAGAGAGAGAGAGAGAGAGAGAGCTGAGTCAGCCAGAGAGAGAGAGCTGAGTGAGCCAGAGAGAGAGAGCTGAGTGAGCCAGAGAGAGAGAGCTGAGTCGGCCAGAGAGAGAGAGCTGAGTCAGCCAGAGAGAGAGAGCTGAGTCAGCCAGAGAGAGAGAGAGAGCTGAGTCAGCCAGAGAGAGAGAGCTGAGTCAGCCAGAGAGAGTGAACTGAGTCAGCCAGAGAGAGAGAGAGCTGAGTCAGCCAGAGAGAGTGAACTGAGTCAGCCAGAGAGAGAGCTGAGTCAGCCAGAGAGAGTGAACTGAGTCAGCCAGAGAGAGTGAACTGAGTCAGCCAGAGAGAGAGAGAGCTGAGTCAGCCAGAGAGAGTGAACTGAGTCAGCCAGAGAGAGAGCTGAGTCAGCCAGAGAGAGAGAGAGCTGAGTCAGCCAGAGAGAGTGAGTGAGTCAGCCAGAGAGAGAGAGCTGAGTCAGCCCGAGAGAGAGGGCTGAGTCAGCCAGAGAGAGAGCTGAGTCAGCCAGAGAGAGAGAGAGCTGAGCGAGCCAGAGAGAGAGAGAGCTGAGTCAGCCAGAGAGAGAGCTGAGTCAGCCAGAGAGAGAGAGAGCTGAGTCAGCCAGAGAGAGAGAGCTGAGTCAGCCAGAGAGAGTGAACTGAGTCAGCCAGAGGGAGAGAGAGCTGAGTTAGCCAGAGAGAGAGAGAGCTGAGTCAGCCAGAGAGAGAGAGAGCTGAGTCAGCCAGAGAGAGAGAGCTGAGTCAGCCAGAGAGAGAGAGCTGAGTCAGCCAGAGAGAGAGAGAGCTGAGTCAGCCAGAGAGAGAGCTGAGTCAGCCAGAGAGAGTGAACTGAGTCAGCCAGAGAGAGAGAGAGAGAGCTGAGTCAGCCAGAGAGAGAGAGCTGAGTCAGCCAGAGAGAGAGCTGAGTCAGCCAGAGAGAGTGAACTGAGTCAGCCAGAGAGAGTGAACTGAGTCAGCCAGAGAGAGAGAGAGCTGAGTCAGCCAGGGAGAGTGAACTGAGTCAACCAGAGAGAGAGCTGAGTCAGCCAGAGAGAGAGAGAGCTGAGTCAGCCAGAGAGAGAGAGCTTTGTCAGCCAGAGAGAGAGAGAGCTGAGTCAGCCAGACTCGGAGAGTGAACTGAGTCAGCCAGAGAGAGAGCTGAGTCAGCCAGAGAGAGAGAGCTGAGCGAGCCAGAGAGAGAGAGCTGAGTCAGCCAGAGAGAGAGCTGAGTCAGCCAGAGAGAGAGAGCTGAGTCAGCCAGAGAGAGAGAGAGCTGAGTCAGCCAGAGAGAGTGAACTGAGTCAGCCAGAGAGAGAGAGAGATGAGTCAGCCAGAGAGAGAGAGAGCTGAGTCAGCCAGAGAGAGAGAGAGCTGAGTCAGCCAGAGAGAGAGAGCTGAGTCAGCCAGAGAGAGAGAGCTGAGTCAGCCAGAGAGAGAGAGAGAGCTGAGTCAGCCAGAGAGAGAGCTGAGTCAGCCAGAGAGAGTGAACTGAGTCAGCCAGAGAGAGAGAGAGCTGAGTCAGCCAGAGAGAGTGAACTGAGTCAGCCAGAGAGAGAGCTGAGTCAGCCAGAGAGAGAGAGAGCTGAGTCAGCCAGAGAGAGAGAGAGCTGAGTCAGCCAGAGAGAGAGTGAACTGAGTCAGCCAGAGAGAGAGAGAGCTGAGTCAGCCAGAGAGAGTGAACTGAGTCAGCCAGAGAGAGTGAACTGAGTCAGCCAGAGAGAGAGTGAACTGAGTCAGCCAGAGAGAGAGCTGAGTCAGCCAGAGAGAGAGAGCTGAGTCAGCCAGAGAGAGAGAGAGCTGAGTCAGCCAGAGAGAGAGAGAGCTGAGTCAGCCAGAGAGAGAGAGAGCTGAGTCAGCCAGAGAGAGAGAGAGAGCTGAGTCAGCCAGAGAGAGAGAGCTGAGTCAGCCCGAGAGAGAGGGCTGAGTCAGCCAGAGAGAGAGCTGAGTCAGCCAGAGAGAGAGAGAGCTGAGTCAGCCAGAGAGAGAGAGAGAGAGCTGAGTCAGCCAGAGAGAGAGGGACCGAGAGTGTGTAAGAAACACAGAGAGAGAGAGCTGAGTGAGCCAGAGAGAGAGGGACCAAGAGTGTAAGAAACACAGAGAGAGAGAGAGAGAGCTGAGTGAGCCAGAGAGAGAGAGAGCTGAGTGAGCCAGAGAGAGAGGGACCGAGAGTGTGAAATAAACACAGAGAGAGAGAGAGCTGAGTGAGCCAGAGAGAGAGGGACCAAAAGTGTGTAAGAAACACAGAGAGAGAGAGAGCTGAGTGAGCCAGAGAGAGAGGGACAGAGAGTGTTAAGAAACACACACAAAAAGAGAAAGAGAGATGGGTTGATTGGAGGGTGGGGTGCGATGAAGGGAGGGATGGAGACAGAGACCAAGAGAATGGACAATTTTTATTACTCAAGGACAAAGATTTTAGGCCAATGCCTAGTCTTACAATCTGTCCCGGACTAAAACTACGACATAAAATTGGAGACTACAAGAGACACAGAAGGAGGGGAGGGGGAGTAGACAGAGACGGGGGGGGGGGGGGGGGGGGGGGGGTACTGGGGGGAATGTGTGACAGATACCAGTGGTAATGTAAACAGTCCAAAACAGTCCTATACATAAGAAGGAAGGTAATAATATTAATAAAGAGTCACTTTTCTTAACGTACGTAAAATTGAACACTCTGAAAAGAGTGCGCATTCTTCAAAAACTTGTCCCATCTGTTAACAGAGTGTGGCGGGGAGCTAACAACATCGACAGGAACCATCACGTCGCCCAACTACCCCGGGCAGTACGCTCACTCTCGTGAGTGTGTGTGGACCATCACCGTTCAGTCGGGCCGGCGAGTCAAGTTGACCTTCAACGACATTGACCTTGAGGACTCAGCCACTTGCAGCTGGGATTTTGTTGAGGTTTGTGTGGTTTTTTTTTTTTGGTTGGTTTTTTTTTTGGGGGGGGGGGGGGGGGTGTACTGGGGAAAGGGGGTATAGGGCGAGTGTGTGTGATGCATATAAATTTGTGTGGAGGGAGTTGTTCGTATGTGTGTGTGGTGTGTGTGTGTGTATCTGTGGTTTGTGGAGGTGTAAGGTGTGTGTGTTGTGAACTTTTAGGTGGTGTATTTGGGTGTGTTATGTTAGTGCGTGTGTGTTTGCATGTATATGTTGTTTATTTGTGTGGTGTGTGTATCTGTCATGTGTGAATCTAGCGCGTGTGTACGCTCATGACTCCATCATGTCACAAGTGATCGTGCAAACTAGCAGCGATGACAGAATCCCACTTCACTTTATCTTGCAGCTGTACAACGGCATCATTGACGGATCACCAAGCTTGGGACGCAAGTGTGGCACAACCATCCCCGACCCCATCGAGTCTTCGTCCAACACAATGAGAGTCAGGTTCAGGACGGATGGTTCCATTTCCAGCCGTGGTTTCAGCCTCACATACACATCTGATGATGAAGCCTGTAAGTTTATCTGTCTGCCTGTCTCTCTCTTGGTGTCTGTCTCCTTCCCTTTCTTGCAACCCCCCCCCCCCCCACCACCACCACCACCACTCTCTCTCTTTCTCTTTGTCTCCTTCTGTTTGTGTGTTTCTCTCATACTCACTCTCTCCCGTTCTCTCTCTATCTGTGATTTGTTTGTAACGAGGATAGGAGAGAAGAGGTGTGTTAGTGAAAGAGAAATATATTGAAGAAGAATCTGCAGTTCAATTGTATGATGTTTATGTTTATGGTATGATGTTTATGTTTGTAGATGTGTGAACCTTTGAGTGTTTATGTGGTTATCTGTCTGCCACACAGTATAAACAGGTTTGTGTGTCTGTGTATTATGTGTATTTGTCTGTCTGTGTATGTATTAGTGTGTTTGTGTATTTGTCTGTGTGTGTGTGTGTGTATTAGTGTGTTTGTGTATTTGTCTGTGTGTGTGTGTGTGTATTAGTGTGTGTTTGTCTGTGTGTGTGTGTGTGTGTGTGTGTCTGTGCGCACGAGCATGTGTCTGTCTGACTCTATGTGGACACATCCTTGTACTTGAAGTCTGTGCAAATATATGAACCCACATACTTTGGCATGTCTTCACTCAAACTTACCCCAAAAAGCAAACTTTTCTCCTTTTTCCAGTATGCGGAGGAATCCTGACGGCCCCTGCAAACATCAGCTCCCCCGGGTTTTACGAGAATGGTAACTATAGCAACCGCGAGCAGTGCATCTGGCGAGTGCAGAACCCCCAGAGGACCAACTCTTCCATGAAGATCGATATCAACCACCTGGCCCTGGAGAAGCACAACACCTGCTTCTTCGACTACCTGGAAATAAGAGAAGGTGAGTTAATACCAATCAGCCCTGAAGATGAAGTATGGCTGTCTTAATAGGGGTGTAGAAAAATGTCGTACAATATGTACACATCTACAATACTGGAACCTTACAGGACACATGGCACTTGCTTCTTTGATTTTCTGGAGTTGAGAGAAGATGAGTAACGCATCATCCCTGAAGATGAAGTAAAGCTGCCTGAGTGGGAGTGTAGAAAACTGTTGTACAAGTGCATGTACACATCTACAATTCTGGAACCCCACAGTGGGACATATGACACTTGCGTCTTTGATTTTTTGGAGTTGGGAGAAGGTGACTGAGGTATCCATGAAGATGAAGTATGTCTGCCTGAATGGGGGTGTAGAAAACGGTCATACAAGTGCATGTACACATGGGAGAAGGTGACTTCGACATCCCTGGCTGCCTTCATGGGGGCATAGGAAACGGTCATGATACATGTACTTGTAGGAAATTCCAGTGTACATCAGAATAAAAAAAAACTAAAATTGTAGGTTATTGGAACATATAATTATTGACAAACTAAAACGTTACATTTATGGAACTTTTAAATGTTGACAAAACAAACGTTACATTTGTAAATGTAACGTTTTGTTTTGTCAATAATTAAACGTTCCACCAACCTACAATTCTTGTTTTTTTTATTCTGAATTTTGGAACGGTTTAGTGTACATCAGAGCTTTTTTTTTTTTAACTTTGTGGAGTTGAGAGAAGAACAAGTATTGATTAAATATTAAAAGAGCACATCTGTGATGATGAATACAGTGGCCCCCCTTTAAAGATCCCTCAATAGCCAACTTGCACAATACCCCGCTTGAATAGCTCTCCGGTGCGGAAGATAAGGAAGGTTCACTTCCCTGTGGGCAAACGTTTTGGTCTCACAAGCGCTGGTGTTTTCTGGCTTGTGTTAACATTTTTTTAAAAACCCACCTCGATCGCCTTTCCTTTGTGCACGGGCCATGCTTGAGTACTTTGAACGAACTATCATTGCTGCAGCACACTGTTCACATTGAAAATTCACAATTTTCAAGGCGAAGTGTCCGCATTTAAACGCAACCTCTCACAGAGCTATCCAGACATGCCCGCATTTTGCGGCAGATCTCGCAAGGCCACGCAAGTTAACGCAGATTTATCGCACGATTGGGCGGCGCAGGCCGATAGGGCAAGTTGCCTGTTTAATGTCTCCCCTTTCAGACGGATTTTTTCAGATTTTCTGTTTCTAACCCCTGTAAATTTAAATCCATTTTAAGACTCCCTCCTTTTAAAGACCTGATTCTCTCAGATTTTTGGTCTTAAAAGTTGGGAGTCTTAAAAGGTGGGAGTCTTAAAAGGTGGGAGTCTTAAAAGGTGGGAGTTTTAAAAGGTGGGAGTCTTAAGAAGTGGGAGTCTTAATAAGTGGGAGTCTTAAAAGGTGGGAGTCTTAAGAGGGGAGAGTCTTAAAAGGTGAGAGTCTTAAAAGGTGGGAGTCTTAAAAGGTGGGAGTCTTAAGAAGTGGGAGTCTTAAGAGGTGGGAGTCTTAAAAGGTGGGAGTCTTAAAAGGTGGGAGTCTTAAAAGGTGGGAGTTTTAAAAGGTGGGAGTCTTAAAAAGGGGGAGTCTTAAAGGTGGGAGTCTTAAAGGTGGGAGTCTTAAGAGGCGGGAGTCTTAAAAAGGGGAGTCTTAAGAGGTGGGAGTCTTAAAAGGTGGGAGTTTTAAAAGGGGGAGTCTTAAAAGGGGGAGTCTTAAAAGGGGAGAGTCTTAAAAGGGGAGTCTTAAAAGGTGGGAGTCTTCAGAGGTGGGAGTCTTAAAAGGGGGAGTCTTAAAAGGGGAGTTTTAAAAGGGGAGTTTTAAGGGGGAGTCTTAAGAGGTGGGAGTCTTAAAAGGGGAGTCTTAAAAGGTGGGAGTTGTAAGAAGTGGGAGTCTTAAAAGGGGGAGTCTGAAGAGGTGGGAGTCTTAAAAGGGGAGTCTTAAAAGGTGGGAGTCGTAAGAAGTGGGAGTCTTAAAAGGTGGGAGTCTTAAAAGGTGGGAGTCTTAAAAGGGGAGTCTTAAAAGGTGGGAGTCTTAAGAGGTGGGAGTCTTAAGAGGTGGGAGTCTTAAAAGGGGGAGTCTTAAAAGGGGAGTCTTAAAAGGGGAGTTTTAACAGGTGGGAGTCTTAAAAGGGGGGAGTCTTAAGAAGTGTGAGTCTTAAGAGGTGGGAGTCTTAAAAGGTGGGAGTTTTAAAAGGGGAGTCTTAAAAGGTGGGAGTCTTAAAAGGGGGAGTCTTAAGAGGTGGGAGTCGTAAAAGGGGAGTCTTAAGAGGTGGGAGTCGTGAAAGGGGGAGTCTTAAGATGTGGGCGTCTTCAGAGATGGGAGTCTTAAGAGGTGGGAGTCTTAAAAGGTGGGAGTCTTAAAAGGGGAGAGTCTTAAAAGGGTAGTCTTAAAAGGGGGAGTCTTAAGAGGTGGGAGTCTTAAAAGGTGGGAGTCTTAAAAGGGGAGTCTTAAAGGGGGAGTCTTAAGAGGTGGGAGTCGTAAAAGGGGAGTCTTAAAAGGTGGGAGTCTTAAAAGGGGAGTCTTAAAAGGTGGGAGTCTTCAGAGGTGGGCGTCTTCAGAGATGGGAGTCTTAAAAGGTGGGAGTTTTAAAAGGTGGGAGTCTTAAAAGGGGAGTCTTAAGAGGTGGGAGTCTTAAAAGGTGAGTCTTAAAAGGGGGAGTCTTAAAAGGTGGGAGTCTTAAAAGGTGGGAGTTTTAAAAGGTGGGAGTCTTTAAAGGTGGGAGTCTTAAGAGGTGGGAGTCTTAAAAGGGGGAGTTTTAAGAGGGGGAGTCTTAAAAGGGGGGTCCACTGCACAATCTCTTTGACTGGAAGGAATGTAGCTTTACACTCTGTGCGCCACAGGGCCAGACCAGAACGGCCCCCTCATTGAGAAGTTCTGCGGCAACAACACCCTCCCTCCACCGATCATCACGCCCAGCGAACAGGTCTGGATTCGCTTCAAAACCGACAGCAGCATCGTGGACTCCGGCTTCCTTGCTAACATCGTGTCTACACGTAAGTTTTGAATGCTGAAGCATTGTGTGTAGATCTTTTGGGGGAGGGGGAAATAGCACACAGCAGCATCGTGGACTCCGGCTTCCTTGCTAACATCGTGTCTACACGTAAGTTTTGAATGCTGAAGCATTGTGTGTAGATCTTTTGGGGGAGGGGGAAATAGCACACAGCAGCATTGTTGACACCGGAGACGTACGATTTGAGTGCTGAAGTGTTCTGTGTATGTTTTTGACCAAACTGGTCACTTCCACCATTCTCTCACGTCTTGATTATTGTAACTCTCTCTTGGCGAGTCTTCCCTCTTCTTCTATCTCTCGTCTCCAACGCATTCAAAATAGCTCTGCCCGTCTTGTCTTACGAAAGAAAAAGGGAGATCATATCACCCCCCTCCTAAATCAGCTCCACTGGTTGCCCGTTCCTGCCCGTATCACATACAAAATCAACACTCTCACCTACAAATGCCTCCATGGTCTCGCCCCTGCCTATCTCTCCGACTCTCTCTCTCTATGTCCCTTCACGAGCACTCAGATCATCTGCCGACTCCCTTAAACTCAACATCCCCCACACCAAACTCAAAACAGCAGGTCAACGCTCATTTTCTTTCCAAGCACCTAGCCAATGGAACACACTACCTCTCCCCCTCCGTCAACAACAGTCCCTCGAATCATTCAAATCTGCACTCAAGACATTCCTTTTTTCCACATAATCCATGCATTCTACACTGCCCACCCCATCCCACCCTGAATAACTGTACATATTTTAATTATTGATGGTGTGTGTGTGTTAGTGACTTTAAGTCTCCGTGTGTGTGAATGAGTGTATGTGCGCGTTATAAATATTATTATTATTATTATTATTATTATTATTATTATAAATAGCGAAAAGGTCTGGATTTGCTTCTGAATCCAATGCAGTATTATTGATGCTGGTTCCTTGCTAACGTAAAGTGGTACACGTAAGTTTTGAATACTGAAGCAATCTGTTTGGATCTTTAGGGGGAGGGGTATGGGGAGTTGGGGGAAATTGTGAAAAGGTCTTGATTCGCTTCTGAATCCACAGCAGTGTTGTTAGCGCTGGTTTCCTCGATAACATTGCGTCTACATGTAAGTTTTGAATGCTGTAGCAACTTGTGTGGATTGGGGAGGGGGATAGAGAGAGGGGGGAAGTAGCCAACAGGTCTGGATTGGCTTCCACACTGACAGCAGTATCGTTGACACCGGTTTCCTTGCTAACGTTGTGTCTACACGTACATTTTTTAATGCTGAAGCATTTTGTTTGGTTCTTTCCGGGAAGGGGGATAGGGAGTTGGGAAATGGTGAACGGGTCTGGATTCACTTCAGAAGCGACAGCAATATCGTTGCACTGGTTTCCTTGCTTATTTGGGGGGATTTTTCAAGGGATAGGGAGTTAGGGGAAATAGTGATTAAGGGTTGATTGGCTTCCGCAGGGACAGCAGTACTGTTGACACCGGTTTTTGCGTGGATTTTGGGGGAATGCAGACCAACTGTTGCGCTGATACCCTCCTCACTGCCAGGTTCCAACTAATCACAGGATGTACCTAAATCAGAGAGAGAAAAAACTAATTACTTCTTTCATTAGGGCCTATTTCCTGTTTGGTCCAGTTATACACGCACCTTTTATCAAAGGAAAATGCAGTCTTAGGACCGTCGCGATATAACCTTCGTGGTTGAAAACGACGTTAAACACCAAATAAAGAAAGAAAGAAAGCAGTCTTAGGAACACAACGGTACCAAAATCAAGAGTATTGGTCAAGAAACAAAGACGCACGATGCAACGGAAAATTGTGACTTTCATACCTATAACGTACAGTTCACTTGACCTCCACCTCCACTCTTTCTGGACGGATACCGGAATATTCCGGTAGTGAAATGGGTCACTCAGCGCCTAATACCGGAATTTTGCGGTTGCTCTGATCCAAAATCTCGCTACTATCCACTATATTTTACCTAATCCATGTTTTTAATGTCAAGGCTGTTATTGTTGCTTGCTGGTTTACGAATATGAGCACGTCTTTTTTAGTTGTGAGGCAATGTAGTCCAAAGAGGGTTAAATGAATGTTTTTGAATGCCGCAGGGTGTGGAGGGATACTGACCAGTCCTCAGGGCATCTTCACCAGCCCCAACTATCCGTCCAACTACGACCACAACGACAACTGCGCCTGGAAAATATCAGCACCAGAAGGACAGAGAATCAGAGTGTGTTTGCTTAGAAATTACTAATATATTCAATGGCTTGCAAAAATTATTGTAAACAGTTATGTGTTTTATGATAGGTCAAGTATGATCATTTTATTCTTGTAACTTTGTTTAAATTATAAAATATTATTGTACTCAAATAATATATATTGTTTTTAAATTATTTTCAATGTGATCAAATTGAAATCAAATTTAATTAACTGAAGTTTGGTTTCAGCTTCTCCTGTCTATGATTTTCTGAATGATCCCCAGTATTGCGCTAAAAAGTTGTTTGTGCATTTTAAATCTTTTTTAATTAATTTTTTTTTTTTTAACTTCAGCTTGGAGAACTACATCAGCAGTTGCTGAGGCTGAGAGAAGATTAATTTTCATCCTTTTTTGTTTGTTGACAGCTGGCATTCACAGACTTCTCATTGGAGAACCACACCAACTGTGGCTATGACAATGTAGAGATCTACAACGGAGGTCTACCAGACTCGCCCTCCATCGGAACCTTCTGCGGCCTAAGCCCTCCGCAAGCTTTCGTCTCCCAGAGCAACGAGATTCGCGTCTTCTTCAAGACAGACGTCAGCCAGGCGGCCACAGGTTTCCGTGCTACCTACCGATTCGACTCAGAAGGTGAAGACATTGCAAGGGAAGGGGGCTGGGTAGCTCAGGTGGTAGAGCACTGGACTTGTCATCCTAAGGTCGCTAGTTCGAATCCCGGCAGGGACGGACACGGGTCAACTTTATGTGCAGACTAAGAGACAGTATCCATGTTCCACTCCCGTGTCACCACAGTGGTACGTAAGAGACCTCGGTCATTCCGCCATAAGTGCAGGTGGCTGATTACACCTAAACACACACACACCTGGGTAGCGCCACTCTTGTTGCTGCTAGCTTTCCACTGGGAGGAAGCGACTCGAATTTCCCAGCATGGGGATAATAGAGTATATAAAATGGAAATAAAAAAAATAAAAGTAAAATTGCCGAGTGGTTGAGACGTCTGCTTTCTATGTGCAAAGTTGGGGGTTTTGATAACCATCATTTCATAGTACTACCTACAGCTTCCACTCAGAAGGTGAAGACATTGCAGGGATATTGTAGACAGGCACAATAGCCGAGTGGTCAAGACGTTGGCCTTCCATATGAAAAGTTCGGGGTTTGAATCCCGTGCTGTACATGGTTGATCAAAGGTGGAGATTTTTTTTTATCTCCATGGTCAAACCTAATGTGCAGACCTTCTAATCACATGACCTGAAGTTCGCACAGGAAAGATCCTGCAATCTATGTCAGTGGGTTATAGAAGCACAACAACACCCAGCATGCACCCCTCAAAAGCAGAGTATTGCTGCCTAAATTAATGGCGGGGTAAGAACATGGTTATAACCATGAAAACCCATTGTGCAAAACAGAAGTGTACATTTGAGTTGCAGCCAATGAATGCAAAGAAGAAAAAAGGTATGTATCAATCGAACACTGGATCTTCCTCTTGGAGTCATGTGACGTCAGAGTTCGAGTCATGTGACGTCAGAGTTCGAGTCATGTGACGTCAGAGTTTGAGTCATGTGACGTCAGAGTTGGAGTCATGTGACGTCAGAGGCTGACTAGAGCTCATCTTTAAGGGGCCTGGCCGAGACTAAACAAGAATGCATGTTTGCAGTCGTGCACAAATAACAGGAATTCAAACTAAAATGGATCGATATATAAATGTTATTTGTTTTTTTCATCCGCCGTCTTTTCACCTACCTTTTATGAACTGTGTTTAGCGTGCGGAGGCCTGTACCACGCGAACGAGGGCAGCATCTCGAGCCCAAGCTACCCCTCCAACTACCCGGCCAACACGGAGTGCGTGTGGGACATCAACGTAATGAACGGCTGCACAGTCAAACTGACCATCGCCTCCGACTTCAGTCTGCAGGGCGGCTCTGGCTGTACCAGGGACTATGTGGAGTTAAGAGGGGGAGAGAGACGGAAGAGGGAAATGTGGGGGAGAGAGAGGAAGGGGGGGGGAGAGAGACGGGGGAGGGAAATGTGGGGGAGAGAGAGAGGAAAGGGGGGAGAGAGACGGGGGAGGGAAATGTGGGGGAGAGAGAGGAAGGGGGGGAGAGAGACATCAACGTCATGAGCGGGTACGCGGTCAAACTGACCATCGCATCTGACTTCAGCCTGCAAGATGGCTCAGGCTGTACCAGAGTCTATGTGGAGGTAAGGGTGGAGGGGTGGGGGGGGGGGGGGCAGAGAGAGATCAACTTCAGCCTGCAAGGAGAATATGGCTGTACCAATGAGAGATGGGGGGAGAGGAAGTGGGAAAGGGGGACAGAGAGAGAGAGGGGGACAGAGAGAGAGAGGGGGACAGAGAGAGGGGGACAGAGAGAGAGGGGGACAGAGAGAGAGAGAGGGGGACAGAGAGAGAGAGAGGGGGACAGAGAGATGGGGACAGAGAGAGAGAGGGGGACAGAGAGAGAGGGGGACAGAGAGAGAGAGGGGGACAGAGAGAGGGGGACAGAGAGATGGGCAGAGAGAGAGGGGGACAGAGAGAGGGGGACAGAGAGAGGGGGACAGAGAGAGGGGGACAGAGAGAGAGAGGGGGACAGAGAGAGGGGGACAGAGAGAGGGGGACAGAGAGATGGGGACAGAGAGAGAGAGGGGGACAGAGAGAGAGAGGGGGACAGAGAGAGGGGGACAGAGAGAGGGGGACAGAGAGAGAGAGGGGGACAGAGAGAGAGAGGGGGACAGAGAGAGAGAGGAGACAGAGAGAGAGAGGGGGACAGAGAGAGAGGGGGACAGAGAGAGAGAGGGGGACAGAGAGAGAGAGGGGGACAGAGAGAGAGAGGGGGACAGAGAGATGGGGACAGAGAGAGAGAGGGGGACAGAGAGAGAGGGGGACAGAGAGAGAGAGAGAGGGGGACAGAGAGATGGGGACAGAGAGAGAGAGGGGGACAGAGAGAGGGGGACAGAGAGAGGGGGACAGAGAGAGAGAGGGGGACAGAGAGAGAGAGGGGGACAGAGAGAGAGAGGAGACAGAGAGAGAGAGGGGGACAGAGAGAGAGGGGGACAGAGAGAGAGAGGGGGACAGAGAGAGAGAGGGGGACAGAGAGAGAGAGGGGGACAGAGAGATGGGGACAGAGAGAGAGAGGGGGACAGAGAGAGAGGGGGACAGAGAGAGAGAGGGGGACAGAGAGAGGGGGACAGAGAGAGGGGGACAGAGAGAGAGAGGGGGACAGAGAGAGGGGGACAGAGAGAGAGGGGGGGACAGAGAGAGAGGGGGACAGAGAGAGGGGGACAGAGAGATGGGGACAGAGAGAGAGAGGGGGACAGAGAGAGGGGGACAGAGAGATGGGGACAGAGAGAGAGAGGGGGACAGAGAGATGGGGACAGAGAGAGAGAGGGGGACAGAGAGATGGGGACAGAGAGAGAGAGGGGGACAGAGAGAGAGGGGGGGACAGAGAGAGAGGGGGACAGAGAGAGAGGGGGGGACAGAGAGAGAGGGGGACAGAGAGAGAGAGGGGGACAGAGAGAGGGGGACAGAGAGAGGGGGACAGAGAGAGAGAGGGGGACAGAGAGAGGGGGACAGAGAGATGGGGACAGAGAGAGAGAGGGGGACAGAGAGATGGGGACAGAGAGAGAGAGGGGGACAGAGAGATGGGGACAGAGAGAGAGAGGGGGACAGAGAGAGGGGGACAGAGAGATGGGGACAGAGAGAGAGGGGGGGACAGAGAGAGAGGGGGACAGAGAGAGAGAGGGGGACAGAGAGAGGGGGACAGAGAGAGGGGGACAGAGAGAGAGAGGGGGACAGAGAGAGAGGGGGACAGAGAGAGAGAGGGGGACAGAGAGAGGGGGACAGAGAGAGGGGGACAGAGAGAGGGGGACAGAGAGAGAGAGGGGGACAGAGAGAGGGGGACAGAGAGAGAGGGGGGGACAGAGAGAGAGGGGGACAGAGAGAGGGGGACAGAGAGAGGGGGACAGAGAGAGGGGGGGACAGAGAGAGAGGGGGACAGAGAGAGAGGGGGACAGAGAGAGAGAGGGGGACAGAGAGAGGGGGACAGAGAGAGAGAGGGGGACAGAGAGAGGGGGACAGAGAGAGAGGGGGGGACAGAGAGAGAGGGGGACAGAGAGAGAGGGGGACAGAGAGAGAGGGGGACAGAGAGAGGGGGACAGAGAGAGAGGGGGACAGAGAGAGGGGGACAGAGAGAGAGGGGGACAGAGAGAGGGGGACAGAGAGAGGGGGACAGAGAGAGGGGGACAGAGAGAGAGGGGGACAGAGAGAGAGAGAGAGAGAGAGACAGAGCGAGAGGGGGACAGAGAGAGAGAGAGAGGGGGACAGAGAGAGGGGGACAGAGAGAGAGAGGGGGACAGAGAGAGAGAGGGGGACAGAGAGAGAGGGACAGAGAGAGAGAGGGGGACAGAGAGAGAGGGGGACAGAGAGAGGGGGACAGAGAGAGGGGGACAGAGAGAGAGGGGGACAGAGAGAGAGAGAGAGGGGGACAGAGAGAGGGGGACAGAGAGAGAGGGGGACAGAGAGAGAGAGAGAGGGGGACAGAGAGAGAGGGGGACAGAGAGAGGGGGACAGAGAGAGGGGGACAGAGAGAGAGGGGGACAGAGAGAGAGGGGGACAGAGAGAGAGAGGGGGACAGAGAGAGAGAGGGGGACAGAGAGAGAGGGGGACAGAGAGAGAGAGGGGGACAGAGAGAGAGAGGGGGACAGAGAGAGGGGGACAGAGAGAGGGGGACAGAGAGAGAGAGGGGGACAGAGAGAGAGGGGGACAGAGAGAGAGAGGGGGACAGAGAGAGAGAGGGGGACAGAGAGAGGGGGACAGAGAGAGGGGGACAGAGAGAGAGAGGGGGACAGAGAGAGGGGGACAGAGAGAGGGGGACAGAGAGAGAGAGGGGGACAGAGAGAGAGGGGGACAGAGAGAGAGAGGGGGACAGAGAGAGGGGGACAGAGAGAGGGGGACAGAGAGAGAGAGGGGGACAGAGAGAGAGAGGGGGACAGAGAGAGGGGGACAGAGAGAGAGGGGGGGACAGAGAGAGAGGGACAGAGAGATGGGGACAGAGAGAGAGAGGGGGACAGAGAGAGGGGGACAGAGAGAGGGGGACAGAGAGAGGGGGACAGAGAGAGGGGGACAGAGAGAGAGAGGGGGACAGAGAGAGGGGGACAGAGAGAGGGGGACAGAGAGAGAGAGGGGGACAGAGAGAGGGGGACAGAGAGAGAGAGGGGGACAGAGAGAGGGGGACAGAGAGAGGGGGACAGAGAGAGAGAGGGGGACAGAGAGGGGGACAGAGAGAGAGGGGGGGACAGAGAGAGAGGGGGACAGAGAGAGAGAGGGGGACAGAGAGAGGGGGACAGAGAGAGGGGGACAGAGAGAGAGAGGGGGACAGAGAGAGGGGGACAGAGAGAGGGGGGGACAGAGAGAGAGGGGAACAGAGAGAGAGGGGGACAGAGAGAGAGGGGGACAGAGAGAGAGAGAGAGGGGGACAGAGAGGGGGACAGAGAGAGAGAGGGGGACAGAGAGAGAGAGAGGGGGACAGAGAGAGAGGGGGACAGAGAGAGAGAGAGAGGGGGACAGAGAGAGAGGGGGACAGAGAGAGAGGGGGACAGAGAGAGAGGGGGACAGAGAGAGAGAGGGGGACAGAGAGAGAGAGGGACAGAGAGAGAGGGGGACAGAGAGAGAGAGGGGGACAGAGAGAGACAGGGGGACAGAGAGAGGGGGACAGAGAGAGAGGGGGACAGAGAGAGAGGGGGACAGAGAGAGAGGGGGACAGAGAGAGGGGGACAGAGAGAGAAGGGGACAGAGAGAAAGACAGAAGGGGACAGAGAGAAAGACAGAAGGGGACAGAGAGAAAGACAGAAGGGGACAGAGAGAAGGGGACAGAGAGAAAGAGGGGGACAGAGAGAGAGAGGGGGACAGAGAGAGAGGGGGACAGAGAGAGAGGGGGACAGAGAGAGAGAGAGAGGGGGACAGAGAGAGGGGGACAGAGAGAGAGAGGGGGACAGAGAGAGAGAGGGACAGAGAGAGAGGGGGACAGAGAGAGACAGGGGGACAGAGAGAGACAGGGGGACAGAGAGAGGGGGACAGAGAGAGAGGGGGACAGAGAGAGGGGGACAGAGAGAGAGAGGGACAGAGAGAGAGAGGGGGACAGAGAGAATCAGAATCAGAATCAGAATGTTTTATTCGCGAAAACACATGTTTATAGCGAAAGGGTGTTGTGGGGTTGGGATGTCGAAGTACAAAGCTTTCTATATACCGAAGCATGCACGATCGCGCAGAGTTCTCGCTACTGGAAGTCCAATAGAGAGTCCACTGCATTTGTCAGAGTCAGGGATACCTTGACTCACACTGCACACCAATACCATGCATCATAACATCATGATTTGATCAGTCCTTCAGTCTTTTGTTTTCTTCCCTGTGGTGACAGATATTGTGTGACGGCCCTTTTCAGCATTAGAGAACCAAGAATGAAAACATCACGGTGTTTGAAACTGTTCATCCTAAGTAAAAGCGGACTACGCGAGACACTATTCTCAGATCTTCTTCCAGTTCTTCTTTGTACAATTCAGCGTACCGATCTTTGCTGATCGGGGGCAATGTCCGAAGACACGACATGGCATGTTTCTGAATCTTGGTCATGTTGTCTGACTGATCGAAGAACCAGCGTTTACGATCTGTGTTGAAATCATACATGAGCACAACATCATCACTTTTGCAGTACAAACTCTTGGTGCCAATATGTTCTTCAAATACAACAGTATCAAAAGATTCATTTCTTCTTCTATCGCGGAGAAGTCTTTGTTTACGGCGGTCTCTCAGTTCACTAGCCAGCAGCTTGATGTGTCTGATGTCAATACCTCTTTCAGACGTTATCTTTTCCATGTGTTCCAGACTCTCACTGTTGTCGTCTGTCTGATTTACCGCACTATCATGCGAACAGTCTTTGGTCTGCCAACCACTTGCGCCCAAACACATGGTGTCGTCTCTATTGTTTACATGTTCCTCTCCACTGCGCCTAGTGTAAGTGGCAGGCGGTGGGTCTGTCTCACGTGCAGAGCGTGGCGTGTCAACACAGGAATGTGTACTGTCATGATGTGACGGAGGCATGAACTCAGGGGTGGCTAAAAATAGACCGCATGGCGAAGTATGCCTACTGTCAACAATGTTATCACTTGCCTTATTTTCTTGTTCCTGTCTTTTGTTTGTTTCTGTGGAGCACTGTGTCACAATGTTTTCTGTTCTTGTTTCGTCAGTCCGTGAAGTAGCACGCCTGTCTTCTGCCCTTTTCTTGTCGCGGCGTATCTGTGACGGGGGTTTGCGTCTCCACGCGCCCACTGGTAATGTCGGCTCGCCATCTTGTTGATCTGCGGAGTTGAAGCGAAGCACGACGACAGGTTTGTCGCCTTCGCCCGTCACCTTCCAGGAGATAAGAGCGTGGTCCGCGATAATGGTGGTCAGAATAGACTCCACAGTTTTAGGTAGGCCTAAAACTGACATCTTAGTGGCTGTTGTTGCTGAAAATGTCGAACTTTTGACACAGCAAATGTGTTCGTGTCTTGCCACAGCGACCACCGGAAGTCGACGGGGGACAGAGAGAGGGGGACAGAGAGAGAGGGGGACAGAGAGAGAGAGGGGGACAGAGAGAGGGGGACAGAGAGAGAGAGGGGGACAGAGAGAGATGGGGACAGAGAGAGAGGGGGACAGAGAGAGAGGGGGAGAGAAAGAGAGAGAGACAGAGAGAGAGGAGGACAGAGAGAGAGAGGAGGACAGAGAGAGAGGGGGACAGAGAGAGAGAGGGACAGAGAGAGATGGGGACAGAGAGAGAGGGGGACAGAGAGAGAGGGGGGACAGAGAGAGAGAGGGGGACAGAGAGAGAGAGGGGGACAGAGAGAGAGAGGGGGACAGAGAGAGAGAGGGGGACAGAGAGAGATGGGACAGAGAGAGAGAGAGGGGGACAGAGAGAGAGGGGGACAGAGAGAGAGAGGGGGACAGAGAGAGATGGGGACAGAGAGAGAGAGGGGGACAGAGAGAGAGGGGGACAGAGAGAGGGGGGACAGAGAGAGAGGGGGGACAGAGAGAGAGGGGGGACAGAGAGAGAGAGGGGGACAGAGAGAGAGGGGGACAGAGAGAGAGAGGGGGACAGAGAGAGGGGGACAGAGAGAGAGAGGGACAGAGAGAGAGAGAGGGACAGAGAGAGAGGGGGACTGAGTGAGGGGGACAGAGAGAGAGGGGGACAGAGAGAGAGGGGGGACAGAGAGAGAGAGAGGGGGACAGAGAGATGGGGACAGAGAGAGAGAGGGGGACAGAGAGAGAGAGGGGGACAGAGAGAGAGAGAGGGGGACAGAGAGAGAGGGGGACAGAGAGAGAGGGGGACAGAGAGAGGGGGACAGAGAGAGAGGGGGACAGAGAGAGAGAGGGGGACAGAGAGAGAGAGAGGGGGACAGAGAGAGAGGGGGACAGAGAGAGAGAGAGGGGGACAGAGAGAGAGAGAGGGGGACAGAGAGAGAGAGAGGGGGACAGAGAGAGAGAGAGGGGGACAGAGAGAGAGGGGGACAGAGAGAGAGAGAGGGGGACAGAGAGAGAGAGAGGGGGACAGAGAGAGGGGGACAGAGAGAGAGGGGGACAGAGAGAGAGAGGGGGACAGAGAGAGAGGGGGACAGAGAGAGAGAGGGGGACAGAGAGAGGGGGGACAGAGAGAGGGGGACAGAGAGAGAGAGGGGGACAGAGAGAGAGGGGGACAGAGAGAGAGGGGGACAGAGAGAGGGGGACAGAGAGAGGGGGACAGAGAGAGGGGGACAGAGAGAGAGGGGGACAGAGAGAGGGGGACAGAGAGAGAGGGGGACTGAGTGAGGGGGAGAGAGAGAGAGGGGGGACAGAGAGAGAGAGAGGGGGACAGAGAGATGGGGACAGAGAGAGAGAGGGGGACAGAGAGAGGGGGACAGAGAGAGAGAGGGGGGACAGAGAGAGAGAGAGAGAGAGGGGGACAGAGAGAGAGGGGGACAGAGAGAGGGGGACAGAGAGAGAGAGGGGGACAGAGAGAGAGGGGGACAGAGAGAGGGGGACAGAGAGAGAGGGGGACAGAGAGAGAGAGGGGGACAGAGAGAGAGGGGGACAGAGAGAGAGAGGGGGACAGAGAGAGGGGGGACAGAGAGAGGGGGGACAGAGAGAGAGAGGGGGACAGAGAGAGAGGGGGACAGAGAGAGAGGGGGACAGAGAGAGGGGGACAGAGAGAGGGGGGACAGAGAGAGGGGGACAGAGAGAGGGGGACAGAGAGAGAGAGGGGGACAGAGAGAGGGGGACAGAGAGAGAGGGGGACAGAGAGAGAGGGGGACAGAGAGAGAGAGGGGGACAGAGAGGGAGGGGGACAGAGAGAGAGGGGGACAGAGAGAGAGGGGGACAGAGAGAGGGGGACAGAGAGAGGGGGACAGAGAGAGAGGGGGACAGAGAGAGAGGGGGACAGAGAGAGAGGGGGACAGAGAGAGAGGGGGACAGAGAGAGAGGGGACAGAGAGAGAGGGGGACAGAGAGAGAGGGAGACAGAGAGAGGGGGACAGAGAGAGAGGGGGGACAGAGAGAGAGAGGGGGACAGTGAGAGAGAGGGGGACAGAGAGAGAGGGGGACAGAGAGAGGGGGACAGAGAGAGGGGGGACAGAGAGGGGGACAGAGAGAGAGGGGGACAGAGAGAGAGAGGGGGACAGAGTGGGAGGGGGACAGAGAGAGAGGGGGACAGAGAGAGGGGGACAGAGAGAGAGAGGGGGGCAGAGAGAGGGGGGACAGAGAGAGAAGGGGACAGAGAGAGAGGGGGACAGAGAGAGGGGGACAGAGAGAGAGAGGGGGACAGAGAGAGAGAGGGGGACAGAGAGAGAGGGGGACAGAGAGAGAGGGGGACAGAGAGAGAGGGGGACAGAGAGAGGGGGACAGAGAGAGAGGGAGACAGAGAGAGAGGGAGACAGAGAGAGGGGGACAGAGAGAGAGGGAGACAGAGAGAGGGGGACAGAGAGAGGGGGACAGAGAGAGGGGGACAGAGAGAGAGAGGGGGACAGAGAGAGGGGGACAGAGAGAGAGAGGGGGACAGAGAGAGACAGGGGGACAGAGAGAGAGGGGGACAGAGAGAGGGGGGACAGAGAGAGAGAGGGGGACAGAGAGAGAGAGGGACAGAGAGAGAGGGGGACAGAGAGAGGGGGGACAGAGAGAGAGAGGGGGACAGAGAGAGAGGGGGGACAGAGAGAGGGGGACAGAGAGAGGGGGACAGAGAGAGAGAGGGGACAGAGAGAGGGGGACAGAGAGAGAGGGGGACAGAGAGAGAGAGGGGGGACAGAGAGAGGGGGACAGAGAGAGAGAGGGGGACAGAGAGAGGGGGACAGAGAGAGAGGGGGAGACAGAGAGAGAGAGGGGGAGACAGAGAGAGAGAGAGAGACAGAGAGAGAGAGGGGGACAGAGAGAGAGGGAGACAGAGAGAGAGAGGGGGACAGAGAGAGAGGGGGGGACAGAGAGAGAGGGGGACAGAGAGAGAGGGACAGAGAGAGGGGGACAGAGAGAGAGGGGGACAGAGAGAGAGGGGGGACAGAGAGAGGGGGACAGAGAGAGAGGGGGACAGAGAGAGGGGGACAGAGAGAGAGGGGGACAGAGAGAGAGAGGGGGACAGAGAGAGGGGGACAGAGAGAGGGGGGGACAGAGAGAGAGGGGGACAGAGAGAGAGGGGGGGACAGAGAGAGGGGGACAGAGAGAGAGGGGGACAGAGAGAGAGGGGGGACAGAGAGAGGGGGACAGAGAGAGGGGGACAGAGAGAGAGAGGGGGACAGAGAGAGAGGGGGACAGAGAGAGAGAGGGGGGACAGAGAGAGGGGGACAGAGAGAGAGAGGGGGACAGAGAGAGGGGGACAGAGAGAGAGGGGGAGACAGAGAGAGAGAGGGGGAGACAGAGAGAGAGAGGGGGACAGAGAGAGAGAGGGAGACAGAGAGAGAGAGGGGGACAGAGAGAGAGAGGGAGACAGAGAGAGAGAGGGGGACAGAGAGAGAGGGGGGGGACAGAGAGAGAGGGGGACAGAGAGAGAGGGACAGAGAGAGGGGGACAGAGAGAGAGGGGGACAGAGAGAGAGGGGGGACAGAGAGAGGGGGACAGAGAGAGAGGGGGACAGAGAGAGGGGGACAGAGAGAGAGGGGGACAGAGAGAGAGAGGGGGACAGAGAGAGGGGACAGAGAGAGGGGGGGACAGAGAGAGGGGGGACAGAGAGAGAGAGGGGGACAGAGAGAGAGGGGACAGAGAGAGAGGGGGACAGAGAGAGAGAGGGACAGAGAGAGAGAGAGAGAGGGAGACAGAGAGGGACAGAGAGAGAGGGGGACAGAGAGAGGGGGACAGAGAGAGGGGGACAGAGAGAGAGAGGGGGACAGAGAGAGAGAGGGGGACAGAGAGAGGGGGGGACAGAGAGAGAGAGGGGGACAGAGAGAGAGGGGGACAGAGAGAGAGGGAGAGAGGACAGAGAGAGAGGGGGACAGAGAGAGGGGGACAGAGAGAGGGAGACAGAGAGAGGGGGACAGAGAGAGGGGGACAGAGAGAGGGGGACAGAGAGAGAGGGGGACAGAGAGAGAGAGGGGGGACAGAGAGAGAGGGGGACAGAGAGAGAGGGGGACAGAGAGAGAGGGGGACAGAGAGAGGGAGACAGAGAGAGGGGGACAGAGAGAGGGAGACAGAGAGAGGGAGACAGAGAGAGGGGGACAGAGAGAAAGAGGGGGACAGAGAGAGAGAGGGGGACAGAGAGAAGGGGACAGAGAGAAAGAGGGGGACAGAGAGAGAGGGGGACAGAGAGAGAGAGGGGGACAGAGAGAGGGGGGACAGAGAGAAAGAGGGGGACAGAGAGAGAGGGGGACAGAGAGAGAGGGAGACAGAGAGAAAGAGGGGGACAGAGAGAGAGGGGGACAGAGAGAGAGGGGGGGACAGAGAGAGAGAGGGGGACAGAGAGAGAGGGGACAGAGAGAGAGGGGGACAGAGAGAGGGGGACAGAGAGAGAGGGGGACAGAGAGAGGGGACAGAGAGAGGGGGACAGAGAGAGAGGGGGGACAGAGAGAGAGAGAGAGGGGGACAGAGAGAGAGGGGCACAGAGAGAGAGGGGGACAGAGAGAGGGAGGACAGAGAGAGGGGACAGAGAGAGGGGACAGAGAGAGGGGGACAGAGAGAGGGGGACAGAGAGAGAGGGGGACAGAGAGAGGGGGACAGAGAGAGGGGGACAGAGAGAGAGGGAGACAGAGAGAGGGGGACAGAGAGAGGGGGACAGAGAGAGGGAGACAGAGAGAGGGGGACAGAGAGAGGGAGACAGAGAGAGGGGGACAGAGAGAGGGGGACAGAGAGAGAGGGGGGACAGAGAGAGGGAGACAGAGAGAGGGAGACAGAGAGAGAAGGTGGAGAGAGAGAGGGGGACAGAGAGAGAGGGGGACAGAGAGAGGGGGGACAGAGAGAGGGGGGACAGAGAGAGAGGGACAGAGAGAGGGGGGACAGAGAGAGGGGGACAGAGAGAGAGAGACAGAGAGAGAGAGGGGGGGACAGAGAGAGAGGGGGACAGAGAGAGAGAGGGACAGAGAGAGAGGGGGACAGAGAGAGAGGGGGACAGAGAGAGAGGGGGACAGAGAGAGAGAGGGGGACAGAGAGAGGGGGACAGAGAGAGAGGGACAGAGAGAGAGAGGGGGACAGAGAGAGAGGGGGACAGAGAGAGATGGGACAGAGAGAGAGAGACAGGGAGAGAGAGAGGGGGACAGAGAGAGAGGGGGACAGAGAGAGAGAGGGACAGAGAGAGAGGGGGACAGAGAGAGGGGGACAGAGAGAGAGAGAGGGGGACAGAGAGAGGGGGACAGAGAGAGGGAGACAGAGAGAGAGAGGGACAGAGAGAGAGGGGGGACAGAGAGAGAGGGGGGACAGAGAGAGAGAGGGGGACAGAGAGAGAGGGGGGGACAGAGAGAGAGGGGGACAGAGAGAGAGGGGGACAGAGAGAGAGAGGGGACAGAGAGAGAGGGGGGACAGAGAGAGAGGGGGGACAGAGAGAGAGGGGACAAAGAGAGAGGGGAGACAGAGAGAGGGGGGACAGAGAGGGGGGACAGAGAGAGAGGGGGGACAGAGAGAGAGGGGGACAGAGAGAGAGGGGGGGACAGAGAGAGAGGGGGACAGAGAGAGAGGGGGACAGAGAGAGAGGGGGACAGAGAGAGGGGGGGAGAGATAGAGAGGGACAGAGATAGAGAGGGACAGAGAGAGAGAGGGGGAGAGATAGAGAGGGACAGAGAGAGAGGGGGACAGAGAGAGAGAGGGGGACAGAGAGAGGGGGACAGAGAGAGAGAGGGACAGAGAGAGACGGGGGACAGAGAGAGAGGGGGACAGAGAGAGGGGGACAGAGAGAGGGGGACAGAGAGAGGGGGACAGAGAGAGAGGGGGACAGAGAGAGGGGGACAGAGAGAGAGGGGGACAGAGAGAGGGGGACAGAGAGAGACGGGGGACAGAGAGAGAGGGGGACAGAGAGAGGGGGACAGAGAGAGAGGGGGGACAGAGAGAGAGAGGGGGACAGAGAGAGAGAGGGAGACAGAGAGAGAGAGGGGGACAGAGAGAGAGAGGGAGACAGAGAGAGAGAGGGGGACAGAGAGAGAGGGGGGGACAGAGAGAGAGGGGGACAGAGAGAGAGGGACAGAGAGAGGGGGAGAGAGAGAGAGGGGGGACAGAGAGAGAGGGGGACAGAGAGAGGGGGGACAGAGAGAGAGGGGGGACAGAGAGAGGGGGGACAGAGAGAGGGGGGGACAGAGAGAGGGGGGACAGAGAGAGAGGGGGGACAGAGAGAGAGGGGGGACAGAGAGAGAGGGGGACAGAGAGAGGGGGACAGAGAGAGGGGGACAGAGAGAGGGGGACAGAGAGAGGGGGGGACAGAGAGAGGGGGACAGAGAGAGGGGGACAGAGAGAGAGAGGGGGACAGAGAGAGAGGGGGGAGAGAGAGAGAGAGGGGGACAGAGAGAGAGGGGGACAGAGAGAGGGGGACAGAGAGAGGGGGACAGAGAGAGGGGGACAGAGAGAGGGGGACAGAGAGAGAGGGGGACAGAGAGAGAGAGGGACAGAGAGAGAGGGGGGACAGAGAGAGAGGGGGGACAGAGAGAGAGGGGGGACAGAGAGAGAGGGGGGACAGAGAGAGAGGGGGGACAGAGAGAGAGGGGGACAGAGAGAGAGGGGGACAGAGAGAGAGGGGGACAGAGAGAGGGGGACAGAGAGAGAGGGACAGAGAGAGGGGGACAGAGAGAGAGAGGGGGACAGAGAGAGAGGGACAGAGAGAGAGGGGGACAGAGAGAGAGGGGGACAGAGAGAGGGGGGACAGAGAGAGAGAGGGACAGAGAGAGAGGGGGACAGAGAGAGAGGGGGACAGAGAGAGGGGGACAGAGAGAGGGGGACAGAGAGAGGGGGACAGAGAGAGAGGGGGACAGAGAGAGAGGGGGGACAGAGAGAGAGGGGGACAGAGAGAGAGGGGGACAGAGAGAGAGGGGGACAGAGAGAGAGGGGGACAGAGAGAGAGGGGGACAGAGAGAGGGGGACAGAGAGAGAGGGGGACAGAGAGAGAGGGGAGACAGAGAGAGAGGGGGGACAAAGAGAGAGGGGGGACAAAGAGAGAGGGGGGACAGAGAGAGAGGGGGACAGAGAGAGAGAGGGGGACAGAGAGAGAGGGGGGACAGAGAGAGAGGGGGACAGAGAGAGAGGGACAGAGAGAGAGGGGGACAGAGAGAGAGGGGGACAGAGAGAGAGGGGGACAGAGAGAGAGGGGGACAGAGAGAGGGGGACAGAGAGAGAGGGGGGACAGAGAGAGAGGGGGACAGAGAGAGAGAGGGGGACAGAGAGAGGGGGACAGAGAGAGGGGGGGACAGAGAGAGGGGGGGACAGAGAGAGAGGGGGACAGAGAGAGAGAGGGGGACAGAGAGAGAGGGGACAGAGAGAGAGGGGGACAGAGAGAGAGGGGGACAGAGAGAGAGGGACAGAGAGAGAGGGGGACAGAGAGAGAGGGGGACAGAGAGAGAGGGGGACAGAGAGAGGGGGACAGAGAGAGGGGGACAGAGAGAGAGAGGGGGACAGAGAGAGAGGGGGGACAGAGAGAGAGGGGGACAGAGAGAGAGGGGGGACAGAGAGAGAGGGGGACAGAGAGAGAGGGGGACAGAGAGAGAGGGGGACAGAGAGAGAGGGGGACAGAGAGAGAGGGAGACAGAGAGAGAGGGGGACAGAGAGAGAGGGGGACAGAGAGAGGGGGACAGAGAGAGAGGGGGACAGAGAGAGAGAGGGGGACAGAGAGAGAGGGGGACAGAGAGAGAGGGGGACAGAGAGAGAGGGGGACAGAGAGAGAGGGGGACAGAGAGAGAGGGAGACAGAGAGAGAGGGGGACAGAGAGAGGGACAGAGAGAGAGGGGGACAGAGAGAGAGGGGGGGACAGAGAGAGAGGGGGACAGAGAGAGAGAGGGGGACAGAGAGAGGGGGACAGAGAGAGAGAGGGGACAGAGAGAGAGGGGGACAGAGAGAGAGGGGGGACAGAGAGAGAGGGGGACAGAGAGAGAGGGGGACAGAGAGAGAGGGGGACAGAGAGAGAGGGAGACAGAGAGAGAGGGGGACAGAGAGAGAGGGGGACAGAGAGAGAGGGGGGACAGAGAGAGAGGGGGACAGAGAGAGAGGGGGACAGAGAGAGATGGGGGACAGAGAGAGATGGGGGACAGAGAGAGAGGGGGACAGAGAGAGAGAGAGAGGGGACAGAGAGAGAGAGGGGACAGAGAGAGAGGGGGACAGAGAGAGAGGGGGACAGAGAGAGAGGGGGGACAGAGAGAGAGGGGGACAGAGAGAGAGGGGGACAGAGAGAGGGGGACAGAGAGAGGGGACAGAGAGAGGGGACAGAGAGAGAGGGGACAGAGAGAGAGGGGGACAGAGAGAGAGGGGGACAGAGAGAGAGAGGAGGACAGAGAGAGAGGGGGACAGAGAGAGAGAGGGGGACAGAGAGAGAGGGAGACAGAGAGAGAGGGGGACAGAGAGAGGGGGGACAGAGAGAGAGGGAGACAGAGAGAGAGGGGGACAGAGAGAGAGGGAGACAGAGAGAGAGGGACACAGAGAGAGGGGGACAGAGAGAGGGGGACAGAGAGAGAGGGGGGACAGAGAGAGAGGGGGACAGAGAGAGAGGGGGGACAGAGAGAGGGGGACAGAGAGAGAGGGGGACAGAGAGAGGGGGGACAGAGAGAGAGGGGGACAGAGAGAGAGGGGACAGAGAGAGGGGGGACAGAGAGAGGGGGACAGAGAGAGGGGGGACAGAGAGAGAGGGGGACAGAGAGAGGGGGACAGAGAGAGAGGGGGACAGAGAGAGAGAGAGGACAGAGAGAGGGAGACAGAGAGAGAGGGGGACAGAGAGAGAGGGGGACAGAGAGAGAGGGGGACAGAGAGAGGGGGACAGAGAGAGGGGGGACAGAGAGAGAGGGGGACAGAGAGAGAGGGGGGACAGAGAGAGGGGGACAGAGAGAGGGGGGACAGAGAGAGGGGGGACAGAGAGAGGGGGACAGAGAGAGAGGGACAGAGAGAGGGGGACAGAGAGAGAGAGGGACAGAGAGAGGGGGACAGAGAGAGAGGGGGACAGAGAGAGGGGGACAGAGAGAGGGGACAGAGAGAGAGGGGGACAGAGAGAGGGGGACAGAGAGAGGGGGACAGAGAGAGAGGGGGACAGAGAGAGAGGGGGACAGAGAGAGAGAGAGAGAGGGGGACAGAGAGAGAGGGGGACAGAGAGAGAGAGGGGGACAGAGAGAGAGGGGGACAGAGAGAGAGGGGGAACAGAGAGAGAGGGGGACAGAGAGAGGGGGACAGAGAGAGAGGGGGGCAGAGAGAGAGAGAGAGGGGGGACAGAGAGAGGGGGACAGAGAGAGAGGGACAGAGAGAGAGGGACAGAGAGAGAGGGGGACAGAGAGAGAGGGACAGAGAGAGGGGGACAGAGAGAGAGGGGGACAGAGAGAGAGGGACAGAGAGAGAGGGACAGAGAGAGAGGGGGACAGAGAGAGAGGGACAGAGAGAGGGGGACAGAGAGAGAGGGGGACAGAGAGAGAGGGACAGAGAGAGAGGGACAGAGAGAGAGGGACAGAGAGAGAGGGACAGAGAGAGGGACAGAGAGAGAGGGGGACAGAGAGAGGGGGACAGAGAGAGGGGGACAGAGAGAGAGAGGGGGACAGAGAGAGAGGGGGAGAGAGAGAGAGGGGGACAGAGAGAGAGGGGGACAGAGAGAGAGGGGGGACAGAGAGAGAGGGGGACAGAGAGAGAGGGGGACAGAGAGAGAGAGGGGGACAGAGAGAGAGGGGGGACAGAGAGAGAGGGGGACAGAGAGAGAGGGGGGACATAGAGAGAGGGAGGACAGAGAGAGGGGGAGAAAAAGATCAACGTGATGAGTGGCTACATGGTTAATCTTCACCAGATCGTGCTTTGGAATACACAGTCTGGATGATGTGGGTCGTGTACAACCCATACTTTAAAAGATAATCCTTCAGAAAGTGGTTGATGGGAGGGACCTAAGTTGTTTGAGGATTACATGAAGTCTTAATGAAAAAAACCCATAGTTTTAGAGATACAGACACTTGAGTGAGGCTGGGGGTGGTCCACGACCCATAAAGCACGGTGACGGTTAGATTGTTTAACAGGCCTTTTTTGTTAAGAATGTGTATACATTTCCACTGCAGTAACCCATCACGAGCTTGCTGTGTGTTTTCAGATCAACAACGTGATGTCCAACGGCACGCAGGTGTTGGTTGGACGTTACTGTTCCACCACCCCGCCTCCCGTCATCACCTCCAGCTCCAACCGGCTGTTGCTCAAGTTCCACTCTGACGGCTCCACTGCCGGCACCGGCTTCTCTGCTAACTGGACCACTGGTAATAATAATAATAATAATAATAATGCATGATATTCATAAAGCGCGTATATCCCGGGTTAAACCCTGCTCAAAGCGCTGTACAATCATTGGGGGAAAAACAGTGACATAACATGGTAGGCTCAGTCTGTGTCTGTGAGTCTGTTTCTGTGAGTCTGTGTTTCTATGTGTGTCTGTGTCTGTTTCTGTCTGTGTCTGTGTGCTTGAGTGTGTGTGTCTGTGAGTCTGTCTTTTTCTGTGAGTCTGTTTCTGTGTGTGCTTGAGTGTGTGTCTGTGAGTCTGTCTTTTTCTGTGAGTCTGTTTCTGTGTGTGCTTGAGTGTGTGTGTCTGTGAGTCTGTTTCTGTCTGAGTCTGTTTCTGTGTGTGTCTGTGTCTGTTTCTGTGTGTGCTTGAGTCTGTGTGTCTGTGAGTCTGTCTGTGAGTCTGTTTCTGTGTGTGCTTGAGTGTGTGTCTGTGAGTCTGTTTCTGTCTGTGTCTGTGTCTGTGAGTCTGCTTCTGTGTGTGCTTGAGTCTGTGTGTCTGTGAGTCTGTCTGTGTCTGTGAGTCTGTTTCTGTGTGTGCTTGAGTGTGTGTCTGTGAGTCTGTTTCTGTCTGTGTCTGTTTCTGTGTGTGTCTGTCTGTGTCTGTGTCTGTTTCTGTGTGTGCTTGAGTGTGTGTGTCTGTGAGTCTGTTTCTGTGTGTGTGTTAGGAAACGCTGCCGTTGCTGAACTTTGGTTCAGTTTTGTGTGTTGCATGTAGTTGACTTATTTGCACTTTGTGGGAAAGTACCGATATTATATTTTGTAAACACAATATTTATGTTTGGACGAGAATGCAGGTGAACTTTCTAGTCCTGTCAAAACAAGTTGTTTACCACGTTGTTTTGAGTCGTGGGTTCGTGGCGTTCGCTCGGATTAAGTGCGTCGGCGCTTTTGATGTACGTCACAGAGAACGTCACTATTCTAGTCCATGGGCAGTTCATCTAATTTTAGTTGTATCATGTTCGGTCTGGAATATTCTCGAGATTGAGTATTTACTATATAGGCCAGCGCGATTTGTATGTAAAAAAGCTTCTACTTTGAGTTCTGCTACGATGTGCAGTTGTATGTATGGAATGTCAAATAAATCCTCGAACTCAATTTGACGAGTTGTTTTCTGCTGCTGCGAAGACGGGCGACGTAGAATAAAAGAACACAACTATACGACGTTTGAGAACTTGTGGCAATCTCAAGTGTCGTGTAACAGTGTGTCTGTGTGTGTCTGTGAGTCTGTTTCTGTGTGTGTCTGTGTCTGTTTCTGTGTGTGTCTGTGAGTCTGTTTCTGTGCGTGCTTGAGTGTGTCTGTCAAGTTCTACTCTGACAGCTCCACTGCTGGCACAGGTTTCTCTGCTAACTGGACCTCTCATACCTAGGCTCTGTGTATGTGTCTGTGTGAGTGGGGGTGCACGCGTGTGTGTGTTTATGTATGTGCATTTCATATTTTCTACAGAGTGCAGCAACCTGTTCACTAATACGTTCTGAGTGCTTGGTGTGGACAAGGTTGTGTCAGATACTTTCAATAATAAATCTCCATTTCATATTGGCTTCAGCTTGCGGTGCCCTCATCACTGATACGTCAGGAAAGATCATGTCGCCTGGGTACCCGAGGGCGTACCAAAACAACCTTCGCTGCAACTACACCATTGTAGGGGACCCACAGCACTACATCCTGCTAGCCTTTGACAGCAGATACGGACTGGAACGTGAGTTTGCTTTTATGTTATCTAGTCTTATTTCCTGTATTATTTTTGGTATGACAATTAATGGTATTAGATACCAATACATGCACCGGCACGGTTGGCCTAATGGTAAGGCGTCCGCCCCGTGATCGGGAGGTCGTGCATTGCTGCCAACCCTCCCTAGAAAACCGGGAAATTCCCGATTTTATGTCCAGTCCCGGATTTTCCCGAATAGTGCAAAAGTTTCCCGATGAAAAATTTTTCGAGTATAGTTATATAATGACTGGAGTGTATTTTCAAGCGCCTGTACTCGGCGTAGTTTCACTTCTGAACTCTCGTTCAGCGCGAGGCTTCGTCACACAAACGCTGTGATCAAAATCGAAACTAAACGAGAATAGGTGAGATTTGTGGCTAGCGCATGCGCTTCAGTCGAATGTGGATGAGAAGCAGAAGAAGAAGCAGCAGCAGACGACCACAAAATGAAGAAAACAACGGTCCAGCGGCCGAAAGTCGGCCCGAAAGTTCTTGTAAAATTTCAAAAGAGTTACAAACAAGAGTATGACTTCATCTCCGAATCGACAAGACGCGGCATACATTTCGCGTTTTGCACCAAGTGCCGCGAAGATATCAGCATCGGACATGGAGGCCGGGGGGATATTGAAGCTCATTCAAGAACAGCAAAACATGAACGGAACCGGGGGACAGCCGTCGAGAAGACGAGAAAGATTACCCAACTGTTCGCTTCAGACGTCGATGTTCGAACTATGAACGCTGATCCGTGCCAGTTATGCTGTTGTGAACTGTGATGGCAACAGCAATCTCCTTCATACCCCTGGAAGGTGTAGTGTGTTGTGACTTTTGGATTGTGAAATAAACTCAAGGAAGTAACTAACATGAACTATGATTTTGGTGCTGTTGTGAACTGTGATAGCAAAAGATATCTTCCCCCACACAATTGGAAGATGTGAGTGTCAAGAAGTATAAAATACTGTAGAAGGAAGCTTGACGTGCATTGGTAAGTCACTACCATCTACTCTCTCTCGAGCTCATTCTTCCTTTTTTGTGACAAAGTTTGCTGCCAGAAACTGGCAATTATAATCCTCAGAATGCACCAGATTGCACCATTTTGCATCCTTTTTTTCAAAAAATGTCCGGGGGGGCATGCCCCCGGACCGCCCTAGCATTCTAGGCGCTTCGCGCCGTCGGCTCGGCACTTTGCGTCGAGACGCTCATTCCTCCCTATTTTTATCTAGGAAAAGTTGGCAGCTATGGTCGTGGGTTCGAACCCCGGCCAGGTCATACCTAAGACTTTAAAATTGGCAATCTAGTGGTTGCTCCGTCTGGCGTCTGGCATTATGGGGTTAGTGCTAGGACTGGTTGGTCCGGTGTCAGAATAATGTGACTGGGTGAGACATGAAGCCTGTGCTGCGACTTCTGTCTTGTGTGTGGCGCACGTTATATGTCAAAGCAGCACCGCCCTGATATGGCCCTTCGTGGTCAGCTGGGCGTTAGTTAAGCAAACAAACAAACAAACAAACAAACAAACCATTACATGCACAGCCTAGTGGTGACCTTACGAGTCATTTTCTAACAGAAGATTCTTCTTAAATCTAAAGAAGGGGCACAGGCGCATGAATACATGTTGAGTTTGTTAGCGCACTTCTGGAATGCGCTTACAGATTTCGCGTAATTGTGTCATGTGCTAACAGATTTAGAGCACCCTTTTTTATCCAATGAAATGGTTTTGTTTGATCATGTGTCACTAACACCTATTGACAATTATTATCATTATGAATATTATTATTACAGTTGAGATCGCTTTAAATTGGTCGAGAAAGGGACCAATATTTTTTTTCGAGTTAACGTTTTTTCGCAATAACGAAAATGATCAAACTGATTTTTTTTTTTTTTAAAGCAAGATAAAGAAGATAAAACGGTGCCATACCTTTAAAAAAAAGCCTCCGTAGTGCGCGGCGGACGAAGTGCACGGTTCAGTTAGAGTCGGCAGTTTTGTCGTCTGCTACAGTTCATTATTTTGTTGTACACTTTAATTCCCCACAAAAAAGATTAAAATCCATTGCAGTGTTTAAAATCCATTGCAGTGTTTATGAATTCACACAGGACGAAAGAAATCCGACAACTTCAACTGTTTGACAGGCTCACTGCATATCAACACCCATTTGTGCTTTCACATTGTCAGACCTGTTTACACTACACATTGAGCGTAGTAAACTACGATTTTGGTCCCCAAACTACGCAAATACGCATGCTTGTCTTATACTACGCAAACGTTTCGTTTCGACTACACATTTTGACATTTTGAATACGCAAAAACGCGAGCGAGTTCCGATCCATAATTTGTACTAACCGGTTGTGTACTGCGTGCAAAACATGCCCGGCGCCCGCGAGAGTAGCGTAGTCAGTTGGTCTTGCTACTGTTATTACAACTATCGCGGGCGTTTCAGCACATACTTTTCTGAACGCGGTCACTTCGTAGCTCATTCTTTCTGGAGGGAAAAAAATGGCTACAGCGACGAACACGGATTCAGAAGACTTTGGCGATCAACCGCCACGGAGCAAAAAAAAAGAAGCTTGGTCAAACTCCCAGCAAGGCTTTTCTGCCAAAGTACTATGAGGAGCATCCATGCCTAGTTTCGTGGAGAAAAGGGAAGCATTTTGCCCACTGCACTGTGTGCAACACGGCTTTTTCAGAGAAGCACAGTGGGCTTTACGACCGTGTAACCGCCACAAGAAAAGCACTTCTCATGAGGAATTCGAGAAATCCCGACCAAAGCAGAGGAAAAATTGGACTGTTTTGGGAAGAAACCCGTGCCAGGGAAAGAAGACCAAGACAAGCTCACTTTTGAGAGATCGGTAACCAGAGCAGAGGCAATGACCTGCCATATTATTATTATTGCCGACGCAAACCTGTTCTGTTTATATGCAAATTTGCCTTCATGTTGATACACATACTCCCAGTCCCTACTTTTTGTGACTTGATGTTCTCAGATTGTCACCGGTCTTGAATAGGGGGTCCCACTGTATATGGACTGCATACCCCTCAACATAGCTTTTTTTTAACAAATGCATGGGTGAAACTTTTCCGCCTTAGGGCGGAAATCCGCCAAATGAAATTGGTCAAATAAAAAATTCCTTATTTCGAAATTTTTTTATTTTATTTTTTCGCCGGCGATCCGATCTGTATTTTCTCTAACACAGTGACCGGACATCGCTGAATCTTTGTTTCCCTGAGCGCGCGAATTATCGGACTACAGCTTGGCATTTGTTATCATTGTTTACTGTGCAAATTTGTGTGTTTGAGATACCAGGAAAGGCCTACCTTTACCCTTAAAAAGCCTGATTTTTCGTTTTCTTCCGGGGGGCCTGGGCCCCCTAAGAGGGCGTTGCCCCTGCACCCCACCAGGGCGTGGGCGGCCCCTGGACCCCGGCCTCATTTTCCTTATTTTTAATTCTGATCAGTTTCACCCATGCAAATGTTCCAAACTAGTTAATAATTTTTTCTTAACAAATAAACTTAATGCTTGGCTTGTATTTTTGTGGGGGCTTTGTTTGTATGAGGAGTATTGTTCACATTGTAATAGTTTTGTTTGGAGTGTTGAGTGTTTGTTTTAGTACGGTATAAGTAACTGTTCTGTTTTGCGGTTTGGGTTGATCAAATTGAAATACTACACATTCACCTGCCAAACTACACATTTGCCTTATTTTCACACCCAAAACTACACATGGTACATTTCAGGGGTAGGCAGGTCTGCATTGTCAGCAACTTCGGCAGTTCCCAACTCCTTTGTTGTGTGCGTTTCCGAGTCGACCTCAATAAAATCCGGTGCTGTCACACCACTCACGCCAAGAAGTGTTGTCACACGGTCAAAAGCAGACACAAACTCTTCCATGCGACTTTCTTCTTGCTCTGTCTCTTCCCCATTGTCCAATTCAGTATCCTCCGGAATCACAAAACCGGCGTGACGAAAACAATTGGCAATTGTTGAGCGTTCAACACATCCCCACGCAGTCCGTGTTGTTTTCAATGCGTCAAGCAGTGTGAAGGGAAACAACTCTGTTGAAAAAAACAGTTGTTTGGTGTTGCAAGAGATCGAGAATCAGCTTTGTGTAAACGTTTTTTGCGTGAGTCTCAGATCGTTTTATTTCGCGTTATGTTTTTTTTAGTAGGGTTTATGAAGGGAATGATTGGGACTGACAACACGTTTCGTGTAATGGGTTTTTTCGGCTTATCGTTTTTCGTGTTAAATGATCTCGACTGTATGATCATTATTATTATTATTATTATTATTGGTTGCAGGTGGAACTGCAAGCAATTGTCGCTTTGACTACATCCAGGTGTTTGGAGGACGGAACTCCTCGGCCACACAGCTGGGTAAATTCTGTGGCACCGACGTCCCGCAGCCCGTTCACTCCCTCGGCGCCATGCACATCCGCTTCTGGACCGATCACTCCATCACCGCCGTTGGCTTCAAGGCCATGTACAGGATGGCAGGTCAGTTTGTGGCTGGGATACCTGTAGTTTATAGCCAAGATACATGTAGTTGGTAACAAGAATACCTGTAGTTTGTAGCCAAGATACATGTAGTTGGTAACAAGAATACCTGTAGTTTGTAGCCAAGATTACCTGTAGTTTGTAGCTAGAATACCTGTAGTTTGTAGCCAAGATTACCTGTAGTTTGAAGCTAGAATACAGGTAGTTTGTAGCTAGAATACCTGTAGTTTGTAGCCAAGATACCTGTAGTTTGTAGCTAAGATACCTGTAGTTTGTTGCAGATACATGTAGTTTGTAGCTAAAATACCTGTAGTTTGTAGCTAAAATACCTGTAGTTTGTAGCTAAGATATCTGTACTTTGATTTTGGACGGATGGCAGGTCAGTTTGTAGCTAGAATACCTGGAGAGGTATTCATGTTACCTTTTTATGTGAAGTCAGTGGAGACAAGGCAGATGAGACACAGTTCACACAATTAACATACAAGCAAAAAACAACAGAGTCAATGCATAGTGTTGCTGCAGTAGGCCACCGAAGTGACAATTATTTATTAAATTCTGTAATTATTTTACCTTATTAAATTCTGTAATTATTTTACCTTACCTATGTTTTTCAAGAATAGATAGTTAATTGCCCAACCTGTTAATTAATTTAGTTTGGGATTCTCATGGAATCCAACAATTGAATTTCATTATAAAATCTAGAGAGTCCATAAAGCTTTTGGGGCTGTTCCGCCATAACGCTGACAATTGAAACGTTCGTTTGATATTATCTATATATATATACGACTAGTGTCTGTGTGTCTGTCTGTGTATCTGTCTGTGTGTCTGTGTGTCTGTGCGCGATGCACGGCCAAAGTTCTCGATGGATCTGCTTCAAATTTGGTGGGCATATTCAAGTAGACCCGGGACACGACACAACCTGGTCGATATTTCAACACGTGCTCTCAGCGCGCAGCGCGGAACCGATTTTGGTTCCACCTCAGCTATTTTGGTTCCACCTCAGCTTACCCGGGCCCCCATACCGACACACCATAGCCGCTACACCACATCACAACGCCAAAGTTCTCGGTGGATCTTTTTCAAATTTGGACACCGTATTCAGCTACACCCCGGACACAATATCATCGATGAGATATTTCAACACGTGCTCTCAGCGCGCAGCGCTGAACTCATTTTCGTTTTTGTGTTCATTTCACCATTATAAGTAACTCTTCCTTATCTTCTCCAGTGTTTGGCGTTTATCTCCCTTCCTTCGTGTGGCTTTCCCGTTCAGTTGTAAGTTACTACACTGCGCTGTCCACTGCGCTGAGCGTCTTCGGATATTCCCGGCGTTCTGTTACTGTTACCTATTTTTAGAAGGTCAACGCAGTGTACAGAACGTAAATTGGACCCGTAAATTATCCTCACTGTAAAAGTGCAAAGGTCGAATCAATTTATAGCCACGCGAAAAATACACTGTCATCTATCTCTCTATAGATACGGCTTCTCTGTGTTTGTGTGTGTGTGTGTGTGAGTGTGTGTGTCTCTATGTAAGCAACACCTGTGCATTCTTCAGTTCTGTTTGTGATGTGGTCTGGCGGCTTTTGTGTAATTTTATGTACTGGCCTTCCTTTGAGAAGCCATAACTTGCTCAGTCCTGTTTGAGTGGAGTTCGCCTCCAAAGGTGATTAACACGGTTACATTCGTCGACAAGGATGGGACTCGATATGGTCAGGAATGGCATTATGGCCACTGAATCATTTTCGTGCTGTTCCCATTCCACGAATCTGGGAGGGACCTAAGCTTGACGGGTCCATAGTTCGGCGTACGGCTCTAAGTACTTCTTCCCGGCGAAGCCGGCTACCCGGCGAAGCGGGTATTCATTCTAGTATTTACATATATGTTTATGCCAGTTGCCACAGTCGCCGGCTGCTCAGCCCAAAAACCGCTCAGGGCGAAAGGGAAGTAGTCTGGACCTAGTGCAACTGTGGACTATAGCCTAAGTTTCGGTTCCAGACCAATCAATAATGGTACTGCACCGAAGCTCAAACGGTGGTGCCAGCACACCCTGGCAGCATGCAGAATAAAAATTGTCAGAATCGAAAGTGAATAGGAGCCAATAAGGGCATGTAATGTAATAAACCATGGACAGAATTATGGCATGGACAACCCATCGTTAGAGGCTAACTCATTCCAGTGACAGGAACTAAAAGTACAAGCAAATTTACTAACATATTCAGCAAGGTGACAACAATAATAGCTTGCAATATAATGACACCATGACAAGGATAAGAATCTAAATTTGCATTGCAATATGTAACAAAGGGGATAACTGGTAAACATAGGGATGGGTGGGAGGGAAAAGACTGAGAATAAGTCAAAAGTATAGACAGAGCAAAAAAGTGATGTTGTCTGTAGGTAGACAAAGAAGAGAATGCCCGAACGAGGTCAAGGGGGAAGCATCCACGCGAAGCTGGCTGGCACAATCTCTGGCATTACCCAGCGATTGGTCCATGTGCTACTCATTAATATTCATGGGGTTACAGCAGAGGAATTCCGATTTCCCATAAATGTCCTTGTTTCCCACAAGACTTTTTATGTGAAATCAGTGGAGACAAGGCAGATGAGACACAGTTCACACAATTAACATACAAGCAAAAAACAACAGAGTCAATGCATAGTGTTGCTGCAGTAGGCCACCGAAGTGACAATTATTTATTAAATTCTGTAATTATTTTACCTTATTAAATTCTGTAATTATTTTACCTTACCTATGTTTTTCAAGAATAGATAGTTAATTGCCCAACCTGTTAATTAATTTAGTTTGGGATTCTCATGGAATCCAACAATTGAATTTCATTATAAAATCTAGAGAGTCCATAAAGCTTTTGGGGCTGTTCCGCCATAACGCTGACAATTGCCAGGCAATTGGCTGCGCAGCGCCAAAAGTAGGAAGTAAGAGAAATAGTGGCCTATGCAACAACACTGTTTAGGGGGAAATCCAACGGATGGAGACACAGACTTGAAACGATATGAGTAGATTTGAGCAGTGTTCTGGCAGCAGCCCTCATCCTCGTGGTTGGTAAAGACTATGTTGTTGTTGTGCCTTGTGGATACTGAGACAGGAGAACATCCTGCACAAATTCAAACAGAGAGATTCCCGGCAGTAAAATGGACACATAAATTGTACAGGAGTCATAATACTGTCTGCCTTTGCCAAGGAGCTGAAAAAAGACAAGAAATTATTGGAGGAGAGCTGAAAAAGTCTCTGCCGGAGGTTAATCCAAACAGACATGCATGACAGGGCAGTAACCATAATAACATGGGACAGGTTACAGAGCACACTCTGCCCTTCCTAGCTGTTGCACCACTGGGAGACACACCGAACAATGCAATTAACATAATAACACTAAGGAGAGGTTACAGAGCACACTCTGCCCTTCCTAGCTGTTGCACCACTGGGAGACACACCGAACAATGCAATTAACATAATAACACTAAGGAGAGGTTACAGAGGACACTCTGCCCTTCCTAGCATAACTGAACTCTCGACAAGGCGGGGTTGGAACTAGAGTGCGGACGAACGTTCGTCCCGTATGTATGTTTTGAAGGCATCCGATTTCCATCTTCCGAGCTGACGGGTCTGACAAGCCTCGCTCGGCTGCTGCAGTTGCTGCACCTATACGAAAGCTATAACAATGGTAATGAGAGGGGTCAACCTGACAAAAGACCAAAGCTCGTTTGAGCACTGTTTCGAATTCCTTAGGTAGGACTGGTCTGCCAGAAGCCCATGCAAAAAGAGGGCTGTTACCTGGACGGCGCAATTGCAAGTAGGCTGAGGGAGGACGTTGGATCAGGGACGGCACACATCTTATGTATGTATCCCAGGGCAGACACATACGAGGAGATTGTAGCCGGCTTGTACGACTTATTCGTGAGGAAGGAAATGAACAGTGCAATGGTGCCTACTGGAATGGGAGGTGCTAATGCTAGGCAATGCTTGTCAGCAAACTCTACAAATAAGGTCCAGGCTCGACGGTATGACCTCTGAGTGGGTGGAGCAAGAGACAATTTGAGGAGTAGATTTGAGGAGTGGGCTTAACATGGAGGTTTGGGGTTCAAGCAGGGCAGCAGAGGTACCTGCACTGGGTTGTGTCATGATAAGTCTATCCTTGGAGGTCTGTTTGGTGAGAATATCCGCCAAGGCCAGATTATCTGTGTAAAAAGACAAACATTTGTTAGCGAGGGACTCTCCCCACAGTTCCACTACCAGCACGATGGGGTACAGCTCAAGCAGGGTGATTGACTGGGAGCGCGCGCCACAGGTCGTTCCATGTCCCAGCAACCACTGAGCCAAAGACTGCTCCATAACCTAGTGAACCAAATGCATCTGTGAACAGGTTAAGTGAATCCGAGATCAGGAATCTGCCAGGAAGAACAAGAGATTTGCCATTGAAAACTTTCAGAAACAATGTCCACATGAACATGTCATCGCGGACTTCTTTTGCAATTCTGATAAAGTGATGGGGCTTGGACACACCGACAGTCTGTGATCAGAATCTGATGGTTGACACCAGATAGATGGTGCCTTGAAAACATTCAAAATGTGACTAGTATGACACAGACGGATGGTGCCGGTTACATTCAAAATGTGACTAGTTTTTATGTATCGTGGGCTGGGTGAGAGAAACGGGGCTGAAAGGATTGCTGGGGCTGTGATCCAAATTGAAACTCATGGGAGCGATTGCCTCTACCGCGGTTGTTTAAAAACCGAGGCAGGATTGAAAAGGGGTGGGTCACTGGTTTGGGGCAGTGGGTGGTTGGGTGAAATGCTCTGCACCCAGCATTAAAACACTGATGTTGATAAGAACATTGCGTGCCTGCTGAGCATTCACCTGATTTGTGGAAGGAAAAACATGCCCCGCTGGGGATGGGGACTTGTTGGGAAGTACGAGGGAGGGAGTTTGTAAGCCCAAGGGAGGTTGGGTGGGATGCCATCGTGGCATTCATATAAAGTTCCAAATGAGTGGTACCCCAAATGGCTTCCCCTCGCTCGATCAGGCGACGAAACTGGGCGTCATAAAAACGCCAGTCGCCCCGCTTCCCTGCCATCTTGACCATGACCTCCATGTGGTGAGCTAGCTCCTGTCTCGCAGTGACGATGGCAGAAAAACGGTTCCAAGCCAGGGTCCATGTGGTTGGGTCCATTTGGGGCGCTTCTGTAGATAAAGGCCAGTTGGGGAAGTCGGGTCAAACGCAAAGAGAGGGGGTTCATTAGCGGGATCTTCCAGTAGGTCATGTAGGTCAATAAATTGACCCTGCCAAATTTGGTCTTTAGTTTTCCCGAAATAGTGGCAGTAACTGGGCTGGAAGACGATATAAAGTGGGACTGACCGAGGGTTACGGGAGGGTAGGTACCTGTTATGTCGGTGACGGCGTTGTCGATCACGTTCATCACAGGGTCCTCGGGGAGCTCAGCGGCAGCTTCCTGGGCCACCAACGCCTGGAGGACGGCCTGTGTGACCGCTTGGACAAGCGCCGGGTCAGGAGCTGCAGCTGGGGGAGCAGCTGGTTGCTGCCTGGCTCCCAGGGGGGGGCGACATCAACTGGGTGTGCTTGAGCCCTGATGGGTCCCCGGGTTGGTCTCCTCAGTTTGGCCGTAGCCGAGGCAACACCAGCGGCAGCTCTGCGCTTAGGAGGCATGCTGCAAACCAGGAATACAAACGGGCAGCCGAACTAGTGTTCTGTATGGAGGGTGTGCATTCATTGGCACAGAGACATAGCAGGAGAAGGAATATGAATCTATCGTTTACGAAGGCAAATCCTCAATCACACTGTAGTGGCCCAGTCAGCCCAATTAGGCTGAAGGACAAGTGAAGTTCAGAACATAAGTGCACTGGGGCATGCTTGGCAATAAACAGAAAGTGCACAGTGGCATAGAGCCAGTGCTTGGCATCAACATAAAGTGCATGGTGGCATAGTGCCAGTGCTTGGCGATCAACAATGTGCAAGGTGGCATAGTGCCAGAGCTTGAAATCAACATATATTGCACGGTGGCATGAGCCAGTGCTTGGCAAGTTCAAGGTGGCATGGGACAGAGCTTGAACTGAATCAACATAGAGTGCACGGTGGCATGAGCCAGTGCTTGGCAAGTTCAAGGTGGCATGGGACAGAGCTTGAACTGAATCAACATAGAGTGCACGGTGGCATGAGCCAGTGCTTGGCAAGTTCAAGGTGGCATGGGACAGAGCTTGAACTGAATCAACATAGAGTGCACGGTGGCATGAGCCAGTGCTTGGCAAGTTCAAGGTGGCATGGGACAGAGCTTGAACTGAATCAACATAGAGTGCACGGTGGCATGAGCCAGTGCTTGGCAAGTTCAAGGTGGCATGGGACAGAGCTTGAAATCAACATAGAGTGCACGGTGGCATGAGCCAGTGCTTGGCAAGTTCAAGGTGGCATGGGACAGAGCTTGAAATCAACATAGAGTGCACGGTGGCATGAGCCAGTGCTTGGCAAGTTCAAGGTGGCATGGGCCAGAGCTTGAAATCCACATAGAGTGCACGGTGGCAAGAGCCAGTGCTTGGCAATCAACATAAAGTGCAAGGTGGCATGGGCCAGAGCTTGAAATCAACAGAGTGCACGGTGGCATAGAGCCAGTGCTTGGCAAGTGCAAGGTGGCATGGGACAGAGCTTGAACTGAATCAACAGAGAGTGCACGGTGGCAAGAGCCAGTGCTTGGCAATCAACATAAAGTGCAAGGTGGCATGGGCCAGAGCTTGAAATCAACAGAGTGCACGGTGGCATGAGCCAGTGCTTGGCAAGTGCAAGGTGGCATGGGACAGAGCTTGAACTGAATCAACATAGAGTGCACGGTGGCAAGAGCCAGTGCTTGGCAATCAACATAAAGTGCAAGGTGGCATTGGCCAGAGCTTGAAATCAACATAGAGTGCACGGTGGCATGAGCCAGTGCTTGGCAATCAATATAAAGTGCAAGGTGGCATAGTGCCAGTGCTGGGCAATAACAAAATGCAAGGTGGCATGTGCCAGTGCTTGGCAATAACAGAAAGTGTACCGTGGCATAGAACCAGTGCCTGGCAAAAACATAAAATGCAAGGTGGCATGGGCCAGTGGTTGGCAATAACATCAAGTGCACCGTGGCATAGAACCAGTGCTTAGCAATCAATATAAGGTGGCATTGGCCAGAGCTTGAAATCAACATAGAGTGCACGGTGGCATGAGCCAGTGCTTGGCAATCAATATAAAGTGCAAGGTGGCATAGTGCCAGTGCTGGGCAATAACAAAATGCAAGGTGGCATGTGCCAGTGCTTGGCAATAACAGAAAGTGTACCGTGGCATAGAACCAGTGCCTGGCAAAAACATAAAATGCAAGGTGGCATGGGCCAGTGGTTGGCAATAACATCAAGTGCACCGTGGCATAGAACCAGTGCTTAGCAATCAATATAAAGTGCACGGTGGCATGGTGCCAGTTCTTGGCAATAACATAAAGTGCAAGGTGGCATGGGCCAGTGCTTGGCAATAACAGAAAATGCACCGTGGCATAGAACCATACAAAAATAGCACATTCCACGGAGGGAGCCGATCATGACGTCATTCCGAAAACAGCCGAACATGTTGGAATTTCGAAAATGCAGGGTGCGGCATATGGCAGAACTCACACCCGCGGGGGCTTTTTAGCGCCAGCCAACAAGGCACCGCGAACTGATTTATAAAACTGGTGCAAACCGTGGGATTTCGAGCCAAGTTGCCAATTTGACGTTGATCGGTCAAACCTTCTGTAACATTCTGCTAAACATAATCTATGTTTTATGTCCAATACCAAATATCTGTACATGGGAGATAACCACCTACTTTACATACATGTACTATAACCAGAAGAGTGGTCCCCCTCTTCCCTAACTAAGATGGCTGAATAAACACACATGTATTTTACCTCTGTCTCCTGAGTCCACAATCCGAGCGAATCCTTCATAACACACACACCATCAAACATTACACCTTCCGTTGTGGTTCCAGAAAGAACCAAAGGCACGCCGCGCACGGACGATGCGAGATCGTTGTTAACAAAGGCCCACAGCATGATTACACATTTTACAGTAACTTGCGTGTTTTTCTTCCAGAGTGGTTTCATGCATTCGTTTTCTTACACACGAAGGGGCGCGTTGCCGAGGTAAAAACTTAGAAATGATGACGTGAGCGCCGGTCCGAGCTGCTATCACAGACGCAACTGCAAGAATCCGACCGGCTAACCCGCCGTTTGGGTCAGTGTCGAAGGAAATATCGTTATCGCCTATGATCAGCAATACCAGGTCGGGTTTCCGTACCGAAAGGGCTAGTATGTCTTCTTTTTCTAAAATGTCCAAAGTCTTTCCCCCGCGACACAAAACAACTTTACTGAATCGACCTTTCCCATCAGGTTGAAATCGGGGGGGGACCGAGGGTCTGTTCGACCGTAAAAATGGCCTACAATCACGGCGTGCTTTCCTGGCATCACGGCAAAATAAGATCAACAACGAAGAAAATTATAATGAATCACAGTACCTTGATGTTCGTTGAAGCGAAGACACGGGATCAAGTAGAAGAATAGAAGACACAAGAGAGCGAGAAGGAAGTATAAAGAAGAGAAGTTAGAGAAAAGACGAAGAATAAGTCAAGAGTAGAGACAGAGCAAAAAAGTGATGTTGTCTGTAGGTATAGACAAAGAAGAGAATGCCCGAACGAGGTCAAGGGGGAAGCATCCACGCGAAGCTGGCTGGCACAATCTCTGGCATTACCCAGCGATTGGTCCATGTGCTACTCATTAATATTCATGGGGTTACAGCAGAGGAATTCCGATTTCCCATAAATGTCCTTGTTTCCCACAAGACTTTTTAGGGGCACTTGACTGCATGGTGGCACTGTTTGAGATGTAAGTCGCCCTAAATGCCTTACATGAAACCCAGTTTCGACCCGTCAAAGTCATGTGACGGCGGTCAAATTAACTGACCTCCCTCTTGCTGCTACAATTGCTAACAACATGATACCGCAGGTATTGTATTGATGTTCGGATGGCTGTGTCTGCATGTTGTCTTATGCCTCACTGACCGTGCTGTTCTGGGATAGTAGGGAAGCGTCAAGTCGTTGTGATTTCCTTTGATAAGGGTTTGTGTGCGCATGCATACAGAGCAAGAAGCGAGGTAACCACCTTGATAGCTACAGACGTTCTAACGTGAATCGCAGTTGAAATAGAAATTTTGAGCACTTTAGCTATCACATTGATAGCTGCCAACGACGGGCGGGGTGGTAAGACGTGGGCCTCTTAATCGGAAGGTCGATGGTTCGAATCCCGGCCCCGGCCGCCAGGTGGGTTATAAGTGTAGAGATTTTTCCGATCTCCCAGGTCAACTTATGTGCAGACCTGCCAGTGGCTTATCCCCCTTCGTGTGTACACGCAAGCACAAGACCAAGTGTGCACGGAAAAGATCCTGTAATCCATGTCAGAGTTCGGTGGGTTATAGAAACACGAAAATATCCAGCATGCTTCCTCCGAAAGCGGCGTATGGCTGTCTAAATGGCGGGCTAAAAACAGTCATACACGTAAAATTCCATTCGTGCAAAAACATGAGTGTACGTGGGAGTTTCAGCCCACGAACGCAGAAGAAGAAGAAGAAGAAGATAGCTGCCAACATGAAACTAAATTTCACACTGGCTGTGAATACGCGTCCTGTAGTTTGCATTTTTGCCATACACCACGTACATTTGGTTCTGGACAGATAACTCTGTTATGATGTTTGCTTCAAGGCCATGTACAGGAATCAGGTGGGTCCATTTGTAGCTTGAATACCCATAATAAAAACAACAACCAAGAATGGTAAGTTATTGGAATGTTTCATTTGTGATGAAACAAAACGTTACTATCAGGGTACCAGAAAGAGAGAGGGAGAGAGATTTGTTTTGATATTGTCGTCCTAATCTTGACTATTATGAGTGGACTATTTGCGCCTCGTTATTTTATTTATGTTCTTACGTTTTATGTTGTTTATTGTAATGCTGTATACACCACATCTGAGTTTCTCCTCGTTGAGATAATAAAGTGTTCTATGTCTATGTCTCATCTCCCAATCCCCTCCTTAGCCTTATTGTCATTTTGCTCCAGCTATGTCCCATTAGAATGTTGTTGAGGGGGTCTGTGAAATGACCCGTTCACTCTTCTGCTCCCAGACTGAACCCTGCAGGAGGCAGGTAGATTGTAGAGGTTGCCGCTTGCTCTTCACACTGTGTTGCTTGAGTAGTGGAACATTGATTTCACTTGTCCTGGCTGTTGTATTAGCTTCTGAGAGGTTTAACTTAAACTTGCTGTTATATTATCTTCTGAGTGGTTTAACTTAAACTTGCTGTTATATTATCTTCTGAGTGGTTTAACTTAAACTTGCTGTTGTATTAGCTTCTGAGTGGTTTAACTTAAACTTGCTGTTGTATTAGCTTCTGAGTGATTTAACTTAAACTTGCTGTTATATTATCTTCTGAGTGATTTAACTTAAATTTGCTGTTATATTATCTTCTGAGTGATTTAACTTAAATTTGCTGTTGTATTAGCTTCTGAGTGATTTAACTTAAACTTGCTGTTGTATTTACTTCTGAGTGGTTTAACAAAACTTGATATTGTATTAGCTTGTAAGTGATTTAACAAAACTCGCCATTGTATTAGCTTCTGAGTGATTTAACAAAACTCGCTATTGTATTAGCTTCTGAGTGATTTAACAAAACTCGCTGTTGTATTAGCTTGTAAGTGATTTAACAAAACTCGCTATTGTATTAGCTTCTGAGTGATTTAACAAAACTCGCTGTTGTATTAGCTTGTGAGTGATTTAACAAAACTCGCTGTTGTACAAAACTCGCTATTGTATTAGCTTCTGTGTGGTTTAACTTAAACTTGCTGTTGTATTAGCTTCTGAGAGATTTACTCACTGTTAGTATTATCTTCTGAGAGATTTAATTAACTGAACTCATCTTCTGAGTGGGTTTGATTAATGAGTCTGTTATTTGACTTTGTCATTTTCAGCGTGTGGAGGAGTGTTCACACAGCCCACGGGACGCATCGTCACCCCCACCTACCCCTCCCCCTACGCCAGCAACAGCAACTGCACCTGGTTCATCACCGTGGACACAGCCAACATCATCGCTCTCAAGTCAGTACAGTGGAACCCCCCTTTTAAGACCCCCAGTTTAAGACTTCCCCCTTTTGAAAACCTTGATTTTCAGATGTTTTGTTCAAAACCTCTGTAAGTTCACCTCAATGTTAGACCACCTCCTGTATAGGACCTGATTTTCTCACATTTCTGGAGGCTTGAAAAGGGGGGGCCACTGTTCAATCAGTCTGAGAAAGTCTGAAAATGGGAGTCAATTTAGAGAGGTTAAAAACAGAAAATCTAATACAACACCATGAGAGCCTGAAAAAAGAGAGAGTTTGAAATTGGGGTGTCTTTTTTCAAGCTTTCTTTGTTATTTTAGTTTGAAAGGTGAAATAGGGGGATTTATCAACTCTTGTGTTATTTTAATTTTGCTCTGCAGTTGTCCTATTTACCTTTTCAAAGTGATCCCCACCCCCCGCTCAAAGAGGAATTTATTAGATAGTAACTTTGCTCTAAAAGTTTTCCTTTTTCAAAACATATTTAATTTATGATGATAATTTGTTTCTGCAGGTTTTCCATTTTCAATCTGGAGGCAAACGCTAGGTGCAGTTACGATTACTTAGCAGTGTACGACGGTGAAAGCCTGGATTCACCGCTGATTGGCCGATACTGCGGTGACACGGCTCCACCCGTCATCAAATCCACCAGCAACAAGATGGTGATAAACTTTGTCACCGACAGTTCTATCAGTCATGACGGCTTTGCTGGCGGATACTGGTCGACCTACGGTGAGTGTTGTGAAGGTGGTCATGACAATGAGGAGGAATGATTAATTGTCTAGAATTCTCGTGAGAGCTTATTGCGATACACATAAAAAATTAACACAGACTCACGCACGAACGCACACACACATATGCTGGCTGGGGGGGGGGGGGGGGGGGGGGTCGACTGTCGTACATGTACCATTCTTTAGGGACTATAATGCAACTTTTTTCCTCAACGTTTACCCTTGTGCCCTATTGACCGGTATTGCCTTGTGTATGACTACAGAAGAGTAGATATACCCACGCCACTATGTACAAAGAAAGGGAACTGTGAGCTCCTCCCTTATGATATGCATGTTTTTACTTCTTTGACCTGGACAAGTTTTCCTCTAGTTAAAACTCAGTCATTGACCCAGAGTCAGAAGGTCAGTGTCTGTAAACTAGGGCAGGCAGCTGGTCTCGGCTGAAAATATGGCCATTGACCTGAGGTCACAAGGCCAACCAGCTCTGAGAATGCAAACTCTTTGATTTCACCACACATGGAGAGAAAACGTATTTCCACTCTGTATACATCCTTTGACTCGCGGCCAATACATGGGAAGCGCCTATTGTGTGGATTTTTCTAATTTTTACTTTAAAATGGGGGTTGCGCCTTTTATAACTAAGCGCCTTATAGTCCTGAAAACACGGTACATGTTAGAACATAGGAGTTGCAGCCCATGACCGCAGAAGCAGCAGTATGAAGTGTCAGACCCCACCCTCTCACCCAGCCCACAGGCAGGTATTTAACAGTGTGTGTGCTTGTTTCCAATCTCAGATGACTGGCTAGGATGGCTTCAAGCTAGTAAAGGCAAGCTTAAAATGGTATCCTTACACGATATATCTTTAATGAAAATGCCAAGACACTATTTTCTTTGCTGAAAATCCAAAATGTTGCACTTTGGGCTTCACAAGGGTTGGCAGGTCAGGACACACACACACACACACACACAGACACACACAGACACACACATATACACACACACACACACACACACACACTGTATTTAAGAGTGTAATTTCAACAGGACCTCAGAATGGCTGTGGGGGAGTGGTGAACCGGACGAGCGGAGTTATCCGCTCCTTTGACGCGGACGGGGACGGATCTTACGAGAACGGCCTGGACTGTTACTGGACCATCTTCGTCTCCCAGAACAAGATTGTTTACCTCAACGTCACCGATCTGGACATCGAGAACGGCGGCCTTTCCTGCATCTACGACTACGTTGCTGTAAGTTGAGGATTCGTGGGTGGGGGTGGGGGATGGATGGGGAGTTTGGAATGAGAACTCAGAAGGGGGAGTTTGTGTGTTGGTCTGTGCTCGCTTGTTTTGGCACACAGATGGGGAGGGGGGGGGGGGTGGATGGGGAGATTGGAATGAGAAGGGGGAGTATGTGTGTACGCTTGTTTCGGCACACAGATGAGGGGGGTGGGGGGCAGTGTGTGTTAGCATGCTTGTTTTGGATCCTGTGTGTGTTTGTTTGTGTTTGGATATTTCAAATCAGATGGAGGGGGTTATCTGGAAGAATTTGTATGTTAAGTTTCATGAAAATTGGTCCAGTAGTTTTCTCGAAATCGAGCACACACACACACACACACACACACATCACACACACGCACACGCACACACACGCACACACATGCACACACACACACACACATGCACACACACACACACACACACACACACACACACACACACATCACACCACCACCACCACCACCACCATTTATAAAGGCTTGAAAGCCTTAAATCAGAGGTTGTTGAGAGGAGGGGCGGGGGTTCCACTATGCTAAAATGTTATTTGATCTGCTGTGCAGGTGTATGATGGAATGAGCGCCAACGCCCCTCTGATTGGGAAATACTGCAACAACGGCGCCCCTCACCCCCCCATCATGACGTCATCAAACGTAGCCTTCCTTCAGTTCCACACCGACGGCAGTGTCGTCCAGACAGGCTACAACATCTCTTATTCCGAGCGTAACAGTGAGTGAAGAAATACAGAGTGATAATGATGATAATAATTCATGATGTTTATATAGCGCAGACATTGAGGGAGAACCTAGTTGCTCCAAGCACAATCAAGGTAAAAAGAAAAGTATTGACAAGAATAGTTGTAGTACATGTGCGCACGCATGCATGCACACACACATGCTCGCACGCACACACACACACACACATCTGGCACGCAGACCAAATAACCCACTAAAGCTACATGCCTCAATACAAAAAATGATACATTTTCGTGACTGGTCCTTAACGTTTTGTGTGTGAAGAGTCTATATTGGTTGCAGTGTGTATATATTTGTGTCCCCTTCGTGTGGTATTGTAGTGGTGTGCGGAGGGACGCTAAACGCCACCCAGACAGCGCAGAACATCACGTCGCCTGGCTACCCCAACCCTTACGCTCAGGACGCTCGGTGTCGCTGGTCCATCGACTCTGGCTCTAACTCGCGCCAAGTGTCCTTGACCTTGGTGGATTTGTCCTTGGCCAATGACTCTTCGTGTTCGTCGGAATACGTCCAGTTTAGGGATTCCCCGTTGGTGAGTGGGTATAGTTTATCTTTTTGGTTTAAACCATTTCATTCAGATATTTGTAGAGAACAATGCCGCGTACAGTTAATACGTTTGTGTATTAAAACTGATTCAAAACTTGACTAAATGTTACACAAAAATTAAAAAATGTATTGAAAGTCTAATTATAGATAGAAGGGTAACTTTTGCTGGAAGTTTGATTTATCAGTATTATTCTTTGTAGTGGACAAACAAATCTTGACTAAATGTTGCAAGAAAAATTAGTTTATGGAAAGTCTAATTATAGATAAAAGGAAACTTTGACTGGAAGTTTGACCTATCAATATCATTCTTTGTAGTGGATAAGCAAGATGCACAGCAGACAGATAGTCATTACTGGTCTCAAGCTGCTTGAAAGAATCATAAAACAAAGAAATTACATATCTTATCCCAATTCACATAAAGCAATTTACTTCAGTTTAGTGCTAGAACGCTGAAACTACGCTCCACCCTGGTAGGGGGGAAGTAACCCTAAAAATAGAACAGCCTTGGTCACATGACAACGCCAGGTCAAGGTTACCTTCCAACATGCATTGCGCACGCGTGCTCTCGCCGCCATGATTTATTCATTCTACTCGATAGCGTCTAAGGACGTGTTTTGGATTACGCTCGGGCTATTCTTTAGCCCACTGCTTTTTTGGCAGACTACACCCTGGTCACGTCTGTATCTTAGCTTTCTAGCTGAGATTGGGTGAGATTTTTCCATTTTCTTTCGTTGTAGTTTCGTTGGCCACGAGTTAGTCTTTGTTTACTTTCGTCTGCAAGACTAACGCCAGTATGGCTGACAGTGCGAAGAAGAAACCCAGCTCTAGACAGGTAGCCATTACTGAGTCTCCGTCTAAGAAAGCGGCTAAGAAGCCCAAGGGTTCTAAACCTACAGTTACTGTGTTTGAGACAGTTTCTCAGAATACTTTCACGGTAGAAATTGACAATCCTAAGAGTCCGATAATGCCGGCGTTGAAGCAGTGTCGTAGCAGTGGAAGAAGCAGGGAGATACAACCTAGAGTTAGCTTCCCTTTCGGAAACGCTACTCAGGTCCCTCTCCCGTTCTATCGCTACGTCCTTGGAACCGTTTGAGTTTCGACAGGACGCGAGCGAAAAGGATGTGACGACGCTGCTCGCTACTTTGGCCAAAGTTTCTGCGCATCTTTATGCACACGCGGTGCACACACGCAGGTCAGCGTTTCTCTCGGGTTCCAGGATCCAAGACAAAGCCACGCTTGAGGCTCTCAAGTTATCCCCGTTCACGGAGGGTGCCTTGTTGGGGCAGCCGTCTCTCGACGCGCTTCACAAGCAAACCCGGGACGATCGGGATTTGGCTATAGCCGAGATTATTCAATAGCGCAACACGGCTTTCTTAAGCCTCAGACCAAGAGCTTCGGACCGCCTAAACCTTCCGCCTCTTCGGCGAATAGGGGCAGGTCAGCACAAGCCAGCTCTTCTTCACGAGGACGGGGAAGAGGCGCGCCTTACCCTAAGAAGAAGCCGTCTTTCGGCAATTCAAGGGGGTCGGGACGCGAAGCACACCCCCAATGATGCGACCCCGAACCACTAGCCCATGCAACCACCACGCCTTTGGTCGCAGGCAGCCTGTCATGGTCCCTTGCTCTTTGGTTACTAAAGGTAAACAGTCAGTGGATAGTGGGTATAGTGCGTTCGGGGTTCAGACTACTCTGGAAGGAGGGGAAGACTCCCTTAACCAGAGTTCCACCGTTGTTCAAGTTTCGCGTCAAACCGGAAGCCATAATGACAATACAAAGAAAAGTCTTGTCTCCTCCGAACAGATTTCTGAGACAAATCAAGTTCACAATGGAGACACCAGAGTCAGTCAGAGACGCTTCCCAATCAGGCTGGGGTGTTCATCGTTCTCACCACACAGCCTCAGGCACGTGGACAACAGGTTAAGCCCTCTCACACATCAATGTGCTCGAGTTAGAGGCTGTAGCCCACGGTCTTCAGAGCTTTCTATCGCTGGTGACAGGCAAACATGTTCGTCTTCATACAGACAATACGACTGTTGCATCCTACATGAACAAACAGGGCGGTTCCCGCTCTCTCACGCTTTTACTCAGAGCATGCCAAATTCTGAAGTGGTGTCACCAGCATCAGATCATGGTATCAGCAAAATATCTGCCGGGAAAACTGAATGTTTTGGCAGATTCGCTCAGTCGATCCTTGAAAGTACTCCACATGGAGTGGACAATCACCCACCACGCTCTCCGGCGGCTTTGGGTGCAGGCGGACAAACCGATAGTCGATCTTTTTGCAACCCGGTTCTCAAGGACGCTACCGGTGTTCATATCCCCGTTTCCGGACCCGGAAGCCTGGAAAGTGAATGCACCGGAAGTCGACTGGACACGACGCACAGCTTATGCTTTTCCACCATTCCAACTTCTCGGAAAAGTGCTGAGGGAAGCAGAGTCGAAACGACCATCCCTGATTCTAGTCGCTCCAATGTGGTCGAGTCAGCATTGGTTTCCGGATCTCCCCCGCTTAGCAGAAGGTCCTCCCATTCCTCTAAACCTGGAAAAGGGAGAATTACTGCAACCACGCACTGGCATTCAGCTCGAGAACTCACAGTCCCTGCTCCTTCACGCATGGAGACTGTGAGAAGATCCCTGCGACGGTCGGGTGCCTCGGATGGGACACTGGATTTGGTTCAAAAAGCGCACAGGACGTCTACGAGTTCAGTGTACGCTTCACATTGGACAGCTTGGGTTAAATGGTGCGCGGAGAATCAGGTCAGTTCTGTCTCCCCGCGTTCTATGCAGGTAGCTAATCACTTATCTTGGTTAGCAGCTCAGGGCAGCTCCCCCTCGTCTCTTTGAGTTAGACGTTCTGCTATTTTGGCTACGCTGAGGCAGTTGGGTCACAACATTAACCTCTGCGGTGTTATTGCTAGTGTCCTGAAAGGTGCGTCGATAGGTTTTGCTAGAATCAGAGCCCCAGTTTCTGCTTGGGATCTCTTCCTTATTCTAGAATTCTTAAGATCGCAAGATTTTGAACCGTTGCAATCAGCAAGCTTAGTTAATCTTACCCGTTAGACACTTTTGCTTGTTCTTTTGGCCACTGCAAGAAGAGTCAGTGAAATTCATGCCCTCTCAGGCTTATCTAGAGACATAGCTTTTGAAAAAGATGGCTCTATTTCTTTACGTTTTAGGCCGGATTTTCTAGCCAAAAACCAGAAGCCTGATCAAGTTTCCCCCATAATCAGAATTCTTCCTCTTAGCAAAATTCTGGTGCCAGGAGACCCCGATTTGTCTAACTGCCCAGTTCGAGCTCTTAGCAGTTATCTGTCCCGCACGGCTCCTATCAGAGCTAAACAGCAGAAGCTTCTTTTCTTATCTCTGAACACTGCTAGAGACAAAGACATATCTAAGGTAACTCTTGCTAAATGGGTCTCAACGCTGATCAAACAAGCGTATGAGTGGTGGCGCAAAAAGAAGGGGGGGGGGGCAGTCAGTTCTCCCTCTAACGTCGGCAAGGACACATGAGGCAAGATCCTGGGCATCCTCCTTAGCTGTGCTAAGATCAGGAAGATTATCCGAGGTCCTCCATTCTGCCTACTGGAGATCAGAGGATGTTTTCATCAACTATTACCTGCGTGACATTTCCAGTGCGCGACAGGATGGTACCAAGGCGATACCAGCGATGGTAGCAGCTGGGCAATTGTTTCCTAGCTCATAGGTGAGCACCCCACCATCTTAATTAGCAATCTGCTATTTGTGAATTGGGATAAGATATGTAATTTAATCGAAAATTTTAATAATAAATTTTCATTTGATTAATATACTTACCCAATCCACATACTAAAGTCCCTCCCGCCTACCCCGCTTTAGATTCCCCAAGGGCGCTTCGAGCGAATGAATAAAACATGGCGGCGAGAGCACGCATGCGCAATGCATGTTGGGAGGTAACCTTGACCTGGCGTTGTCATGTGACCGTCAAGGCTGTTCTATTTTTAGGGTTACTTCCCCCCTACCAGGGTGGAGCGTAGTTTCAGCGTTCTAGCTCATTTTTATCTATGCCTATACAATTTTGCCAGGAAAGACCCTTTTGTCAATCGTGGGATCTTTAACGTGTACACCCCAATGTAGTGTACACGAAGGGACCTCGGTTTTTCGTCCCATCCGAAAGACTAGCACTTGAACCCACCACCTCGGTTAGGAAAGGGGGGAGAAAATTGCTAACGCCCTGACCCAGGGTCGAACTCGCAACCTCTCGCTTCCGAGCGCAAGTGCGTTACCACTCGGCCACCCAGACATTTCAAATGAAAATTTATTATTATAATTTTTGATTGTAGGTTATTGGAATGTTTAATTGTGGACAAAACAAAACTTTACAAGTTATGTCTCAAGTTACTTTTTGTAACATAGGAGGAAGCAGCAAAATGATCAGCATTTTCCTTTTCCTTTTTATAGATTTTTTCTCTCTCTCCCTTTCTCTCCCTCTAGGGTGTGTACGGTCAGGACGTGTACTTCTGTGGGAGCTCCATTCCCCAGACGTTCGACTCCGTGGGCCGAGTGGTGCAGGTGATTTACAACATACCTGGAGGCTCCACCAGTCGCGGGTTCAAACTCAACTACTCTTGGGCAGGTAAAACAGCCCTCCATTTTGGGATTGATGGGGAAGTGGGTGATGAGGGGAATTAGAAGGGGGGCCGACGGGTGCAGGACGTGGCCTAGTGGATAAGATGCAGGCCTTTCAAGCGGAGGGTCATGGGTTCGAATCCTGGCCGCGCCTGGTAGACCAGTTAGTGCCTTATCCCCCGTCGTGTGTACACGCAAGTACAAGACCAAGTGCGCACTGAAATCCATGTCAGAGTTCGGTGGGTTATAGAAACACAAAAATATCAAGCATGTGTGAGACGGTGACTGTATTGCATTGTTGCGCGTCTTGTTGGATTGTTTTGCGAGTTGTTGTGGCGCACTAATTAGACGTGTGCAAGATATATCACGTGAGACCGCGAGACTCGTAAGAGATCTCAGCAGTCGAGCGGGAACGTTGAGAAAGTAAAGAACAAGAAACGACTTGCTCGACTCAATCTTTTATTGGTTTGACGGAGAAGATTCCACCAACGAACAATAGAGCAACAACAACACCACACATGCATCCCCTGAAAGCAGCGTATGGCTGCCTAAATGGCGTGTTAAAAACGGTCATACATGTAACAACAACACCACACAAGCATCCCCTGAAAGCAGCGTATGGCTGCCTAAATGGCGTGTTGAAAACGGTCATACATGTAACAACAACACCACACATGCATCCCCTGAAAGCAGCGTATGGCTGCCTAAATGGCGTGTTGAAAACGGTCATACATGTAACAACAACACCACACATGCATCCCCTGAAAGCAGCGTATGGCTGCCTAAATGGCGTGTTGAAAACGGTCATACATGTAACAACAACACCACACAAGCATCCCCTGAAAGCAGCGTATGGCTGCCTAAATGGCGTGTTGAAAACGGTCATACATGTAACAACAACACCACACAAGCATCCCCTGAAAGCAGCGTATGGCTGCCTAAATGGCGTGTTGAAAACGGTCATACATGTAACAACAACACCACACAAGCATCCCCTGAAAGCAGCGTATGGCTGCCTAAATGGCGTGTTGAAAACGGTCATACATGTAACAACAACACCACACATGCATCCCCTGAAAGCAGCGTATGGCTGCCTAAATGGCGTGTTGAAAACGGTCATACATGTAACAACAACACCACACAAGCATCCCCTGAAAGCAGCGTATGGCTGCCTAAATGGCGTGTTGAAAACGGTCATACATGTAAAAACAACACCACACATGCATCCCCTGAAAGCAGCGTATGGCTGCCTAAATGGCGTGTTGAAAACAGTCATACATGTAACAACAACACCACACATGCATCCCCTGAAAGCAGCGTATGGCTGCCTAAATGGCGTGTTGAAAACAGTCATACATGTAACAACAACACCACACAAGCATCCCCTGAAAGCAGCGTATGGCTGCCTAAATGGCGTGTTAAAAACGGTCATACATGTAACAACAACACCACACATGCATCCCCTGAAAGCAGCGTATGGCTGCCTAAATGGCGTGTTGAAAACGGTCATACATGTAAAAACAACACCACACAAGCATCCCCTGAAAGCAGCGTATGGCTGCCTAAATGGCGTGTTAAAAACGGTCATACATGTAACAACAACACCACACATGCATCCCCTGAAAGCAGCGTATGGCTGCCTAAATGGCGTGTTGAAAACGGTCATACATGTAAAAACAACACCACACAAGCATCCCCTGAAAGCAGCGTATGGCTGCCTAAATGGCGTGTTGAAAACGGTCATACATGTAAAAACAACACCACACAAGCATCCCCTGAAAGCAGCGTATGGCTGCCTAAATGGCGTGTTGAAAACGGTCATACATGTAACAACAACACCACACAAGCATCCCCTGAAAGCAGCGTATGGCTGCCTAAATGGCGTGTTGAAAACGGTCATACATGTAAAAACAACACCACACAAGCATCCCCTGAAAGCAGCGTATGGCTGCCTAAATGGCGTGTTGAAAACGGTCATACATGTAACAACAACACCACACAAGCATCCCCTGAAAGCAGCGTATGGCTGCCTAAATGGCGTGTTGAAAACGGTCATACATGTAACAACAACACCACACAAGCATCCCCTGAAAGCAGCGTATGGCTGCCTAAATGGCGTGTTGAAAACGGTCATACATGTAACAACAACACCACACAAGCATCCCCTGAAAGCAGCGTATGGCTGCCTAAATGGCGTGTTAAAAACAGTCATACATGTAAAAACAACACCACACAAGCATCCCCTGAAAGCAGCGTATGGCTGCCTAAATGGCGTGTTGAAAACGGTCATACATGTAACAACAACACCACACAAGCATCCCCTGAAAGCAGCGTATGGCTGCCTAAATGGCGTGTTAAAAACAGTCATACATGTAAAAACAACACCACACAAGCATCCCCTGAAAGCAGCGTATGGCTGCCTAAATGGCGTGTTGAAAACGGTCATACATGTAACAACAACACCACACAAGCATCCCCTGAAAGCAGCGTATGGCTGCCTAAATGGCGTGTTAAAAACAGTCATACATGTAAAAACAACACCACACAAGCATCCCCTGAAAGCAGCGTATGGCTGCCTAAATGGCGTGTTGAAAACGGTCATACATGTAACAACAACACCACACATGCATCCCCTGAAAGCAGCGTATGGCTGCCTAAATGGCGTGTTAAAAACGGTCATACATGTAAAAACGAAGTCGTGCAAAAAACAGCAGTGTATGTGGGAGTTTCAGCTTATTAAGACAGGAGAAGAAGTCTGGGTACATGCTTATCCCACCACCCTTGATCACAACACACTTATCTTATCTCCTGTGCAGACTGCAACAAGAACTTTGTGGCGAGCAGTGGCCGCATCACCAGTCCCGGCTACCCTGGCCTGTATCCTAGCAACGCCAATTGTGTCATCACCGTAACGGCACCCGTCGGCACCAAGCTGGCTCTCTACTTCTCCAAGTTCTTCATTGAGCCGCACTCCAGCTGTCTCTATGACTACCTGCAGGTGAGTTTGCTTTTGTGGCCAAGTGGATATAAGACGCCGACTGTACTCTACAATCTCTGATAGCACGTTATTGTGTTCCTCTGAATCTAAAAGACAATAATTGACTGCCTGTTACACAAACTGAGTGGCTGCGGTTGACTTCAAAGAAACTAGCGATTTGCAGAAACTTTGTCTGCTTGGGCAATGGTAAGTTGCAGATCATGTGATTTGATCATAATCCTACCACTGCAGTGCATTTTTAAGCGCAATACTCATTCTACACAGGCACAGCAACAGACAGTATTAAATGTTTGGAAATCTCAGTGGCCCGGCCGGCATTCCAAAACAGGAGAAAGTTGCATGGTTTTTGGTAGCCTACTTCCCCGCCATCAAGTGAAAAGAGCAGCAGGCACCATTCAACTCGCACACCCACTTGCATGACCTGCATCCGGGCTGCCTTTCTTCAAACTTTCAAAACTTGATTTGTACTGATCTGATAAAAGGATTCTTTCTTGTTTTAAGAACGTGTGTCTCACATCCTGTCAATTTATTCTTTAGATTTTAAAAAGTTAGGCCTGGCGCGCCATATCGAGGCTTCAAATCCGCACTTATATACGTCCTTCCAAAATAAATTCTTTGAAAAATGCTTGGTCATTATGAGAACACATTCAGGACATAGTTATCTTTGCTCAGTCAGATCTGTGTGCTTTAGACTGTCCTTGCTCTCTCTGCATCGACTCAATTCACCCAATTTGTGATGGCCAGGTTCGTAACGGGACGACCAACCAGGCCCCAGAGGTCGCGCGACTGTGCGGCCGCACCCTCCCGGACCCTGTGTTCCTCCCGTCCAACACCGCCTACCTCAACTTCCGCACAGACACCTCCCTGCAACATCCGGGATACGAAATCTCCTTCACCTCAACCACAGGCGGTGAGTTGTGGACAGTTTTTCAGTTGGTTTCATTTTGAGTCTAGACAGTGGAACCCCCCTCATAAGACCTAAAAAAAATGTGAGAAAACCAGGTCTTGAAAAGAAGGGAGTCTTAAAATGTTTGTACAGTGGTACCTGTGATGAAAGGACACCCTTGGGACCAGCCAAAAGTGGCCCTACATTGCAGGTGGCCTGTCATGACAGGTACATTCAGGTACAGATTATAAAAAAAAAGGACAACAGGAGTTGTTCTTTTAAGGGAGATGTCCTCTCATTGGAGGTGTCCTCTCATTGGAGGGGCCACACATTGTAGATACTACTGTTGAAATACAGAGGCTATGAACAGAAAATGTGACCAATTAAGGTCTTAAAAGGGAGGAAGTGTGATGGTGGGGGGAGGCTTATAGGTAGAGTGTGGACATCAGAATTATGGCCCCGGATGCCTCGGAAATCACATTTTTCTGTGTAAATGCGGAAGAATCCCTACTCCAAGTTTGACCTAATCTTTGACGTTTCTCACGTTAATGTGTTGTCCAGGTCAGGGATGCGGTGGACAGCTGACCGGCATCAACGGGAGTCTGACCAGTCCCAACTTCCCCGGCAATTTCTCTGATGTTGCGCAGTGCGTCTGGACCATCAGCGTACCCGCCCGGCGCAGTCTTCGTTTGTCCTTCACCTATTTCGCCACGCCCGGTCAGAGCGACTGTGTTAATAATTACCTGGAGGTCTTCAACGGTCCCACCGTTTCCTCTCCTACTTTAGGACAGTTCTGTGATGTAAGTGCATTCTGTTGACTTGTCAAAAGATAAACAACACCCAAGTGCTATGTTTGCGCTTTGACCTAAAAAAAAGTCTTTGAGATGTGATAGGCAAATTTAAGGCCTTGTTTCAGATGTTTTCTTGTTGTTAATCAGATGATTAGGGATTATCTAGATGAACAGAAAGTTTTACCAAAAGGTTTTATTAAACATTTTTGGTCTTTCAGCTATAATATGATATTTTTGTTGTTGTTACATTTGAAGATGAGCAGCAAAATGGCTGTCCTTGAACTTGGTTTGCTGTTGATGTCAGTTCTGCAGGCTTACCGCCACTTGAAACAATTTTGGAGAAAAAAGAAAATCCTCCTCCCCCAAACACACACTCACATTATGTATGCTGCCGTACATCTTCTAACCTTGTTCTGGTTCATCATTCTTTCAGAGTCGGCCGTCGAACCTGACAGCCGGAGGAAACTCGGCCACCGTGCGGCTGACCTCCACGGGGTCAAGTCCCGCCCCCAGTTTCCGTATCATCTACACCAGCTGAGTCACCACAGATCCAGGCTGACAAACTTTCATGTGTTACTATTCATTGACTTGTTTTTCTTCTTCTGCATCTTCTTTTTTTTATGGTTTGAACTATTTCACATTACCCTGTTAAAGAAATGTAATCTTGAAGCCTGTACTTGAATATCCCTTTCTATAAGTCCCCCCCTCCCCCAAAGTTTATTTGTTTTTTTCATGCAAATAAGTTTCATCATCTTTTTTGTTTTTTGTTTATGTAGATGTGTACCACAACAATAAATGTCCATAGGAGAACATTGAATATTGAATTTATTATTTTGTTTTGTTTTATTAAGTTTGAAAGGTATAATAGCTTTAAAACTGCTTTAAGTTTATGACCTTTAATTCCATATTTCTGTATGTGCAAGACAAAAATTAGTTGCATTTATTATTGATTGTCTCGTCTTAGATGTACTTTTTATGAAGAAATAATTTACACATGATATGTATGTAGGTTAGAAAATGTATGGTACATCACATGTATGTTATTCATACAAACAATGCCAAACATTCCCCTTTTCAAGAGATGTGGTGCGTACCTGTTGGTTGAAACATGGTTTTTACAACTCACAAAAATAGATGCGCTTCCTGTTTTTAAAGCAGGAAAAAGGGAAAATGTGGCAAAGAGGAAGGTTTAATAGAAGTTCACAGCAGCAGCTTTGGTACATTTTCAACAAATTACTTATTTATCACTTTTTGAAAAACATTCTTTTTATTGTCGCGTTCATTTTTATGCAGCAGTTCCTTTAGATGCTGCTACTTTTGGGCTGTCTCAATCTCTCTGTGTTCTTCACAAATACGCAGTCCTTCAAAACTATTGACAATAGATTGCAAATAATACCAACAGGTAAACAAATCGTCAAAGCAGTCCGTGACAGAAGTTAAAGAAATTGCTTGTAACTTTTTAATTGTCAGATGCTAATTATATTCTGGATTTGATTTCCAGAGGTTTGACACTCAGGTTAAAGAAACCATATCTTTCCATCTGTATCCAATCAAATGTGTTAATTACTAATGCATAATATTTGTATATGTATCTTCATTCAAATTAATGGTGCGTAATAATGATGCTGATTATAGTTGGTGATTGTACATAATTATTGTCATCTCTTTTTGCACATTGTTGTCAATTTTAGGGCCCTAGAATTGTTGTATGTGATCTGTTTCACAGTCTGTCTTTGAGCATGTACATATTTACTGTCTGTTGAATTTGTACATAAATACGTTCTTACTTATCTATCATGCACACGTGACATTTTCAAAATTATAATTTTGCAGAAGAAAACGAGTATGACCAAATCAAATTTTCTTTGTTGTTCTTTTAGGGAGGTTGAGAATGAAGTGTTTATATTAATGCAAGAACACACAGGCACACATGCATACGCGCATACACTCTCACACACACACACACACACACACACACACACACACTCACTCACACACACACACATGCATGCCCACAGAGAGAATACAGGTTCAGTGGAACCCCAATTTGTGTGTGCATGCTTTTGTGTTTCGGTGTGTATGATTGTGTGTGCGTTCAATCCATTCTTGCCACCTACTATTAATCACAGTGCTACAAACCTTGCAACTTGCATTACACGATGAAATTCCACGATTATTTTTTGGATCATTCATCTTTTTCCAATCATACTATGCACATACCCGTGCTGGATCTAGGAGGGGGGGGGGGGGGGGGTAAGACCTCCCCAGTACCTGCTTTCCCAGCACCTGTACCCTTTACTTCATTTTAGAAGCCCCTACCCTCTGATACGCTAGGTCAAGCCCTGAACACACACATACACTTGTTTTTTAGTTGTTTTTTTACAAAAATACTGCTTTCTTAATGGCTATTGGTTATCTAATATGTAATTGTAATTGTTTCACTGATACAAACTACTGACGTCTTTACCCAGAGCACAAGCATATATAGACACAAAACATATGGTCTCTATGTTTGACATTTTCCTATATATACTGAGTCAGTTCTTTTACGGTATTCTAAAATACAAACACCCCCCCAACACACACACTTACACACACACACTTTTTTTTAGCTGATTTCATTGCTGTAAACAGGCTTACTATACGCCGGACACGGTTAGATAACCAGGAGTTACATGTATCTTCAGTTTTCGGGCGTCAGCACTTTCAACTAAATTGGTTTTATCAGGGGTGATAATTTTACAAAGTTTCAAGTATTTACGTCAAGTGGTTTGATTGTTACGGTTTTTAACAAAATCGGTTATGGCCTCTACAGTAGAAGGTTTTACATTGAGCAATAGCCACACCCATCCGACTTGAACCCTCCAGAACCTTGTGTGCAGACCTGCTAGCGCCTTATCCCCCTTCGTATGTACACGCAAGCTCAAGACCAAGTGCGCACGGAAAAGATCCTGTAATCCATGTCAGAGTTCGGTGGGTTATAGAAACACGAAAATACCCAGCATGCCTCCCCTGAAAGCGGCGTATGCTGCAGTGCCTGAATGGCGGGGTAAAAACGGTCAAACACGTAAAAAGCCACTCGTGAGTGAACGCCCATGAACGAAGAAGAACCCTCCAGACTCCCTGTAATTGCTGTTTCAACTCAAATACATGTATTGTCTGAAAATGGTTTTCGTATGAGAGGCCCTTCAGAAAAACAAACAGGTCAAAAATCTAAAGGGCTAAAATCGGCTAAAATCACCCAATGCCAAGCCTCGTACTTTTGAGGCAATCCCCGAATTTGGAATACATTTTCGAAAGAGCAAAACAAAATCAGACAACTTATCACCCCACATCTCAAGCCGATGTACACCACATATGAAATTAATTCACTGAAAAACATAGGAGTTATTAGCATTTCATTGGGTGGCATTTTTGGGTCACCCTGTATTCTGCAATTTGTCAATCAGTTTGGCTCCACCAGCCATTTTACAGTGAAATATTTCTGTGGGGACTCGACTGTCCATTTGGCCACTCTTGCTGCAATGAATATAACGAATAAGGGCCTTTGTTGAGCAGCATGTGTTCCTATGTTGAGCCCCTGATCACCCTTACACACATAAATACACGTACACGCTCGCACACACACACATACACGCACGCACACACAAACGCGCGCACACGCACGCACGCACATTCATAAACGCACACACACAAACGCACGCACACACACAGACACCTGCACACACACACACACACATACACACACACAAACACACCACACACACACACGACACACATACACACAAACCGAAACACACCGGCCACACACACACACACACACACACATTACTGACTGAGGCGAACTCTACAGTTGCAAAACGTCAACGTTTTCCACGTGCTGAATCCGTGTAACAGTGACAACTTTTCTCGTTCAAACACTCAGTGGCGTAGTGGTTGTGGCATGGCGGTCTAAAAATCGCACAAGATTTGTTTTCTGGGAAAAATAATCAGGAGTTATTAGAAAGTATTCAGATCATGATACTCGTGAACTGTCTTGACAAGATTTTCAATTCCTACACAACAACGAAACCACAAAAGTTGCCTTGTATCCTTGTCAGAGCTTGCGGATTGTCGTTTTGCAACGCAGTGGCGGAGGCCGAAAGCGGAACTAACGAACTCGGACTCAAGCAGAAAAAACCCACCTTTTGCCTCACGACTTCAAAGGTGAGGTTTTGTCAAGGTTGTGTGAACTTAATTGCCCGTCTTCATGTAGGCTTTTTGTCAATGTTCTTCATAAGTTTGGCAAATAATAGATGCACTGCTTTGATAATAGATAATCAGGGCCGGACCCAGGGGGGGGTTCCAGGGGTTCCGGAACCCCATCCCTGGTAAAAGCATGTACCTTGCTTTGACTTTTACTAGTTTTAGCACCAAAACAATGCTGCTCTTAACCCTCAAAACAAGGCCCAGAATGCACCAGATTGCACAGATTTTAACCGTTTTTCAAACATTTTCCGGGGGAGCATGCCCCCGGACCCCCCTAGTTCGCGCGCCTGCAAAGCAGGCGCGCGCTTGTGGCTTCGCCACTTCGCTGATTTGCCCCCCAAAAAAAGGAGGAACCCCCCCCTTACAACTCATTTGGTCCGGCCCTGATAATTGAGGGTCGTATTTGAAGGATATGTATTTGTTTATTGGAAAAAATGGCAGCATAAATGCGTTTTGCTCAAATATAAATCAAAGTTTGCGTGTGACATGTTCAGAGCACGTACGTGTAAAATGAATTGACCGGTTACACTTTGACTTTCAAGTTGCAGGTGTGTGAATTCTCTCAAAATTTGATGGTTTCTTTTTCATGTTACAGTTGGCAGTTCACTACCACATTTGTCATTTGAGAAAAGGGATTCTGATGCGTGTATCATTGTTACATTTGTCATTTCTGTCAAGATATGAATCTTTCTGTCAGAAAGTTGTGCACCTTTGTTTTTCTGTCAGCAATATTGTGCACAAATGTTGGCTCTTATTAGTTTGTCATGGCCCGCCTTCCTTCTTGCTTTTTATATTTAGTCAAGTTTTGACTAAATATTTTAACATCGAGGGGGAATCGAAACGAGGGTCGTGGTGTATGTGCGTGTGTGTGTGCGTGTGTGCGTGTGTGTGTGTGTGTGTCTGTGTGTGTGTGTAGAGCGATTCAGACTAAACTACTGGACCGATCTTTATGAAATTTGACATGAGAGTTCCTGGGTATGAAATCCCCGAACATTTTTTTCATTTTTTTGATAAATGTCTTTGATGACGTCATATCCGGCTTTTCGTGAAAGTTGAGGCGGCACTGTCACGCCCTCATTTTTCAACCAAATTGGTTGAAATTTTGGTCAAGTAATCTTCGACGAAGCCCGGACTTCGGTATTGCATTTCAGCTTGGTGGCTTAAAAATTAATTAATGACTTTGGTCATTAAAAATCTGAAAATTGTAAAAAAAAATAAAAATGTATAAAACAATCCAAATTTACGTTCATCTTATTCTCCATCATTTGCTGGTTCCAAAAACATATAAATATGTTATATTCGGATTAAAAACAAGCTCTGAAAATTAAATATATAAAATTTATTATCAAAATTAAATTGTCCAAATCAATTTAAAAACACTTTCATCTTATTCCTTGTCGGTTCCTGATTCCAAAAACATATAGATATGATATGTTTGGATTTAAAACACGCTCAGAAAGTTAAAACAAAGAGAGGTACAGAAAAGCGTGCTATCCTTCTTAGCGCAACTACTACCCCGCTCTTCTTGTCAATTTCACTGCCTTTGCCATGAGCGGTGGACTGACGATGCTACGAGTATACGGTCTTGCTGAAAAATGGCATTGCGTTCAGTTTCATTCTGTGAGTTCGACAGCTACTTGACTAAATATTGTATTTTCGCCTTACGCGACTTGTTTTTTCTTCTCGAAAAACACGTCTCGAAAAAATAAGCTAGAAATTGATTTGCAAAAAACAATTACAACAAACAAACAACACGAACAATCGAAAGAGCCGAGCAAAAAACCTGCATTTTCACGACTATTAACATTGCTGTTGTTTGTATTTCAGGAAGGTGATTGGTCTCTGGAAATTTATGCCAGAATGGATCATGTAAGCAGCAACACATGCAACGCTTTATGGATACAACCTGTGCAACATGGGCTTCGTTGAGTGAACTTCATTGGACTGGATTGTTTCGCATGGGAGAGTTGTGCATCGATGATGATTCTGCGGACTGTTTCATTACCATATATTCTGTTCGTGCAATTTCAAATGATGGACTTTATCTGAGCATTTCATCACGACGGAATATAGTGAAGGAGACTCTTTTTCTGTACAAAGGATTTGGATTCATGAACTACAAGAAGAAAAAGATGTGTCAGAACAGTTAATTAGAGAATCTAAGCTAGTCTCCAATGCTGCTGCAGTGAAGCAGGATTTTCACTACAAAGAATCTGGATTCCTCACTTCCGAGAAGAAGAAGAAAGAAAGTAAGAAAGAAATGTTCGACCGGATTATTACATGGAATTTCTGCGAGTGTTGTTCCGATGAATTTCGTGGAAGTGTGAGCGCGAGACTGCTGGTGGAATTTTGCTGAACAGTTTGTGCCACCCCAAGAATGTCTTGAACAATTGGTCAGTGAGGATGACAGCATTTCGGACAGTGCTGTTCCAGTGACACTGCAGGAAGGACAGCCAGCGGAACACTTTGTTTCCAGCTTGCAGCGTCTTGTGAACGACCATGCAGTCATTTTGTGCTGAAACGTGAGCGTCATGAAAGTGATGGAAGCATCAGACATCGGGGGTGAGTACTCCTTGGTGTCTACCTTACATTGTGTTGTTTTGTCTTCTTAGTGTTGTTTTTTGTGCCCATTTTTATCCATTCTTTTGGTGAGTAAATTCCAGTTTTGACTTGCTACTTGATAATTGTTGAACTTATTTTCCGATACTACTCAATTGTATTGCCTGGTTTTGCTTCTTATGATGAATACCATTGTTTCCCCCAATCTGTTTTGAATCTTCTTGTCAGAGTCCTTTGGTGTCTTGTCTTGTCTTGTCTTAGTTTGGGGGGCATTCCTCAGCTCACCTCCTTTGGTTATCCCCCCGACTTTGTCCCATCAGAATTGGGTAGAGGGAATCAAATGGCTCTTAGTCTTTTTTTCCCCCAGGCTGAACCTTGCCTGTACTTATATGTTTTAATTATGTTTGCATAATATTCTGGGTGCCTGTGCTTATTTCTTGGTATTCTTATGGCCGTCATTCTTTTCTTCTGTGCGCGTGTTTTCCAGACCGTTTAGTTTTGGTATTTTTCTGGTTTTGACTGAATTCTTTCTGTCCCTGTTTGTCAGTCTGTCTCTGTCTGTCTGTCTGACAATCTGTCTGACAGTCTGTCTGTCTGTCTGTCTGTCTGTCTGTCTGTCTGTCTGTCTCTCTCTCTCTCTCTCTCTCTCTCTCTGTTGTGCCTGGACTTGTACTCACTGATGTGTTGGTGATACCAAAATTGAGTATGTGAACACTTTTAGTTCACTGAAAGGTCGGTATAGTCTGTCCGGGTGGCTAGCGGAGGACGGTTTTAATTATCTAAAAAATTCTAGGCAACTTTTACGAAGTGGCCAAGAAGAAAAGTTGTTCAGAACGACTATTAAGCTTACTATCTTATGTTAAAATGGCTTGTTTCCAGCTATCGCAGTCTGAGCCCTGTACAAATGAGTTGTAAGGGGGGGGGTTCCTCCTTTTTTTTTTGGGGGGGGGGGGGAATCAGCGAAGTGGCGAAGCCACAAGCGCGCGCCTGCTTTTTCCAGGGGTGGGGTTCCGGAACCCCTGGAACCCCCCCCCCCTGGGTCCGGCCCTGCTGTACACGTAAATGTTCACAAATCAAGAGGAAAAACGCTCAGGTTTAAAACTGTCACGCTCATAGGACAGACCCTGACAGTAATGCAGGGAAACGGAACTTGACAGGTGTGAAACAAAACGTGCACCCGACACAGTGAAGAAGCCAGTGGGGTGTGTTACCAAGGCTCGTTCGAGGTTGAAATGTATCAATTTTTGGTCGTATCACTCAAATATTTACAGGGGTAGAGCAAAAACGATTAGGGATAGCACTTGACCCTTTTAACACAAAATAGAACGAATCGCTCTGAACAACTTTTCTTCTTAAGCACTATGTAAAAGTTGCTTTGATATTTTTTAAATAATTAAAAACGTCCTCCGCCAGCCACCCGGACAGACTTTTTATTTTGTCTTTATACATATCTGTTTCCAGAAGTGGGTGGGTGCCATGCGTTCAGTCATGTGTGTTTCCTGAAGTGGGTGGGTGCCATGCGTTCAGTCATGTGTGTTTCCTGAACTAGGTGGGTGCCATGCGTTCAGTCATGTGTGTTTCCTGAAGTGGGTGGGTGCCATGCGTTCAGTCATGTGTGTTTCCTGAAGTGGGTGGGTGCCATGCGTTCAGTCATGTGTGTTTCCTGAAGTGGGTGGGTGCCATGCGTTCAGTCATGTGTGTTTCCTGAACTGGGTGGGTGCCATGCGTTCAGTCATTTCTTTTTCCTGAAGTGGGTGAGTGCCATGCGCTCAGTCATGTGTGTCTCCTGAACTAGGTGGGTGCCATGCGTTCAGTCATGTGTGTTTCCTGAACTGGGTGGGTGCCATGCGCTCAGTCATGTGTGTTTCCTGAAGTGGGTGGGTGCCATGCGTTCAGTCATGTATGTTTCCTGAAGTGGGTGGGTGCCATGCGTTCAGTCATGTGTGTTTCCTGAAGTGGGTGAGTGCCAGGCGTTCAGTCATATGTGTTTCCTGAAGTGGGTGAGTGCCAGGCGTTCAGTCATGTATGTTTCCTGAAGTGGGTGGGTGCCATGCGTTCAGTCATGTGTCTCCTGAACTAGGTGGGTGCCATGCGTTCAGTCATTTCTTTTTCCTGAAGTGGGTGAGTGCCATGCGCTCAGTCATGTGTGTCTCCTGAACTAGGTGGGTGCCATGCGTTCAGTCATGTGTGTCTCCTGAACTAGGTGGGTGCCATGCGTTCAGTCATGTGTGTCTCCTGAACTAGGTGGGTGCTATGCGTTCAGTCATGTGTGTCTCCTGAACTAGGTGGGTGCTATGGGTTCAGTCATGTGTGTTTCCTGAACTAGGTGGGTGCTATGCGTTCAGTCATGTGTGTTTCCTGAACTGGGTGGGTGCTATGCGTTCAGTCATGTGTCTCCTGAACTAGGTGGGTGCCATGCGTTCAGTCATGTGTGTTTCCTGAACTAGGTGGGTGCCATGCGTTCAGTCATGTGTGTTTCCTGAACTAGGTGGGTGCCATGCGTTCAGTCATGTGTGTTTCCTGAACTAGGTGGGTGCCATGCGTTCAGTCATGTGTGTTTCCTGAACTAGGTGGGTGCCATGCGTTCAGTCATGTGTGTTTCCTGAACTAGGTGGGTGCCATGCGTTCAGTCATGTGTGTTTCCTGAACTAGGTGGGTGCCATGCGTTCAGTCATGTGTGTTTCCTGAACTAGGTGGGTGCCATGCGTTCAGTCATGTGTGTCTCCTGAACTAGGTGGGTGCCATGCGTTCAGTCATGTCTCTTTTTTGACCTGACGTATGAAAACAAATTTGGGAATGATCATCAACGATAACAAGAGCACTCACATGAAGTTTATAATGCAGACCAGAATACTTTCTACTTAGAAATCTTCTTCTTTTTCTTCTGCGTTCGATTTTCATGGCCGTCATATCGTCAGGTCGGTGGCTGCCATTAAGTCCGCAGTCTTCAGCAGTTCGGCAGCGGGTCCCCAGAGCTTGGTGCCCAGGCTGGTGTCTTCTGGCCGGTAGTGCTGACGTGTTGTCTCCAGATGTGGGCATGGCTGTAGCATGTGCTTAGAAATCTTTTTAAACAGGTTGTGTTTGTTTGTTTGTTTGTTTGTTTGTTTACTTGTTAGTTTTGTTTGTGTTAATGCTTTATTCACGACTTTTTACCGCTATGTTTCGTCTCTTTGCTATAGTTTTATAGTTAGCTGTAGTCAGCGTTGCAGTGAATTGTATGTCATTCTTCCCGGCATTTGTACCTTATTTTCATGAATTTGTTCTCGTTTATGTGACTGTACAGCCGGTCTGTTCTTCATGACATGTGTTTGTACTTTGAATAATCTGTTTTCACTTCACATCTTGTGTTTTTCAGTAATGGCAGGCTATGTTTGTTTGTCTGGCATGTTTCATGTTTGTTGCGTGTTATAGCAGTATCTGTATTTGTTATCTTGAGATGTATTGTGTGTGCTGCAGGTTTTATCTCCTCTGTGGTTTCCTTTTGCCTCGCTTTTCCACCCGAGGTGTGACGGTGTAGCTACAGGTGTGCTTGACACACTGCGTAACTGTTATAGTAGTAGTAAAGATACAGTGAGGATGAAGGAGTAAATAATAATCAACCGGCGCTTTGATACAAGCTCCTGTGTGTTCGACACTGTTGAAATGGAAGGCTGTGGGTCACACTGACATGGGCTGATCTCTTCCTTTCCAGGGAGCCTCGCTGGAGAACTGCACGCTGCAGCTGACTGCAGAACGGGAGGATCTGAAGGACTGGTGGATCTGACTGACCGCAGGATCTAAAGGACTAGTGGATCTGGTGGATTTGAAGGACTGGTTGATCTGGTTGATTGACTGACTGCCTCTATTTAGGGTAAGAATATTATCAGCGATGGGATTATCGGCACATACAGTACTACTGGAACTACTATTGTTGGATGTGCACTTCCCTTTCTCTGTGTGTGAGTGCCCTGGTGACTGACTGTCTGTGTCGTTGTCTGTCTGTGTCGTTGTCTGTCTGTGTCGTCTGCCTGTGTCGTTGACTGTCTGTGTCGTTGACTGTCTGCGTCGTTGACTGTCTGTGTCGTTGACTGTCTGCGTCGTTGTCTGTCTGTGTCGTTGACTGTCTGCGTCGTTGACTGTCTGTGTCGTGGACTGTCTGCGTCATTGTCTGTCTGCGTCGTTGACTGTCTGCGTCGTTGACTGTCTGTGTCGTTGACTGTCTGTGTCGTTGACTGTCTGCGTCGTTGACTGTCTGTGTCGTTGTCTGTCTGTGTCGTTGTCTGTCTGTGTCGTCTGCCTGTGTCGTTGACTGTCTGTGTCGTTGACTGTCTGTGTCGTTGACTGTCTGTGTCGTTGTCTGCCTGTGTCGTTGACTGTCTGTGTCGTTGACTGTCTGTGTCGTTGTCTGTCTGTGTCGTTGACTGTCTGCGTCGTTGACTGTCTGTGTCGTTGTCTGTCTGCGTCGTTGTCTGTCTGCGTCGTTGACTGTGTCGTTGACTGTCTGTGTCGTTGTCTGTCTGTGTCGTTGACTGTCTGTGTCGTTGACTGTCTGTGTCGTTGTCTGTCTGCGTCGTTGTCTGTCTGTGTCGTTGACTGTCTGCGTCGTTGACTGTCTGTGTCGTTGACTGTCTGCGTCGTTATCTGTCTGTGTCATTGACTGTCTGCGTCGTTGACTGTCTGCGTCGTTGACTGTCTGTGTCGTTGACTGTCTGTGTCGTTGACTGTCTGCGTCGTTGACTGTCTGTGTCGTTGTCTGTCTGTGTCGTTGACTGTCTGTGTCGTTGACTGTCTGTGTCGTTGTCTGCCTGTGTCGTTGACTGTCTGTGTCGTTGACTGTCTGTGTCGTTGTCTGCCTGTGTCGTTGACCGTCTGTGTCGTTGACTGTCTGTGTCGTTGTCTGTCTGTGTCGTTGACTGTCTGTGTCGTTGACTGTCTGTGTCGTTGTCTGTCTGTGTCGTTGACTGTCTGTGTCGTTGTCTGTCTGTGTCGTTGTCTGTCTGTGTCGTCTGCCTGTGTCGTTGACTGTCTGTGTTGTCGTTGTCGTCGTTTTTCAGTTTTGTGTGTTTGGTCAGTTTCTTTTGTCTGTTAGTACTCTGGTATGTGAGACCGGCACGGTTGGCCTAGTGGTAAGGCGTCCACCCCGTGATCGGGAGGTCGTGGGTTCGAACCCCGGCCTAAGACTTCAAAATTGGCAATCTAGTGGCTGCTCCGCCTGGCGTCTGGCATTATGGGGTTAGTGCTAGGGCTGTTTGGTCCGGTGTCAGAATAATGTGACTGGGTGAGACATGAAGCCTGTGCTGCGACTTCTGTCTTGTGTGTGGCGCACGTTAAATGTCAAAGCAGCACCGCCCTGATATGGCCCTTCGTGGTCGGCTGGGCGTTAAGCAAACAAACAAACAAACAAGCAAACTCTGGCAGTGGTATGTTTGTTTGTTTGATTTTTTTATCTTCTCTGTTTTGCCTCTTGCTGTCTTCGTGACATCAAATTAATTCTGCATAATTACGATAGTGTTTGCATTGCTTGTCTGATGAAAATTGACTGACTCTGAGCAATTGTTTACTGTTCAGGATTGCCCGGGTGCAGATAGCTGATGTGAGAGAGGTCTGCTGGATTTGAGGTGAAGGAGTCCAGTCATCATGGGTTTGCTGTCACTGCGCCTCTTTGAGAAAAAAAACCGACTTTGAAAGGTAAGCTTGGAACAAAAAATACCATATGATGCGCTCTCTTTCTCTCCCTCTTTCTCTCTTTCTGTGCCGTTCCATTTTTATTATAGCTTGCTTGCCGTTTATTTATTTCAAAATTCAGAGCTTTGTTGTCTTGCTGAAATATTGGGAAAAGGAAGAACAGTGTTAGATCTGTTGTTGTTTGTTTAGTGTCTCTTCATTTTCTTTTCTTATGAGGAAATGTTTGCATTGCTGAAAGCACTCTTTACTGACATTGAGGACGTTCTGATTAACTCTGTGTCTAATTGTATTACTGACCAAGGTTGTAGGCATGCATGCTTGCTTGGCCGTTGCTGTCTCGTCTGTCCTGTGGGTGATTGATTACCTTGTTTTTTCATGGATCAATAATCTTTTAAGTAGTCAGCCATTAAAGTGATGGACACTGACATTTGTTCTCTCAGGTATGAGTCCTTAAACTTCTGTATTAATGTGGAGAATAAAGTAGCAGATTTTCTCAACGTACGTTAATCATTTTCAGCTCAAGTGTTATCTGGAGGGGAAGTCAGCCACGCTTTTGTGCGCGGTGTCTGACTGTCTGCCGATCAGAGGGGGGTGAGAGAGAGGGGGGGTGAGAGAGAGAGAGGGGGGGTGAGAGAGAGAGAGGGGGGGTGAGAGAGAGAGGGAGGGGGGGTGAGAGAGAGAGGGAGGGGGTGAGAGAGAGAGGGGGGGTGAGAGAGAGAGAGAGGGGGGGTGAGAGAGAGGGGGGGTGAGAGAGAGAGAGAGAGAGGGGGGTGAGAGAGAGAGAGAGAGGGGGGGGGGGTGAGAGAGAGGGGGGTGAGAGAGAGGGGGGGTGAGAGAGAGGGGGGGGTGAGAGAGAGAGAGAGAGAGAGAGAGAGGGGGGTGAGAGAGAGAGGGGGGTGAGAGAGAGAGAGAGAGGGGGGTGAGAGAGAGGGGGGTGAGAGAGAGGGGGGTGAGAGAGAGCAAGAGAGAGAGGGGGATGAGAGAGAGAGAGGGGGGGTGAGAGAGAGAGAGAGGGGGGGGGGGTGAGAGAGAGAGAGAGAGGGGGGGGGGGGGGTGAGAGAGAGAGAGAGAGAGAGAGAGGGGGGGTGAGAGAGAGTATATTGGTTGTTGGATGGCAGTACTGTGTTAGTACTGTGGTATGACCATGGTTTTTTTCTTTCTGTGTGCCTCCATAAAGAGGCATTTGTCTGGCATTCTGTTCTGTCTGGCCATGATACGCATGGCCCACTCAGCTCTGCATACAGTGGAACCCCCCATTAACAACCACAAATTTAAGACACCCTTCCCTTTTAAGACCCCGTTTTTTTTTCTTCAGATTTTTGGTTCATAACCTCTATAAATTTACCCCCATTTTAAGATTCCCTCATTTTTAAGGTCTTCAAATGGAGGTTCCACTGTACAGTACCCGGCGACAGAAACGCAGCTCAATGGCGCCCACTGTTGCAAGTGATTTTTCGTCATTTTTCGTCATTTTCAAATTGTTGTAACATATGAACCAGATACCGGCTCGGTTGGCCTAGTGGTAAGGCGTCCGCCTCGTGATCGGGAGGTCGTGGGTTCGAACCCCGGCTGGGTCATACCTAAGACTTTAAAATTGGCAATCTATTGGCTGCTCCGCCTGGCGTCTGGCATTATGGGGTTAGTGCTGGGACTGGTTGGTCCGGTGTCAGAATAATGTGACTGGGTGAGACATGAAGCCTGTGCTGCGACTTCTGTCTTGTGTGTGGCGCACGTTATGTCAAAGCAGCACCGCCCTGATACGGCCCTTCGTGGTCGGCTGGGCGTTAAGCAAACAAACAAACAAAAATATGAACCAGATAAGGTACATCAAAAAAGAAGACAGATTCGTGGAGGATATTTTACTGGCTGTACGTAGTGCATATTATTTAATTGTTGTCTTTGTTTACCTTTTCATAAAGTTACTGTGTTATATACCGGGTAGGGGTCAAGCGAGTCGTGTTTATGAACAAATAAAACAATAAAACGATTAAATAATATTCACTAATCGTACAGCCAGTAAAATATCCTCCACGAATCTGTCTTCCTTTTTGACGTACCTTATCTGGTTCATATGTTACGACAATTTGAAAATGACGAAAAATCACTTGCAACAGTCGGCGCAAATGAGTTGCGTTTCTTTCGCCGGGTACTGTACAATTGTGTTTACAACGAGGCACACTGGCTTGGTGACAAAGATTGGACGTAGTCTTGGTTTCATTGGTTACATAGCTGTAGGCTAGGTGTGTGACAGTAAGGTATTATACGTTTGATTAGGATTGTTTAGTGATGTTGTACATCACTGGTATGGATGTGCCAGTTTTACTGGATCAAGTAGGTAAAAAACGGTCATACACGTAAAATTCCATTCGTGCAAAAAACACGAGTGTACGTGGGAGTTTCAGCCCACGAACGCAGAAGAAGAAGAACTGGATCAAGTTGACTTGAATTTGATCCAATTCATATTTTGGTCTAGCTCTGTACACAGTTTTGTGAATATAAAGCGTGATTATGATTTTTTTGTATTGTTACTTTCCTGGATGTGTCTGTTTATTTGAATATAATGCACATCTGATGGTCGTGATTACAATTAGGGGTATCATAGAACCTCCATTTAAAACAAAAAGAGGGGACATCGTAAAAGGTTTGACTGTATTGGCTTGATCTTAGTATGGCGTGCCTGTTTCGGTACATTGCTGTAGTGTTGTGTTGATGAGGTAAGTTTAGCTTGATTCAGCGTTGTTAACTGTGATTTTGATGCGATTTCTGTGTGTGTTTATACCCAGAAGAGTAGTCTTTGCATTGTTCTGCTGACAGGATTAATGATAATATGGCTTGTTTTGGTTAATTATGAAAAGGCAAGATATATCGTGTACACTACATTGGGGTGTGCACGTTAAAGATCCCACGATTGACAAAAGGGTCTTTCCTGGCAAAATTGTTTAGGCATAGATAAAAATGTCCACCAAATACCCGTTTGACTTGGAATAAAGGCCGTGAAAGGTGAATGCTCGCCTAATAGGCTACTGAGCTTTACTGGCCGATGTGAATGCGTTATATATTGTGTGTAAAAAATGTCTGTTTGTCTGTCTGTCTGTCAAAAATTCCATTTCAAACGGCAGAAATTAATATGTAAGCGCCTAGGGCTATATCTAGATTAGGCGCATAAAAAATGATCACAATAATAATAATAATAATAATAATATCATTAATCCTGTTGGCAGAACTATGCGAGGGGAACATGACTAATGACCATGCATTTCAACGATGTATTTGTAGATTTGACGGGATTACTCTGTATGTTTGTTTTTCTTTGAATTTTGAATATAAAGAGATTATTCCATTTCAGATATATTCTGTTTCTTCGTAAAAGCGGAAAAGAGTCCCCAAGAGCCTTGCCCCCAGAGCACGTTTGTTTGTTTGTTTATTTGTTGCTTAACGTCCAGCCGACTACGCAGAGCCATATCAGGACGAGGAAGGGGGGGATGAAGGGGGCCACTTGTCAAGCGATTCCTGTTTACAAATGCACTAACCCATTACTTGTGTCCCAGCAGGCTTTAGTAAAACTAAATTAATACCTACTGGAAGATTACCAGTTTCCAGTATGTTAAAATAGGCTTAACCTATCTACTGCTGGACTTACATCAGAACACTAACAGATTAAACTATACATGAATCGCGAGACAAGCGGCAAGAGAAGAGATTTTTGGAAAAAATACAGGTGAATGAGCAAGAAGGCAGAAAAAAGAAAAGAATTCATGAAGAAAAAGAGAGCATGACAGGAAAGAGGAACCAAAAATCTACCTAACAGCAAACTAGAAAGCTCCTGCGGTTCCAAAAACAGGAGGGGCCTTTAATTTCATAACCGCAGTGCCCCACTGCGGGATCCAGAGCACGTTTTGATATCCTCCGACATTGGAGATTCTTCTTGTTCTCTTCTCGCTTTCATTGCATTCAAACAAATCATTATTTTCTTCTGTTTATTCACACAGTTCAAATCAACAATTTTATATATTTGCAACAGAGGTTCATCACTAGTGTAAGTCTCGGAAAATGTAATAAATTCAATTGGAAAAAACGACTAAGTCATAATCAACAATAACTTGTTCTCTCTTTTCTTTAATTCAACTAAAAGACGTTGATCATTGTTGCAAGTCACAGGAACTGTGCTGAATTTCCTGAAAAATACAGAAATAAATTCATACTCAAATATACTTAATAAAATAATGTACAGTACCCGGCAAAAGAAATGCGTCACACTGTGTAAAATACAAACTGTGCAGGATATTCTATTGGCTGTACGGTAAATACACGCTTTATACGTTGACATTTCTTCCTAGCTGTACACCTTTTTAGTACCGCATTACGCAATTTATCAAGAGAAGACTCAACGTACATCCTGTTAAATACCCTGCACGAATCTGTCTTTGTATTTTACTACAGTTGGGACACGATCAAAAAAAAAAAGCCACTGTCAACCAGCTGGCAAATAATTTCTATATCATATTCTTGAACATATCTGATTTTCTCATACACAGAAGCGGTGTTCATTATTTCTGCGATTCTTTTCCCGTCTTTCTTAGCGACTGAAACATTCTTAAAAGCTCTATTTCCTGCATGACGACCACACACAAAAAATGGTATGGTTTTAAATGCTGTCCGAGTGGCGGTTTCTGATATAAATACAATAACAATCATGCATTGAGCGTTTTCACCGACGTTTCTTCAATCAAATTATAGCAGAAATGAGTAAGCCTCAAAGATATTTAGGCCAACATACCAATTTTCTTTATTTTATATTTATATTCTATTTTTAATTTCCTAACTGAGCTTATGTGGAAAACAACAAAATCAAAAACTCGTACGACTCACCCTCATGTGTAATATAATCAATGAGAAACTAACCTGACATTTTACTTGGGCATGTCGAGCAGTCGCCAAACCGTGGCATTGTGTGACGTAACAAACACGATCAACATTTTTTTCATCCAATCTTGACCACTCTGCAGACCTGTTTACTTTAAACCCGAAGCAAGAGTACTTTCCCAAACAGTTGAGTGTATTTTTCAAAAGGTTGGTGTACTTTGCAAGCAAAGCCATATGGGCTAAGGAAAATGTACGCGTGGGTGCAAACGTGTTTGTGTAAGAATAGCATGTCTTGTGAACACCTTCAGAATTTAACTCCTTCCAATACAACAGGGATAAAACGATTTTATTTATCTGTCAGTTTGTAGCATTATAACCAGTATCTTCCAAACAGATTAATAATGAAAAGATGAACTTCGTGAAATAACATCTGCGGTTGATAGTGGCAAGTTCATTTTTACAATCTCAGAAAACATTGCTTCAGCACGGACTACAGCCTTTTCTTCTGGCAGGATTAGCTTTGCGGGAATGAACTTTATAATTCCTTGGCAGCTTTCAACGGATTTCTTTGTAGCAACCTTGTCCAGGTGAGTTTTGGAACTGCAGTGTCGTTCGATGTCATATTTCCCGGCATAGGCAACGGAGAAATCTGATTTAGGCCTACAATACTTGCAGTGTGCATGACTGTTTCCCACAGTAGACTCCACAATTCCTGGCTCTTTCTTATATTTCTCCAAGAAAATGTGCTGCTTCTGCTGTTTAGACTTGGTACAGTCACCCGAAACTGGCAACATTTTCTGCTTCATTTTGCCACGATTGTCCAGACGATCGCACGTGCCAACAACTGAACGAGGTTTCCACAGCTGAAGACTCGCTGTCAGGATCTCCCTTAGACCGAAACCGGTATCAGTTGTACCATCCCGTAATCAGCACACCAACACCGGAAAACGTATTCTAGACTTTTTCTTACTCGTATTTTGTGCGTGTGTCGCGTATTGTCGTACCGATAATAATTTGGCGTACAAAATACGCCCAAATCGTACTGGTAAACAGGTCTGACTCTGATCTGGAGATTTATCCGTTCCTGTGAGCGTGTGATGTTTCAAAGAACTCCATTCAGAATCATTTGAGAAATTGGCAATTGCCAGGTTTTTTTCCCCAATCATGACCGTTGGGTGATCTTGAAACTTGACGAGGATCATTCAAACCCTGGAAGTGAGTGAAGTTTAAAAAGATTTATTTTTAACCAAATTGAAAAAAAATCATTTCCCATTTTCTTTACCCTAACCATTTCCTTGAAGTTGACGAGTTCAACCCAAACCAACCAGTGTGTGAAATGTGGAGGCTCTAACCTTAAACACGTCCGCGTAAAGCTCAACGTTAAGTTGTTTGTCTACGGCCGACGGACCGTCCTTACATGGCTATAAGTACCACGGAGACATGTATGTCTCTGTAAGTACCAAGACTCTCTTATTACTCATTGCAGATTGTCCTGTTTAAGTTCTTCGTGTATATCATCCGTCTTCATGGCTTAACTCTTACCAGTTCTTACATTGTACAACCCATGAAGTGAGAACACGCAGAAACATTTGCACACATAGAGCGTTAAACATTAGTTTGTCATGCCTCTGATCTTACTTCTGAAATTGACTCAAATGTCAGATTCGTGTAAAATAAACTGAAAGCTCTTTCTGTCAAAACCATTACTTTAAAGTTGACACACGTTGAGAAAAGCTACAGACAAATACACATTCAGAATTGTTTCCATACGAAAATCTCTTCTCAAAAATGAAAGATGAACTGGTAAGAGTCAAGTACTACAAAAATAAAACAATGATGAATGTAGATCATGCTTACCTCACAAACCGAAGACAGACGATGAAGTGACGTCAGGGGGTAAAGGATACTAGGGGCTTCCAGAGGCAGCGCACCTTGCCACGTCACGTTAAAAAACGAGGCAAAAAATTTTATAAGAATACGAAAGCTATCGCACAACATGGAAGCCGGCGTCACCGTGTGTCAAGGTAAGAACTGCAAACATTTCCATCGAGAGTTGACCGAGCCAAGTAAGTTTGTCAAATGGCTATGCTTATCGTAATAGTTACTTTTATTTTTACAGTCACAGCTCAATTCAAGATGTACAACTCTATTACACCAGGGACTTATATTTATAGGTCTATGATTACACAAAACAAAAAAAACAACGTTATGCAGAAATCCAAACAGCTGACGAAAATACAAGCAAGCAAACAAAACAAGTAGGCAATCATTGTTACTACTACTAGCATTTCTGCAGCGGAAAACATTATAGAGCATACTGGAACACCAAAAACAATGCAAGAGACAAAAAAGAAAAAAACAGGAATAGGAAATAAAGACAATGAAATGCTCAAACCAACCAACACACACACAAAAGAAGAAATTAAAACGAAAGCCAAAGAAACAGCCAGAACTTAGTCGAGTACTCACCATATGTTTTTTGAAGACGAGGCAGCGCCACATGACGTCAGCAGTCATCGCGGGAGCCACCATGAAAAACAACGACAAATCGGTAAGTATTTAGGACATCAGTGAATGCAGGTAGTCAGAATGAACACGTCTAAAGAGCTTCGGATTTAAACACAAATAATTGTTACGGTTCCACAAAAGGCTGAGTTTATGATGGCACGGGACAATGGTTATTTTTGCCGGGGGGGGGAATACGATAATTAAGAACCAATAAGAGACCAAGTTGTCTGATGAGGAAGAGCCAATTAGAGTTCTAGTTCAGGTCACGTGTTTAGCTAAGCGTCACTCGCAGGCAACGCTTGACGGGAAGCGCCCAATGTTCAGTCTGCGCACATTCTTGGTTGTCAGCGCCATTATAGTGTATTTACAGCGCTTTCTCCCTTTTGTTGCTTGACCTTTCAGAACGAGCACAAAAAGACATTTGCCCCCAGTGTTTTCTACGAGATGCCTAAACAGGTCACCCTAAAACACTTGTTCCATCTCGACGACCGCCACGATGAGACCTAATCTAAACACAGATAGCCTGCTAACTTTCCGAAATCTAGAATTAAAAAAAAGAAAGGTTACTATTTGGGGAACAAATCCCAGATCGACTGCTAACCTTCCAAAATCCAATAAATACTATTTGGGGAACAAATCCCAGATCGACTGCTAACCTTCCAAAATCCAATAAACAAACAAACAAGTAAGGTTAGTCTCTGACGCAATCTCCTTACCGGAGGGCGCATTGAAAATATATTCTCATTAACTTCTTTCATTTGTCTCATAATTTCTTTATGTGCTAGAAAGACCATTGGGTCAATGTACTAGTTCATGTTTTGTTTTGTCAAATATTAAACGTTCCAAACAGTAACCTTTCTTTGTGTGTGTTTTTTTTAAGATGAGACCTATTCGTGGAACGTGGCGGGTAAATATGCACCCTTTCCGCTATTTAATAAAGTACTAAAGCAAGATTTTACAACAAAATAACCAGATTCGTTTTGAATATTTATCGAATTTCTAAGCAAAGACTGAATTGAGTGTTTCATTACGAATGCGTATCTTTTGCATCAAACAGGGATTTTTATTTATATGAAGTCTTACTATCGCGCGCGTATCTCCAGACTCGGACTCAAGGCGCAGGGATCTATTTATGCCGTGTGAGATGGAATTTTTTACACAATACATCACGCATTCACATGGACCAGCAGATCGCAGCCATTTCGGCGCATATCCTACTTTTCACGGCCTATTACTCCAAGTCACACGGTTATATTGGTGGACATTTTTTTTATTTTTTTTATCTATGCCTATACAATTTTGCCAGGAAAGACCCTTTTGTCAATCGTGGGATCTTTAACGTGCACACCCCAATGTAGTGTACACAAAGGGACCTCGGTTTTTCGTCTCATCCGTCTCATAAGAGATGGACCACTTAAACCTGCATTTTACCCCAACAGTTTTTGTTTTACGACCCTTTTTGAATCTGTCCCTCTGAGTAAAGAAAGAAAGTAAACAACAAACAACTTACCTTCATCGTCTCCCGAAGAAATCACACGGTATTATCCAGGTTCTGCTTCTCGACTTTTCCCCCACGTCTTGACACAAGGCCGGTCAGGACTAAAATGAAAGATGTCACGTGTATCTGACGCAGTTCCGGACTATACCATTATTCCGTGTAAGGTATAAAGCTTGGCTAACATGTGTGGTTTTGTTTGTTTCACAAAACACGATTCAACGGAAAAGACAACCCGACGCCCCTTTTGGTTGGAATACTCCATTAAAATGCGTTTTGAATGACAGCTAGTCTCACCTTCACGTGGTAAACATGCGTTGCACGCTTTGCTTGTGTTCATGTAACGTGACAGAAAAAGAAAACAAAACAATTCTACAGGACCTGATTATTATTGTGTGCGTGTGTAACAGAGTAGTTTGTTTCGTTGGTTGACGTTTGCTTGTTTGATTGTTTGTTTGGTTTGTTTACATTTTGTTCTAATGTAATTTTTTTTCCTTTGTTTTATTCCGTAAATTCTTTTATTTTATTACTTCTGTTAAACCATCACAGATACTGTCAGGCTTTTACACACAGTACAAACACCCTTCCATTTGAACGCTCACCAAACGGGAACATCCTAGGTGCCCTACGTAAAGAGCGAGCAATTTTCAAAGAATTAATTTTGCGGATTGTCTCCTCACACAATCGGACCGTGGTACGTTTTGGCGCCAGACCTAACTTTTAAAATCTAAATAGTAAATTGACAGCTTGTCACACAAACATCCTTAAATCATAAAAGAATTCTTTTTTCATCAAGACAAGATCAGTACAATTCGAAGTTTTGAAAGTTTGAAAAAAGAAAAGCCCGGAAGCAGGGTCACGCAAGGTCGTGGTTTTCGTAACGGACGACGGTTTATACCTATCGCCAGTTCCTCTGAAATGTCAAAAGCCATCCCAAGAGTTTTTGTGAACCACAGCCGTTTGTTTCGTGCATAGTCAGAGGTACTTAAAGGCACAGTAAGCCTCCCGTAAACCATCACAGATACTGTCAGGATTTTACACACAGTAGGCCTACAAAGTACAAACACCATTTCATTTAAACACTCACCGCTTGAGAACATTCTTAGTGCCCTCCGTAAAGAGCGAGCAATTTTCAAAGAATTTATTTTTACGTGGTTTATCTTACCTCTGAGCCATCGTGAACCCGTGTAATCCAGTTTCCCTTTTTTTTCACAATTTAGCCGCCAGTTTGTCATTTCAATGCAAATCTAGATCTCTGTAAGCTTATCTGCAATAGCACGTTATTGTGTACCTTTGAATCTGAAATGCAACATTGAAACGGCTGCGAACTAGAGCAGTGGCGGTTAACGGTTCAAAGGATTTCAATAGTTAGGTCAGAAGCACAAAAAAGCACCGTCAAATTGTCTGTCAGAATTAATTCTTTGAAAATTGCTAGCTCTTTACGTAGGACACCTAGGATGTTCCCGTTCGGTGAGCGTTCAAATAGAAGGGTGTTTGTACTGTGTGTAAATGCCTGACAGTATCTGTGATGGTTTACAGGAGGCTTACTGTGCCTTTAAATGTTGACATATTTATTACAATTATGTTTTCTTTTTTGTCCTGTCGGTTTGCAATTGCTTGTTGTTTTATTGTCTCTTTGTTCACGTGGTATTTTTATCAGGGAAAGATTGTAAGACTTCAGCCTAAAATCTCATCCTTGAGTAAATCAAGACCATTCGAATTCATTCTGTGTGTGTGTGTGTGTGTGTGTGTGTGTGTGTGTGTGTGTGTGTGTGTGTGTGTGTGTGTGTGTCTCTGTGTGTGTGTGTGTGTGTGTGTGTGTGTGTGTGTGTGTGTGTGTGTGTGTGTGTGTGTGTGTGTGTGTGTGTCTGCCTTTCTCTCTACCTCTACTCCAGATAGGATTACAGACAAACACACAAACAGAAGCAAAGCAGACATACACACGAACACAAAGAACATAAGAAAGAAAGAAGTAAGTAAGAGACAACTCTTTCCACTTGTATAATCGAAGATTGATAGGTATGTTCGAGCATGACCCAGGCATGAATGAAGCATTGTCTGTGACACTAGCGATTAATCTCGGAATATCCTGATCATGGAATGCACGTTTTACACTTGGAATACCTCAGTCCGCAACATGTGACACCACAATGTTGTATTTGTCATCTTGTTCATGCAGCCTTACTTTACATCCCTATCAGCAGGGAAGATCGAGCATTCTACATGTATTAGGCCTATCTGATGAAAATCACACTCACGCTTGCACGCGCCGCTCGCATAGGGACATGCAGAGAGAGAGAGAGAGAGAGAGAGAGAGAGAGAGAGAGAGAGAGAGAGATGGTCATTGCTGACAAAATAATCCTACGTAAAAGCTGCTGGAGTTCATACAGTAGGGCAGAGGCACCACACCCATCAAGCCCCCCCCCCCCCCCCCCCAGTGGAAACCCTCATGTCTGCGAAAAGAAAAAGAAATATACTCTGGAGGTCAAATCGGCAGAGATGGCAGATATGTCGAGGTTTGAGTCGGACATGGAAAAGAGCAAATACCCCCCCCCCCCCCCCCACTCACACATGCACACAGCCACGAAAACACCCATACACAATTGACAAACTCACAGATAAAATACATTTTCTTTCATATAAAACAGCATTTATTCAGCAACAAAAGTAAGAGTATTAAAAAAATACGCACGATATAAAAAGGTTCATTTCTTTATTTGGTGTTTAAAGGCACAGTACGCCTCCCGTAAACCATCACAGATACTGTCAGGCTTTTACACACAGTACAAACACCCTTCCATTTGAACGCTCACCAAACGGGAACATCCTAGGTGCCCTACGTAAAGAGCGAGCAATTTTCAAAGAATTTATTTTTGCGTGGTTTATCTTACCCCTGAGCCATCGTGAACCCGTGTGATCCAGTTTCCCTTTTTCACAATGCAGTCGTCAGTTTGTAATTTGAATGGGGCTCGCTGTGAGCTTATCTGCAATAGCACGTTATGTACCTCTGACTTTTCACGAAAAAAACGAATGTGATTCATAAGAACTCTAGCGATGGCTTTTGATTGCGACCTTGCGTGACCCTGCTTTCGGGCTTTTCAAACTTTCAAAACTTCGAATTGTACTGATCTTGTCTTGATGAAAAAAGAATTCTTTTATTATTTAAGAATGTTTGTGTAACAAGCTGAGAATTTATTATTTAGATTTTAAAAGTTAGGTCTAGCGCCAAAACGCACCACGGTCCGAATCATTCTGATAATCATCGCTCCACGGCTATCTCCAGTTGAAGGGAAGTAACTCATTTTTGACCTGAGTTCAGGATGGGTCCGATTGAGATGGAGACAATCCGAAAAATTATTTCTTTGAAAATTGCTCGCTCTTGACGTAGGGCACCTAGGATGTTCCATTCGGTGAGTGTTCAAATGGAAGCGTGTTTGTACTGTGTGTAAAAGCCTGACAGTATCTGTGATGGTTTACGCTGACAGTATCTGTGATGGTTTACGGGAGGCTTACTGCCCGGGCGTGATTTCCGGTATCTTAACAGCCGTCCAGCACCAAAACGAGGCGCCATTGTTGTAGCAGGCCAAGTCCACGAAAATAAATTCTTTGAAAATTTCTCACGCTCGACAGAAAGCAGCCAGGATGTTCCCGTTCGGTGAGCGTTCAAATGGAAGTATGCTTGTACTGTATGTAGACGCTCGGGGAGCTCTGTGATGGCTTACGGGAGGTTTGTTTGTTTGTTTGTTTATTTGTTGCTTAACGTCCAGCCGACTACGCAGAGCCATATCAGGACGAGGAAGGGGGGGATGAAGGGGGCCACTTGTCAAGCGATTCCTGTTTACAAATGCACTAACCCATTACTTGTGTCCCAGCAGGCTTTAGTAAAACTAAATTAATACCTACTGGAAGATTACCAGTTTCCAGTATGTTAAAATAGGCTTAACCTATCTACTGCTGGACTTACATCAGAACACTAACAGATTAAACTATACATGAATCGCGAGACAAGCGGCAAGAGAAGAGATTTTTGGAAAAAATACAGGTGGATGAGCAAGAAGGCAGAAAAAAGAAAAGAATTCATGAAGAAAAAGAGAGCATGACAGGAAAGAGGAACCAAAAATCTGCCTAACAGCAAACTAGAAAGCTCCTGCGGTTCCAAAAACAGGAGGGGCCTTTAATTGGCACTGCGGGAACATCTGCCATGGAAGGTGAGAGATTGTGGTCATTTGCATTTATCACCATGGTAACATAAGTACCTTTCAGATTTCTTGTACACAACACGACACTCAATGAAAAAAAGGAACATAGATATAACGCCAAAACAAAGTAATGTAGTCATTGGCAGGTTGTTAAAATGTTGGCAGTTAAACATTCATGAACATTTTAGTTGCACCTAAATCTTTTTCTGTAGCACCTAGACTTTTGTCCATTTGCTTCTACCAAATTTCCAGGGCGGCAATGAAATACGGCATTACTTCACACAGGCAAAATCAAAACCAAGTGAGAGCACGAAATAGGAAATGTACAAAGCAAAGGGAAGTAACTGCTCTATTTTTAAAGTGCTTATTTCCCTTCGTTTCAAAAAGTACATTCAGAGTTAATCTATTTGCTTCAAAATCTGTTTTTTTTACATTTTTTTTTTTTTTTACTGATTATTAAACGAATAGGTGTCCATTGTGTACTCTTATTTTTTTGAAATCTGAAAGTCCTTTTCAAAATTCTGCTAGATCAGTTAGAAATCCATACTTCGAACAATGCTGTTATTTCAAAATCAAAAACGCTGTTCATGTCTCTGCAAAAAAACGCATCACAAGATACTGAAATGGAAGAAACAGGTTGAAAATTATTGCAACTGTGAATGTGTTGTGTTCTTTTGTTTGGCTTGGACTTGAATAAAACAAAAAATGAAAAAAGCTAGCTCACACACAAGAAAAGTAGAAATAAAAACAAACAGACATAACGAGCATAAAAGTACTCTGAGTTTCATACACTAAAAGTTGTTAACAACATAACCACAAAAAGCGCACAGAAGTAAAAGCTGCAGTAAGAAGATCAACTATAACAAGCAAGGATAGCAACATCCTGCTGAGATTTTTATGTAATCATTGCAACAACTTCAAAGTACAAAGTTAAGTCCCCAAAATAGATCATGGCAAATATACATGGAAACAATAACGTTCCAAAAGCATGATATATACATAAATGCAAATTAACATCAACCATTCTCATATAAAACAAGTCAGGCAAACATACATGTACATAATTCGCACGTAAATCATATGCAAGATACACTGGAACTCCTCTTGTCAGACCTCCACAAATCTGAGAAAATCAGGTCTTAAAAAAGGAGGGAGTCTTAAAAATGTGTTTGTTTGTTTGTTTGTTTGTTTGCTTAACGCCCAGCCGACCATGAAGGGCCATATCAGGGCGGTGCTGCTTTGACATTTAACGTGCGCCACACACAAGACAGAAGTCGCAGCACAGGCTTCATGTCTCACCCAGTCACATTATTCTGACACCGGACCAACCATGTTGTATTTTCGCCTTACGCGACTTGTTAAGACCTTAAGATAAACAAGTTGCGTAAGGCGAAAATACAAGATTTAGTCAAGCTCAGTCGAACTCACAGAATAAAACTGAACGCGTTGCATTATTTCCGCAAGACCGTACACTCGTAGCATCGTCTGTCCACCGCTCGTGGCAAAGGCAGTGAAATTAACAATCCAGAAAAGCGCGGTAGTGGTTGCGCTGAGGATAGCACGCTTTTCTATCTTTCTTTCTTTATTTGGTGTTTAACGTCGTTTTCAACCATTCAAGGTTATATCGCGACGGGGAAAGGGGGGAGATGGGATAGGGGAAAGGGGGGAGATGGGATAGAGCCACTTGTTAACTGTTTCTTGTTCACAAAAGCACTAATATAAAAATTGCTCCAGGGGCTTGCAACGTAGTACAATGTATGACCTTACTGGGAGAATGCAAGTTTCCAGTACAAAGGACTTAACATTTCTTACATACTGCTTGACTAAAATCTTTACAAACATTGACTATATTCTATACAAGAAACACTTAACAAGGGTAAAAGGAGAAACAGAACCGTTAGTCGCCTCTTACGACATACTGGGTAGCATTGGGTAAATTCTTTCTCGTCCCAACCAATATGGGACTCCCCCTAACCCGCGGGGGGTACGCTTTTCTATATCTCTATTCTTTTTAACTCTCTGAACGTGTTTTTAATCCAAACATATCATATCTATATGTTTTTGGAATCAGGAACGGACACGGAATAAGATGAAATTGTTTTTAAATCGATTTCGGAAATTTAATTTTAATCATAATTTTAATATTTTTAATTTTCAGAGCTTGTTTTTAATCCGAATATAACATATTTATATACTTTTGGAATCAGAAAATGATGAAGAATACGATAAACGTAATTTTGGATCGTTTTATAAAAAAAAACTTTAATTACAATTTTCAGATTTTTAATGACCAAAGTCATAAATTAATTTTTAAACCTCCAAGCTGAAATGCAATACCAAAGTTTGGCCTTTGTCGAAGATTGCTTGGCCAAAATTTCAATCAATTTGATTGAAAAATGAGGGTGTGGACAGTCCCGTCTCAACTTGCCGGATATGACGTCATCAAAGACAATTATTAAAAAAATGAAAAAAACCGTCTGGGGATATCATACCCAGGAACTCTCATGAAAAATTTCATAAAGATCGGTCCAGTAGTTTACTCTGAATCGCTCTACACACACACACACACACACACACCATGACCCTCGTCTCGATTCACCCCTCTATGTTAAAAGATTTAGTCAAAACTTGACTAAATGTAAAAACACTTTTAAAGAAAGACTTTCTAATCATAATGTCTGCAAATTCACCTCGGTTTTAAGACGACCTCGCTGATTTCCACAAATGTTTGTAGATCTTAAATTAAGAAGGTTCCAATGTACCCTAAATCTTGTTTTAACCCATCCCGTGCCAGACACACATATTCAAGATTCTTTGTCCTCATTAAACAAGACAAACATATAAATCAAGCAACAACAATGGAGGGCTGTTCCAATCACAAAAGAAGGATAAAGTTGTTTAAGTAAGACGATCACAGTAATCAGTACAGAATTGAGAAAAGCACCATTGCAAACATACATCAGTTTACAAACTGAACTGCAAACAAAGATATGAAAAGTAATGGTTAAAGTACATAACAAAAAGCACAATTCACAAAATATAAATCTTAGACACAGGAGGCTTAAAACATACATGTAACTCAGTTTACAAACTGAACTGCAAACAAAAGATATGAAAAGTAATGGTTAAGTACATAACAAAAAGCACAGGTCACAAACATTTATATCTTTTAGCTATGAGAGAAGGTTAAAAAGATAGTGAAAGCAAAGCTTATAAATAAATAACATCTGCACAAAGACAGCAATTTACAACTGTAAATCGGTTAAAGGTATCCTACAAAATGAATACTTCCTATTTCGGTTTTGGGTCTTCTGTGTTAGCTGTTTTAAAGAAAATTGACTCGAGTCAAAAAGTGATTTGCACAATAAGAAAAGTTATCAAAGTCAGTAATTCTTTCTTCTGTGTCAGTTGTTCTCAAAACCAAATATTCATAAACACTTTCATCGCAACACAGGCGAATAGCTTTATATCAATCAACGGTTGGAACTGGTATGCTGCAAAACAGAGTAAAAAATAACAAATGATTTTGTTTTGAAGCACAGGGTCTAAGCTTTAAGCCACATTTGGTGTCAACAGATGGTGTCAACAGATGATAGCATAGATGTATCATTTGGAGGCCCACTATAATGATGGAGTTTGTTGCTGTGCTGGTCAGGTAAGCCACAACAATAAAAACAAAAACAAAATAAAAACAAACTATAGCATAGATGGGTGCCATTGAAAGCAAATAAAACCTGTTGATACAGTGGAACCCCCTTTTACCCTCTTAATATCCTGTTTTCTTACATTTTGTGTTTATGTCTGTGCATTCACAGCCATTAGGCCACAAAAAAAAAAGTCTGTTTACGGTAACATAGGCAAAACAAATAGGGTCGGTAGGTCGGGATTTTTTTGTTTTTTCCCCCTCCAAAAAAACATATTTTTAAGTTATTTTGAAAAAAAACCAGACTTTTTTAAATTTATTTTTTATTTTTCCCAAATGCCCCCAAAAAGTCTAGGGTCGCGCAAAAAAAATAGGGTCGGTCGGGATACCGTAAACAGACTTTTATTTTTTTTCCTTATAAGACTCCGTCCTTTTTAACACCTGATTTTCTCACATTTTTTGCTGGTCTTAATTGGAGAGTTCCACTGTTGGGGCTTAATTATCCTTTCTCTTCTCTGGACTTTAAAAACAAAGCTGGAAGCTCAATGGCTAGTTGATGCCTGACTTAAGGTTATGGCTAGTTGATGCCTGACTTAAGGTTATGGCTAGTTGATGCCTGACTTAAGGTTATGGCTAGTTGATGCCTGACTTAAGGTTATGCGCGTCACTGAGCTTTCTCTTTCCATAACGTTACACTTTCATATTGGTATCTCAGTTGCAATTTTACTCTCCCAAAAACAAGTCTGCATTCTCCTGGCAATGGTTAGTAAGATCGTAATGGATGTAAAACATCTGGTCCCACTTTTATCTCTCATCTTTCATAATGACTTCCACACTATAACTCACAAGCCCTTAGAGCAATGAAAGACAATGATCAATTAATGGTTTACCAAATTTGTTTAAAAATCTTTTCTTTTTTTTCGGGGTGGGGGGGGGGGGGGGGGGGAGAGAAGGAGGTTGGTTCATTTCTGGAAACTAAACATCATTCTAAAAAACAACAATCATTAGCTACACTTGCACTTCTCGTTCCCTCTGCTGATTGCCTTCATGTCCAGGTTTTTGGCAAGATACAGATAGAGCGAGAACGCCACAATGATCACAGTGTTCACGACTAAAACCAGCAACATCAAACCGATGCTGTCGTTGAGGTCAAAGTTCATCCACTGCCGCACGGTGTCCTTCCGCTCCTGCATGTCGAGCAAGATGGCCTGCACCTGGTCCATGACTCCAAAGATGGTCGCCACGTGGAACAGCTGGTGGCTGTGACCGATGATGTCGAAATGACCCGGCTTCAACCGCTCGGGGAAGTGGGACGCGTAGAGAAAGGCCGCGCCGAGAGCGAAGGTGAACTGACGCGTGTGCAGCCACTGGGAAGCCAGCCTGCTCTCATCTTCCGAGCAGAACAACAAGCGATAGACGATAGGGAAGCTGTTGAACCAGTAAGGAATTGAAAAGGATGCGAGGCGTAGACACTGCCGTAGGGGGCTAGGTCGCATGAACCGCGTCGAACACGACGCCGTTGTACAAAGAATAGCGCAGAACATTGCACCGTAGACGTACTGATGGTAAAATGGACTCTCCGCCAAAGCCTTTGGGAAAGAGTATGCATGGTACGCCACAGCACAGCCGAAGGAGAACAGACTTAGGGCAGCGTAGTCTAAGAAGAAGCAAACGTGGCGAGCTTTCTCTGACATTACGTTGAACGTGTGCGCTACGGCGCTGGCAAGAGGAAACATGCAGCATGCGAACATATAACACAGAAGCGGCCAGGTGAAGGAATCATGCTGGAAGTCCAACGTCTCCGACAGACCTTTCAGCACCCACATGAAGTACCAACTGGGGAGAAAGTGCGTCCAGAAGTTCAGCGTCTCGTTCGTGGCATCGAAGAGACTGAGGACGCACTGCCAGGCTGAGGATTTTGGATGGCGGTAACCGGTGACGATGAAGTGCTCGTGGAAGTGTTCGGGCATCTGGTCTTTATGGTAGAGCTGCCCGCCCAGACCGCTGCTGGGGAGAGTGGTGGAGGGGAACATCGTGAGGAGGTGGTGAGGGTGCGAGGTTCAAATCCCTGAGTTGCTGACTTGGTTGTGCAATGATGTTGGGTCTTCTTCTGTGTGTTTTCAGATCTTGTTCTGAAACAACAAGCAAAAATAAAGTGAGTTTTCTGTACTGCATACTTTTTCTGATGTACATAACAAATGCACTGGCACATGTATGCGAAGGAGACACACGCACAAAGGAATTACACACGCACGCGCATGCACGCACACACACACACACAACCAATTTTAGACACTCACACACACACACACGCATGCGCCCACACACAACCCACAAAGACACATACAGAATTCACCCAAAACACGCAAGATAAAATCATGTAAACCAAGCAGCATCCTTGAAGAAGTATTGAACTTATCTGTCAACTTAAACAAGTTGAGACACCTTTGAAAAAAACCATTCACTATAATCCACAAGTAACCACTTATCCATCAACCACACACATTATGTCAAGGGAAACAAATAAGAAACTCCGCAAAACTATAGTTTTGCATCAAGTCACAAACCCCAAAATCCTGGATAGAATTTTCAAGATCAGTCACTGCTATGAATTCCTTCAGACAAATCTGAACACTGGGCTGGGTGGCCGAGTGGTAACGCACTTGTTGCGAGTTCGACCCTGGGTCAGGCAGGGCGTTAGCAATTTTCTCCCCCCTTTCCTAACCTAGGTGGTGGGTTCAAGTGCTAGTCTTTCGGATGAGACGATAAACAGAGGTCCCTTCGTGTACACTACATTGGGGTATGCACGTTAAAGATCCCACGATTGACAAAAGGGTTTGTTTGTTTGTTTATTTGTTGCTTAACGTCCAGCCGACTACGCAGAGCCATATCAGGACGAGGAAGGGGGGGATGAAGGGGGCCACTTGTCAAGCGATTCCTGTTTACAAATGCACTAACCCATTACTTGTGTCCCAGCAGGCTTTAGTAAAACTAAATTAATACCTACTGGAAGATTACCAGTTTCCAGTATGTTAAAATAGGCTTAACCTATCTACTGCTGGACTTACATCAGAACACTTACAGATTAAACTATACATGAATCGCGAGACAAGCGGCAAGAGAAGAGATTTTTGGAAAAAATACAGGTGAATGAGCAAGAAGGCAGAAAAAAGAAAAGAATTCATGAAGAAAAAGAGAGCATGACAGGAAAGAGGAACCAAAAATCTACCTAACAGCAAACTAGAAAGCTCCTGCGGTTCCAAAAACAGGAGGGGCCTTTAATTTCATAACCGCAGTGCCCCACTGCGGGATTGACAAAAGGGTCTTTCCTGGCAAAATTGTATAGGCATAGATAAAAAATGTCCACCAAAATACCCGTGTGACTTGGAATAATAGGCCGTGAAAAGTAGGATATGCGCCGAAATGGCTGCGATCTGCTGGCCGATGTGAATGCGTGATGTATTGTGTAAAAAAAATTCCATCTCACACGGCATAAATAAATCCCTGCGCCTTGAATATGTGCGCGATATAAATTGCATAAAATAAAAAATTAAAATAAAAATAAATCCCTGCGCTTAAACTGTACCCACGGAATTCGCGCGATATATATATATATACTAATAAGCCTCATATTGATTGAACAGTAATAAAAGAAAAACAACAGGCAATGATAACATTACCGCATCAATCTAATACACTAAGTCTTGCAGACACCTTCACAAATCTGACCTAGTGTAATAAACTTCCCCTGTGACTGACCCTTGCAAGCAAAAAGCTGAAAATCTGTACCTGACTGATATACAGTGGAACCCCCCCTTCAAGACCCCCACATTTGTAAGACCCTCTGCCTTTTTTTTTCTTCTGCGTTCGTAGGCTGAAACTCACGTACACTCGTGTTTTTTGCACGAGTGGAATTTTACGTGTATGACGCATGCTGGGTATTTTCGTGTTTCTATAACCCACCGAACTCTGACATGGATTACAGGATCTTTTTCGTGCGTACTTGGTCTTGTGCTTGCGTGTACACACGGGGGTGTTCCGACTCCGAGGAGAGTCTGCACACAAAGTTGACTCTGAGAAATAAATCTCTCGCCGAACGTGGGGACGAACTCACGCTGACAGCGGCCAACTCGATACAAATCCAGCGCGCTACCGACTGAGCTACATCCCCGCCCTTCTCTGCCTTTTAAGAACCTGTTTTCTCAGATTATTTGTTCATAACCTCTGCAAATTAACCCCCATTTTAAGACTCCCTCCTTTTTAAGACCTGTTTAAAAAAAAGATTTTTTAAGTCTTAAATTGGGGGTCCCACTGTACAGGCATGGAACTCAATGATGCGTGAATTCCATGAATAATTAGATAGTGCGAAACCAATGTATTACATGGGCAGTCAGGTGTAAACACCTAAATCTATTTTGTACCTGGACTTGTGCGGTGAAGCATGGCTAAACCAGTTTTAGATGCTACCTACAGCGTTTATCCCTTGTGTTCGCACTGATCGAATGACTGTTGGTGGCAACATGAGTCGAAGTTTGTGTGAAAACATATTTCTTCTTTTATTGAACTTATGTTATGCAATTAGCTGTGTGAATCATTTTTTTGTGCACATTATACTTGGCAGAAACAGTTTTTATATCACACTTTGCAGTCACGAAAGTTGAAGGAAAAAAGTGTAAATTGTAAGCAACGGCCGTTTATTCAGTTCTCAGGGTAGACTCACTTTCAAGATGCTAAGTTAGATACACCAAATTAATATTTAATCTATCAGTTAAAGCTCAAAATATGCCGGTACATTTTGTGTTTGCACATCTAACACATCACATCAGTGCTGGCGTAGAAGAAACCGTGCAGGTCAAAACATTCATTGCTTAAACATAAAAGCACTATAAACGCAAGACATTCAAGTAGGCAAGTTAAAAGCTAGCTGACACATCTATTCTATTCTTCTTTTGAAAGAAAACAAACACTCACCGAGTTTAAAAATCAACAACAAACTTTTACCCTACATTGTGTCTGAGTCACTGAGAAAAAACGTTCAGAACAAGGTGAAACAAAGCGACAACACTCCCTTAAAACACTACCTACTTGTCACAAAGGTAAACGAACAGAAAGCGACGTTATGTATGTGTTGCTAACAGCTGAACAGGATGTCAAATGTCTGTGCTTGCACCATCTCTTTGAAACGATTTTCTATTTCATCGTACACAGCTAAACTTGTATACCAGGAAGCAACACCCTCCTGTTGAAAAAAGTAAACTTACGTGAGACCTTTTAGATAAGGGAGTCTTTTGTGCATCGGCTTTTGTTAAAAGCAGTTGCTATATTCTTAGAATCGACTCTAAATTCTTTCTAAAGTTTGACTAACCAACGTGACCCCCCCCCCCCCCTCCCTAAATAGCCAGTTAAGTCAAACTGCCTCTCTCTCTGCCAAGCACAAATATATAAAGACCGATCTCTTTATTTTACAGGCTTGACGCTCTCTCTTGGTCTCTCTCTCTCCTTCCTTTCCCCTTTGTGTGTGTGTGTGTGTGTGTGTGTGTGAGTGTGTGTGTGTGTGTGTGTGTGAGTGAGTGTGTGTGTGTGTGAGTGTGTGTGTGTGTGTGTGTGTGTGTGTGACAATCCCTTCTTCTTCTTCGTCTTCTCCCTCTCATGAGGTCTGTCTTTCTGTCTGTCTTTGTCTCTGTCTTTCTTTCTCTGTCTCTGTCTCCCTCCCCTTGTCTCTCTCTCTGACTCAGTGTTTCTTTCTCTCAATCTCTCCCTTTCTACGGGCGAGGACTGGATGGACAAAAACGAGAACTGAACATATGCTTCAGTAAATATTACCCTTGTAAATGAAAATACATCTTTCTCTCCAACAGATTGTGCCAAACCACCCCCGTCTCATTTTAACAGTCTCTACACAGCCTTCGTGTTAAAACTCAAATGTTATTCATTCATATCCTAAGGTATGGTTAAATTAAATTCCTCTTGCTACTTTAACGCACCAAGATCTGCACGTGTCACTAACAAAACATCAATCTAATTGAAGAGGAAATAGCACGTGAGTGCTTTATCAAATACTTGTGTCAGATTGTTGCAATTTTCAAGGACTTTTCAGACACTTGAGGCAAGGAAAAAAGGTGTCAACTGCTCAGTCCTGATGTGGCAGCTACAAGCTTAGAACACACATTACAGTATGTCATTTGAAAACATACTATGTTAAATCTTATTTATTTATATGGGAGATTTATATAGCGCTTGACGTTCTCTAAGCGCTTTACATATTAATTTCTGCCGTGTGAGATGGAATTTTTTACACAATATATCACGCATTCACATCGGCCAGTAAATCTCAAGCCATTACGGCGAATATTTACTTTTCACGGCCTATTATTCCAAGTCACACGGGTATTTGGTGGACATTTTTGCCAGGAAAGACCCATTTGTCAATCGTGGGATCTTTAACGTGCACACCCCAATATAGTGTACACGAAGGGACCTCGGTTTTTCGTCTCATCCGAAAGACTAGCACTTGAACCCACCACCTGGGCTAAGAAAAGGAGAAGAAAATTGCTTATGCCCCGACCCAGGGTCGAACTCGCAACCTCTCGCTTACAAATGAGAGAGAGAGAGAGAGAGAGAGAGAGAGAGAGAGAGAGAGAGAGAGAGAGAGAGAGAGAGAGAGAGAGAGAGTGCGTGTGTGCGTGTGTATGTGAGTGAGAATACGAATAATATAATACGAATAAACTTTATTGTCATGAAACGTAGTGTTTATTAGACACGGGAAGATAAATAACCAAATGATTACATTTAAATGATGAGTGAGTGAGTGAGTGTGTGTGTGTGTGTTCACATGCCAAAGTGTCGACCTGTCAATGTGAATACACGTGAGCGTCACCCATTAACACCCCACTAACTGATATAAAATCAGGCAATGGAACTGGCAAATACAATGTTATGCCCCCCCCCCCCCCTCCTTTCTGCAAACATTCACAAACAGATTGAAGTTGACATTACCTGTAAGCTTTACTATCCTTGATCACGATCTGGTTGCGCAAAACGCGAAAAACAAGTTGCATGATCTATACAACGTCTAACTGAATTACCACACTGGCACAAGTTTAGAAACACTGTTTGCTAAGGCCAAAAAAAAAAAGTTGTATGTTTCTGGTAACATGGCTACAATTTACAAAAAATAGGGTAGGTAGGTAGAGATTTTTTTTGTTTTTTTGTTTTTTGTCAGGGTAGAAAATAACTATACAGTGACCAAAGAGACTGGACTTACTATACAAAGAGAAAGACAACACATTACAAAACAAATGAGACAAAAGGGATGCGGGGTTATCACCCTTGTGTCGTCTGCCGTACGTTACTTTCGTTTTGACGCGCTTTTTTTCTTTTCTTTTTTACAAATGCAATAAAAAAAAGTCTAGGGTCGGCAGGAAAAAACTAGGTAGGGTCGGGTGACCAGAAACATACAACTTTTTTTGTGTGGCCAAAGCACTTCACGGTATCAGCACAGAGACCGCCTCAGACGGTACTTAGCTTATCTGCAACACCTTATAATGTATTGGTGTGTAATTGATCCACACACACAAATGTTGTATAAGGATAACCTGACTGACCCCACCCACCCCTTTTTTGTTCACACGAACACTTTTTGTTCACACGAACACTTTTTGTTCACACGAACACTTTTTGTTCACACGAACACTTTTTTCTCCACTCGCGAATTTGGTGCTTAAAGGCATACTAACGCACTCCCGTGTTTACAAAGTGTAGTTTGCCCACAATCGATGTCAAACGCACCATAAGACCATATAATGACGATACGTCACCATGCGCGGACCATAATACATGCATTACAGCTTGTTCTAGCCTCTGAAAAAGTGAGGATGTCAACAAAGCCGCGGTGTTCTCTCCCTTGCATCAACGTTACATGTGTTGCCAAATCTATAAATAGGACGATCCAGATCAAAATGAAAATTCAAATATCTCAACATTTAAGGGGTCCTAGACCACAATATTTTGCAGGGAACTTAATTTAGTCTGTCTCCAGCTGTTGGTAAAGCAATTAGCGTGTATAGTCATCGAGTACATATGGCTTTAAAAACACACAACGAAAACACACACACACAAAACAATTACTGAACAATTGGCCACATTCTTGTTTGCGTAAATAATATGAAACATGAAAGTCCTTAATATAAAATGAGGCAAGTCCTTATCAGCTAGAATGGCATACTTCAAAGCCTTTCACAGACAGGAGGTCCATGTACTTTGTGTTGCAGACAGATTCCATCAATGCTAATGTATCTTTCTTTCTTTATTTGGTGTTTAACGTCGTTTTCAACCACGAAGGTTATATCGCGACGGGAAAAGGGTGGGAGATGGGATAGAGCCACTTGTTAATTGTTTCTTGTTCACAAAAGCACTAATCAAAATATTGCTCCAGGGGCTTACTGGGAGAATGCAAGTTTCCAGTACAAAGGACTTAACATTTCTTACATACGGCTTGACTAGAATCTTTACAAAAATTGACTATATTCTATACAAGAAACACTTAACAAGGGTAAAAGGAGAAACAGAATCCGTTAGTCGCCTCTTACGACATGCTGGGGAGCATCGGGTAAATTCTTCCCCCTAACCCGCGGGGGGTAATGCTAATGTATCCCTGCTGCTATCTCTGGTCGGATTATATCCCTGGCGACAACAATCTTTTGTCCGGAAATCACCACGGTGACAGCAATGTAAACCGGAGGTGTCCAAGACTTTGTGCATACATCTGCATACACTATGTCAGCCAATTCCAGAGGCTCTTTTATCCTGAGGCCAATAATTATTATATATTCATGAGCCTGGCTGCTGAAGTGTTTTTCTTCACAGGACATGAATATTGAATAGCTTCAACGGGAAAGCGAGAGATCTGCTTCCAGTTCTGTTTGTGTGAAAGAAGTGCTTTTGTAGCATTTAAAATCGGGGATATTACAAAGTAACATCAAAATTACGTTTAAGTAGTTTCAGGAAAGATTGCAACTTATACACATGCTTTAGTTTGATAGTTAAAGGCACAGTAAGCCTCCCGTAAACCATCACAGAGCTCCCCGAGCGTCTACATACAGTACAAGCATATTTCCATTTGAACGCTCACCGAACGGGAACATCCTGGCTGCTTTCTGTCGAGCGTGAGAAATGTTCAAAGAATTTATTTTCGTGGACTTGGTCCTCTACAACAATGGCGCCTCGTTTTGGTGCTGGACGGGTGTTATGAATATTCAATACCGGAAATCACGCCAGGACAGTAGGCCTCCCGTAAACCATCACAGATACTGTCAGGCTTTTACTCACAGTACAAACACCCTTTCATTTGAACGCTCACCAAACGGGAACATCCTAGGTGCCCTACGTAAAGAGCGAACAATTTTCAAAGAATTTATTTTTGCGTGGTTTATCTTACCCCTGAGCCATCGTGAACCCGTGTGATCCAGTTTCCCTTTTTCACAATGTAGTCGTCAGTTAGTAATTTGAATGCGACTCGATGTGAGCTTATTTTCACAATGTAGTCGTCAGTTAGTAATTTGAATGCGACTCGATGTGAGCTTATCTGCAATAGCACGTTATTATGTACCTCTCACTATTCACGAAACAAACGGCTGTGGTTCACAAGAACTCTAGCGATGGCTTTTGACTGTTCAGAGAAACTGGCGATGCCTCTAAACCGTCGTCTGCTACGAGAACCACGACCTTGCGTGATCCTGCTTCCAGGCTTTTCTTTTTTCAAACTTTCAAAACTTCGAATTGTACTGATCTTGTCTTGATGAAAAAAGAATTCTTTTATGATTTAAGAATGTTTGTGTAACAAGCTGTCAATTTATTATTTAGATTTTAAAAGTTAGGTCTAGCGCCAAAACGCACCACGGTCCGATTGTCTCTGAGCAATCGGCGCAAAATTAATTCTTTACAAATTGCTCGCTCTTTACGTAGGGCACCTATGATGTTCCCGTTTGCTGAGCGTTCAAATGGAAGGGTGTTTGTACTGTGTGTAAAAGCCTGACAGTATCTCTGATGGTTTATGGGAGGCTTACTGTGCCTTTAATAAGTCAAAAGCTCCCCGTCAAACTTAAAGGTCCAATTGAACAATGTTTAATGAAGCCATGGCAATATTTGTCATCTTCTCGACATCTCAGTTCAACAACAGACACACAGAACCAGACACACACACACACACACATATATATATATATACACACACACACACATATATACACACACACACACACACACATATACACACACACACACTCACACACACACACACGCACACACACACACACACACACACACACTCACATTTTATTTAGAAGCATGAACCCAAGACTGACCTGCAAACTTTCACTTGGCAAACATCCCACGAACGAATGCATAAACGTCGCACGCGCACAAACTCCTCATAAATATATATATATATATATATATAACATATATATCACAAAGTTAATTTTTCCCCATAAAAACGAAACAAACCTATCAATTATCCTAATAACCAATGCATAAACTGCTCACACACTGCTATATACCACTGGTTCATTTTTCTCTTTAAAGCTCCAGAAACATGAAGTTTCTCTACATCCCATAACACGTCCACAAATCCTCGACCTTCACACAAACAAATCAAATAATGACTTAAGACAACAAACCTAAAAAGCTCATGTTATTGAAACCCAAAGTAAGGGTTCATTGGTTTTTCGACATCAAGTTGATTAACAACTTTGAGTGAACTATTCGACTCCCACACATTCTCCCCCAGAGGAATCTAATGATCGAAGCAGGCACGGGTTTAGCTGCACTACATTATAAACCGTTAGTGCTTCCACACTCTCTCGTTTCCTCTTTTGGCTCTCGCTACGAACAATTGGTTGATTAGCTTTGCAGGTGGGCTTCCATATTCGCTACAGTTAATTACTATTGCTGGTGGTGCTAGACAATGGTTTTGATCCGCTGACTTCCCTCCCCTCAATATCCCATCACTTTTCATCCGCTCCCTCATAATACTACCACCACCACCGTCCTTCCCCATGACCTGAATACTTCCGTCTAGTGACTATAAAGAGCACAGCAGCCCCAAACCCGATCCGCCCCCTCCTACTCCCACCAAGTTACTTTTGGAGCTTATCAGACTCTGCCCCCCCCCCCCCCCCCCCCATCAGGCCGATCATTTTCTGGACGAAATAGACCAGTCAACGCCCTCCCTCCTATTCATCATCTCCCCGTCTCTCTATAACTTTTAAAATAGGTCCGAGAGCAAACCAGAAAATAAGATCAATACTGAATCGGTCTCCCATGACCCGCTAGATTCTCGAGACAATAAACACAGCAACAAAAAACACCAAACAATCCAAAAGCCCAATAAACAAACAAACTCTCCCTAACTTGGGTTAGGATGCAATGAAGAGCAGTGCTGCATGAATAACAGACTGCAATCAACTAAAACCTCCTCCCACACAAAAACTACTTTATTTAAGCCATCAAGTCTTATCACAATCTCCTTCCGACCACCCCCCCTCTCCCCTCACATACCCAGCGACTTTAACTGCAAAACAAGACCTTGATTCTGTGATAAATAGGTTCTCTAAAGTAAACCGGGCACGCTTTCTTGGGCGTCTACTTTTTCATTGATTCTGCGATCGACTGCTTCTGTGAAATACAGTAATTTGGACACGCTTTGTTTGACGTCAACTATACCCCCTTCAGCGCGTTTGATCTGACGGTCTTATGAAAGTGCCCTTTCCGCTTCATTAAGCCGTTTTCGATGTACCACAGTAACAATAAAACAAAAGAAATCAATATACCCCCCCCCCCCTTTGATCTAGAATTGACTGTGCACTCAAGCGAGACGTAATTAATGCCGGTCACATTAAAGGCCTCATTAAAGGCACACTCCTTTCCGTGTGAACGATTGTGCTGACCATCTGAGATCGGTCCAGGCTGTCACACGAGGGGAGGCCATCCCTCCGCTTGGACACGTACCAACAAGCAACAGTCTCAACGCTTTCTGCGCACAATTGGATTTTTTTTCTCACGAACACATTTCTGTAAAAGATTGACCACATCCGAGTCAACAAGCAAAACATTTTTCGCAGAAATGACTGTGACTTTAAGCATTTTCTTTGTAGCACCGTTCAGCTAAAATCATAATGATTACTACCCCGGGTCTCCCCACCTCCCAACCCTTTAATTACTACCCCTCCCCACCCCCACACTTTTTTCCATGCTTTCCACTGTGCAACCAGGCAAGGAGTACAATGACTGTAACAGTAAAGTTCTCAGAAATCGATGCCAAAAGTAGATTCAAATCAAATCAAATCAAATCAAATCAAATTTTATTTTACGAGGGTTGTGGCATAAGCAATATAAACGAGCTTCTTTTCAACCAGCCCTCGCCCAGAGAGGGACTATTCTAATCTTAAATACATATATATATATATACGACTTGTGTCTGTCTGTGTCTGTGTGTGTGTGTGTGTGTGTGTGTGTTCGCGATGCACGGCCAAAGTTCTCGATGGATCTGCTTCAAATTTGGTGGGCATATTCAGGTAGACCCCGGACACAACCTGGTCGATGAGAATTTTCAACACGTGCTCTCAGCGCGCAGCGCTGAACCGATTTTGGTTCCACCTCAGCTACCCGGGCCCCCATACCGACACACCAAAGCCGCTACACCACATCACAACGCCAAAGTTCTCGGTGGATCTTTTTCAAATTTGGACACCGTATTCAGCTACACCCCGGACACAATATCATCGATGAGATATTTCAACACGTGCTCTCAGCGCGCAGCGCTGAACCGATTTTGGTTTTTGTGTTCATTTCACCATTACAAGTAACTCTTCCTTATCTTCTCCAGTGTTTTGCGTTTATCTCCCTTCCTTCGTGTGGCTTCAATCCATATTCCCGTTTCTAAGTTACTATTTTTAGAATGTCACTGCGCTGTCCAGAACGCTTCCCTTGCACCCGTAAGTTGTTCTTACTGTCAAAGTGAAAAGGTCGAATCAATTTATAGCCACGCGAAAAATACACTGTCACCTATCTCTATATATTTATAGCTATAGATATACATATATATACGGCTTCTCTGTGTGTGTGTGTGTGTTTGTGTGTGTGTGTGGGCAAAAACCTGTGTATTGTAGAGTTCTGTTTGTGATGGGGTCTAGCGGTTTTTGTCTGTCTGTATGTTCTGGCATTTGAGAAGCCACAACAGATGATATAGGGCTAAGAAATAAGCTCTAAAATTCTCAAATCCGTTTGACAGGACTTCGCCTTCAAAGGTGATTGTGGTGAACCGCCACGTTGTCTGTTTCTGTCTCGCGATTCACCCCGGCGAAGCCGGGTATTCCTCTAGTATATATATATGTCGTGCCGAATTCACGTAATTGCCGAATTCGCGAAATCGGCAACATTTTTGCCCATTTCACGTAATCGGCAAAACGCTGCCCATTACGCGAAATCGTCAGCGTTTTGCCGAAAAAGCGTAAAGGCTTGTAAAATGTGCCGATTTTGCGAAATCGGCAGCCCGTTTTTGGCTTTAAAGTTCTCAAATGCCTAGGATATCCTCACACTTAGACAGCTAGATAATCGAATGGATAAATGTTGCAATAATCGATAAGTTATGGCAAGTTATGACACAAAGTGTAGTTTTCGTGCATTACCGGAGTTATGCTTTACACAGACCAACACAGACCACAAAAAACATAGTGGGGAGGCAAAGCATTGCTAATGTAATGTTCTGGTGACAAAAAAAGTAACAGACTGGCTGTCACTTTTGCGAAATCGACACATGTCAGGAGCCTTTACGCATTTTCGGCAAAACGCTGCCGATTTCGCGTAATAGGCAGCGTTTTGCCGATTACGCGAAATGGGCAAAAATGTTGCCGATTTCGCGAAATCGGCAATTCCGTGAATTCGGCACGACATATATATATATACAAACGTAAAACAATTACTAAAGATAAGCATGACAGTAAAAATAAAAAAATAAAAAGGCAGAAAAACTACTCACAGGACTATATACACGTTGTAGGCTATACATACATTCTTGCGTTATGAAACACTGATGCTTTATGGACAGATATGATCAATATGAAAATAATCAGAACGATTCACTCAGGAAGCCTGCGTAGGTGTACCTGCGTTGCTGATGGGACAATATAATTATATAGCGACTGTGCTGAGCATCCGAAAGGTCGCTGGCCGGGACGGACACGGGTCAACTTTATGTGCAGACCCAGAGACGGTATCCATCTCCCACCCCCGTGTCACCACAATGGCACGTTAAAGATCTTGGTCATTCTACCATAAGTGCAGATGGCTGATACCACCTAAACACGCATACATCAAAAGCCGTGAGGGCGTAAAAACTCGAATCGTATAAACCAATTTATGTCCAATATAGGCAATTAAGACCTGACGGACAATAAGCCCCTTAAAATTTACTTTTTTTTTTAACTCCGAGCATTGGAAGCTGTGTTAACTTGTCGGGGAAGGAAATAAAATTGAAAAAAGAGGTGTTAATCTATGGAATGTTTGATAAATGTATAACAATGCAACAAATCGGTTTATCTGTTTTGTATTGCCGTGTTTAATAAATGTCCAATAGCTCAACATCCATCCCCCTCTCAAATTGAGTTTTGATTCTTGGTTTTGGAATGTTAACAGTCTGTTTCATAATTATTTGTGTGGGTCAAGTTGAGCGTTAATGCAAAGGTACAACTGTTTCGAGATTCAGGGTAAAATCACAATGGGTCGGTTTTACCTGGATTGTCGGACTGAATTATTAAACGTTAATGCAAAGGTACAACTGTTTCGAGATTCAGGGTAAAATCACAATGGGTCGGTTTTACCTGGATTGTCGGACTGAATTATTAAACGTTAATGCAAAGGCACAACTGTTTCGAGATTCAGGGGACAATAGGTCAGCTCTACCTGGATTGGCGGTCTAAATGTCCTGGATACACACGAGTTCTTCCGCCAGAAGACCTCTTTCATGTCAAAACTATCTGACGGTCGACCGGCTAGAGGTTACAACAATGCATCAGATCGAAAAAGTAAACATCAACGACAGAAGACCGAGGCCTGTTAACAACGCTGGCACTGTGCCATTCTTGCCACCCAAATCCTCTTCTTTACTACCGTGTTTGGCTAAAAGCAGCCCAGCTTAGGAGACAGTGTTTCGCAATAGCACCCCACCCCCGCACTCACACTTACATGATCAGTACATCCTTCGATCTGGGTATTAGAACGATGAAAAGCAGAGTGTGTCATTTATCGGGAGGCAACCTTTTATCCAAAAAGCCCAACATTAAAGGCACACTACTGTCCCTGCAAACAATTTGTTTAACCTTCTCAGGTCTGACGAGGCTTAAACATGGGATAAAGTCATCCCTCCAATTTGTGGAAAACCAAGAAAGAACAGCCGGGGTGCTCTCTGTGTACACTGATCATTTGTTGATGAATTAATTTGGTAAAAGCCGCTATGACTTTTTAAGAAATTTCATAATTTTCTGTTTAACTCACCCCACCAAGCAGTCCGCGTGTTGATTTGGGGTATGTGTCCAAGTGGAGACCTGTATGGTATTAGGCAAAAAAAGGTAGTCTGTTTACGGTAACATAGGCCCCCCAAAAATAGTCTGTTTACGGTAACATAGGCCCCCCAAAAATAGTCTGTTTACGGTAACATAGGCCCCCCAAAAATAGTCAGTTTACGGTAACATAGGCCTCCCCCCCAAAAAAGTCTGTTTACGGTAACATAGGCCAAAAAAATAGGGTCGGTAGGTCGGGATTTTTTTCCCCCAAAAAACATATTTTGCCAAAAAACAAAGACTTTTTTTTCCTTTTGTTTTCCCCAAATGCCAAAAAAAGTCAAGGGTCGCGCGAAAAAATAGGGTCGGTCGGGATACCGTAAACAGACTATTTTTGTGTGTGGGCCTTATCCCGTGTAAAGCCTGGCAGATCTGTGGCGGAAGTGTGTACCGCTTTGCATCATTTCTTGCTCCCTGAAACCTGTCGTTTGCCGGCGCGTTTATAGCCAAAGGCAGCCTGGCGTTGGAGACAGTGTTTCGCAATAACAGCGACCACCCCCCCCCCCCCCCCACCCACGCTATCGCTCAGACTCTTTATCGCCCAGACAACAAGGTCAGACTGCAATCGACTTAAAATCCATCAATCTTCGTCCGACATTTTGGGTTTTCCCCAATAAAACAACTGATGGTTATTATCAGCGCAGAAAAACGTGGGGTGAAAAACTGACTATCCATCAACCCCCACCCCAATCCTCACACCCACCTAACTTCTTTCTCTCTCTTTTGGGGTCTCAAATTGTCATGTGAATCATGCTCTCCAATTTTGTGTGTTTTTCCCCAATAAAACAACTGAAGACTGAAAGTGAACGATAGCTCTGTCCTAGCTACCACCAACCCATTTCAACACACACACACACACACAGACACGCTTGGCGCACGAACGCTTGCGCACACACACACACACACACACACACACACACACACACACACACAATCACAATGTTTACGAACTCTTTTGCTTTAGCCTCACAAGCTTCGGTAATCTTTGAAAAGTACAGTGTTCAAGATGGGAGGGGGAGGGGGGGGGGTGCAGGCTGTCTTAAATACGGGGGTCTTTCTTTAACTCCGGCTTAGACTTATTTATATTGATTTTGACGTAGTAGTAAACAACACGGATTTGTCATAAAGAAATAATACAGTGAAGTACTGAACTGTAAAGTGACAGCTATTTCTCCTTTGCTAGAAAGACCATCTACACCCCCCATCACCACGTGGCCCCCCAAAAAAAGAAAGCTCATTAACATTCCACAGCCCTCTCCCACGCCATCTAACTTCCTTGTTTCACAAAGACTTAGAAGTACTGACCATTCCCCTAGATTCACATCTACTAAAAGAATAACTCCTAAAATATCCCCGTTCTTGTATACTCTGAACTTTGATTTCGTTACTGATTTGCTTCATAATAGACATATAGAAATAGACATAAAACACTTTATTATATCAACGAGAAACTCATGTGTGGTGTATCAAAGCAGTATAATATATAAACAACATAAAACGTAAGAACATAATAAAATATCGAGGCGCAAATAGTCAACTCATAATAATTAAAGGTGGTCGTCTACATTTTTGCTTTTTTTCCAATAATCTTATGGTTAGATTTCGCTAAAAAGTTATGTCAGATGATGAATGAACCATGGGGAAAAAAGTTATACTAACTTATAGAAAAAAAATATGTAAAAAAAGATTTTATTTTTGGGTAGCGTGACTCACGCTTCCAATATTTTGTTTTCTGTTTGCTGAGAACATGTGCTTTGCCTAAAAATACTGACCAATCAAATTCATGTCACTATGCTTATAGCCACGCCCAAACAAGTGCAGCAACAGTTTGACACTGGAGCGCTGTCCACGCTTTTTTTTAAACGCACGAAATGCACGGGATTTGAGAGGAGTTTTGCGCTTGGCATTTTCCAAATAAGGATATCCTACTATCAAACGGCTACACTGGCTTCGTCTTTCCTGATCGAAAGGGGGTGTATTGTTGATAATTGTAGATAATAGACTCTGCATTTTAATGGTCAAATGGCGATTTCGGTATAAAAATGTAGACAAGGACCTTTAAGATTAGGATGATCATATCAAAATAAATCTCTCTCTCACTCTACCTCTCTCTCTCTCTCTCTCGCTCCATTCATATGACCATAATGACCAAGGACGCTACATAAAGCACAGGCAGGCAGTGAACTGTAAATAGACTGCCATTTCTCTTTTACTGGCTCTAACAGGGACTATATTAAAAGGTAAGACTCCGCCCTCCTCCTCCGTCCACACCCCCCTTCTCTCACGATTAATCTCTAACACTGCACTGAGTGACCGCAAAGCATTTTAATCAAGTGAGAAGCATTGATACGTCGAGCGGACCTTTCCCCTCAATAGGTTTTGCTGGCAGGGGGTAGATTGATAAAGTATAATCTTATATAATAAATGCAAATCACAGAGGGTCAGAGTTAAGGAAGGGGGTGGGTTGGGTTGGGCTATCTTAGAAGAGGGTTCCATATAGTCATGATAGTGATACCCTTTTCTTATCTAAATCTAGCTTAGACTTCATTACTGATTTTGCCTAGTAACAAACACGGATTTTGTACAAACAAATAGCGCAGACACTGAACTGTAAAATGACTGCTGTTTGTCTTTCGTGTGACTCTAACAAGGACTATATTAACAGAAGAGACACCACCTCCAACCACACAGCAAATAATGCAAAGTTCATCGACATTTCACAGCCTTCGCCCATGCCATCTCACTTCCTTGTCATTTCACAAAGACTCGGAGAAGTAATGGCCACTTACCCTAGATTTACATCTACTGAAATAAAATGAGCGGGGGCGGTGAATTATTCACAAAATTACTTCTTTTTCGTTAAATCTGGACTGCTTTGTGTCGTAACGTTCACGGATTTTCACAAAGCACGGTCAGGCAGTGTACCGTAAATTGGCTTCTATTTCTCTTTTACTGGCTCTAACAGGGACTATCACATTAAAAGTGGTGACCTCTCTCACCATTCATCGCTAACACTGTCCATATCGACTGCAAAGGATTTCAATCACGTGAGAATCGAACCATCGATTCGTTGAGCGGACCTTTCCTCTCATAAAAAGCTTTGCTGGCAGGGAGTAGATTAATACACTATGATCTTTGATCCAAAACACAGAGGGGTCACTGTTCAGAAATGAACGGCGTCGTTGAGAAAAGAACCAACTGGAGACTATCAGGCGAGCGTTGTTTTTGAGCCACAACAGTAAGATCGTCAAGGCGCCCCCCCCCCTCCTCCCCCATTATCAATGCCCCCCTCTCTCTCTCCCTCTACAAAATAATCAAGTCCTCTCTCTCCACATGAACAAGGCATCTCTCTCTCCACCACAATAAACTTTAAACCTCCATAGCCTTAGTTAAAAAAAAAAAACTAAAAAAAACCCTGAACATTTCGGTTAACGATTCAGCGGAGCCTGCTCTGGTGACCACCTCTTAATAAAGACCACCTGCCCACAACAAACACCCAGCAAACATTACGCCCTCGGATCGTACGCGTTAATTCTCAACAGGCACTCCGTAGGATCCCGGGCGACTTACATGTATTTCTAATTCCCCTCTCCAGGGCGACCACCTGTCTACGGTGATCACTTTTGGTCAGTGCCCTTCGTGGTCGTTATAAACAGGTTCGACTGTATACGAACTACTCCCAAGAAAGGAATATGAGGCGTAGGACTTTGTGCCCAGTAAGTCATGACTAGAGATCATACACTGCACAGAGACGGGAAGGAATGTATGCATTTCCTGCGAGTTGTCATTGTATGACATCAAACAACTTCATTTCATCGTCTGGTGAAATCATCAGTATTACAATAGCACCTTTCAATAGCACATTTTCATGTTTGTGTAAAATAAAAATGGACATTTAAAGTTTTCTTAACTTATCTTATATTACCTCTTCGGTCATCATTGACTTGTCAAACACTGACTCTCTTTCTAGCGCATCGTATTCATATGTTGCTGTTCCCAAACTCAGAGGACAATAGGTTGGATATGAATCAGTTAAAAACATGAATAGGTCCAAATGTCCTGGAGACACACACACGCACACACACACGTTCTATGAGAAGAGTTCAAGATCAGACCTATCAACACTATCGGACGGTCGACCGGCCATGGATCAAAACAATTAATGCGTCAGATCGAAAAAGCATGCGGCAGTGACCGAAGACCGAGGCCTGAGAACATTAGTTCTAGGTTTCTTTTTAATCATCAACATATGGATACAAACTCCCCAAGAAACTAAAACAAGTCGCGTAAGGCGAAATTACTACATTTAGTCAAGCTGTCGAACTCACGGAATGAAACTGAACGCACTGTATTTTTTTCAGCAAGACAGTACAGCTTCGTCAATCCCCGCGAGAAGGAAATCGCTCACCTCCCACGTGCAAAACGCAGTGATATGCACACGCCAGAATAGCCCGGTAGCGTATTGTGCTAAAGCAGGAAAGAGCGCTTTTCTGTATTCGTGTTAACTTTCTGAGCTTGTTTTGAATACAACCTATCATATCTATATGTTATTGGAATGAATACCCGCTTCGCCGGGTAGCCGGCTTCGCCGGGAAGAAGTACTTAGAGCCGTACGCCGAACTATGGACCCGCCAAGCTTAGGTCCCTCCCAGATTCGTGGAATGGGAACAGCACGAAAATGATTCAGTGGCCATAATGCCATTCCTGACCATATCGAGTCCCATCCTTGTCGACGAATGTAACCGTGTTAATCACCTTTGGAGGCGAACGCCACTCAAACAGGACTGAGCAAGTTATGGCTTCTCAAAGGAAGGCCAGTACATAAAATTACACAAAAGCCGCCAGACCACATCACAAACAGAACTGAAGAATGCACAGGTGTTGCTTACATAGAGACACACACACTCACACACACACACACACAAACACAGAGAAGCCGTATCTATAGAGAGATAGATGACAGTGTATTTTTCGCGTGGCTATAAATTGATTCGACCTTTGCACTTTTACAGTGAGGATAATTTACGGGTCCAATTTACGTTCTGTACACTGCGTTGACCTTCTAAAAATAGGTAACAGTAACAGAACGCCGGGAATATCCGAAGACGCTCAGCGCAGTGGACAGCGCAGTGTAGTAACTTACAACTGAACGGGAAAGCCACACGAAGGAAGGGAGATAAACGCCAAACACTGGAGAAGATAAGGAAGAGTTACTTATAATGGTGAAATGAACACAAAAACGAAAATGAGTTCAGCGCTGCGCGCTGAGAGCACGTGTTGAAATATCTCATCGATGATATTGTGTCCGGGGTGTAGCTGAATACGGTGTCCAAATTTGAAAAAGATCCACCGAGAACTTTGGCGTTGTGATGTGGTGTAGCGGCTATGGTGTGTCGGTATGGGGGCCCGGGTAAGCTGAGGTGGAACCAAAATAGCTGAGGTGGAACCAAAATCGGTTCCGCGCTGCGCGCTGAGAGCACGTGTTGAAATATCGACCAGGTTGTGTCGTGTCCCGGGTCTACTTGAATATGCCCACCAAATTTGAAGCAGATCCATCGAGAACTTTGGCCGTGCATCGCGCACAGACACACAGACAGATACACAGACACACAGACACTAGTCGTATATATATATAGATTGGAATCAGGAAACGATAAAGAATAAGATGAAGTCATTTTTGGGTCGATTTCTTAAATTTTAATCGTAAGACTAATTATTCTATTTTCGTTAATTGTGATCACATTTTAAGAGTAAACATGACATATGTCATATATTTTTAGATTTAGAATGTCATGAAGAATACGATGCAATCAATTTTAAATCTGTTTGCGAAAAATCGATTTTAATGACAACTTTAATGAGCAAACTCATTAATTAATTTGTAAGCCTCGGCTCCAAGCTGAAATGCAACACCAAAGTCCGGGCGTCGTCGAAGAATACTTGACCAAAATTTCAACCAATTTGGTTTAAAAATGAGAGCGTGACAGTGCCGCCTCAACTTTCACGAAAAGCCGGATATGACGTCATCAAAGACATTTATCCAAAAAATGAAAAAAACGTCTGGGGATATCATACCCAGAGTTCTAAATCGCTCTACACACACACACACACACACCACACCCTCGTCTCGATTCCCCCCTCTACGTTAAAACATTTAGTCAAAACTTGACTAAATGTAAAAAAACAAGTCGCGAAAGGCGAAAATACAATATTTAGTCAAGCTCAGTCGAACTCACAGAATGAAACTGAACGCATTGCATTTTTTCCGCAAGACCCTACACTCGTAGCATCGTCTGTCCACCGCTCGTGGCAAAGGCAGTGAAATTAACAATCCAGAAAAGCGCGGGAGCGGTTGCGCTGAGGAGGATAGCACGCTTGTCTATATCTCTATTCTTTTTAACTCTCTGAACGTGTTTTTAATCCAAACATATCATATATATATGTTTTTGGAATCAGGAATGGACAAGGAATAAGATGAAATTGTTTTTAAATCGATTTCGGACATTTAATTTTAATCATAATTTTTATATTTTTAATTTTCAGAGCTTGTTTTGAATACGAATATAACATATTTATATCTTTTTGGAATAAGAAAATGATGAAGAATACGGATCGTTTATAACAAAAATTTAATTACAATTTTCAGATTTTTAATGACCAAAGTCATTACTTAATTTTTAAGCCTCCACGCTGAAATGCAATACCAAAGTCCGGCCTTCGTCGAAGATTGCTTGGCCAAAATTTCAATCAATTTTATTGAAAAATGAGGGTGTGACAGTGCCGTCTCAACTTTTACAAAATGCCGGATATGACGTCATCAAAGACATTTATCAAAAAAATGAAAAAAACGTCTGGGGATATCATACCCAGGAACTCTCATGAAAAATGTCATGAAGATCGGTCCAGTAGTTTACTCTGAATCGCTCTACACACACAGACACACACACACACGTACACACATACACCACGACCCGCGTCTCGATTCCCTCCTCTATGTTAAAACATTTAGTCAAAACTTGACTAAATGTAACAAACCCACACCACCACTACATAATTATATTACCACAACACCCTACAATTCCTCAGAAATCAAAATCACTTGCATTCCACGAAACTCAAACATAAACTACCACTCACTGACACTGTACCCGTTCTCGGCCCTCACCACCACACACACAACTGTCAGAAATCAAAACCACAAGTTTGCATTCCACAAAACACAAACTTTAACACACACCACAACATCCTTCCGTCATCCACACCCCCCCCCCCCCCCCCCCCCCCAGACATCAATCTATTTCTAATATCTCGAGATAAGTTCGTGTTTGGGCACAACTCCTAATCCTACAGAGTCACTTTCAACAGATTCCACAAAACTTAAACACAGCACCATTAAATCCCATCAGAAATCAATCTACTTCTAATCTCTGGAGATAAGTTTGTGAATGGGCAAGAACAACTCCTACAAAATCACTTCCATTCCACAAAAATACACAATAAACACACACCACGAGTAAATCCATCACAGCCCCAAAACTCTAAGAAATCAATTTATAGATCTCTATACGTTTCTGTTTTCGGCTCACCTGTTCGAGAGAAAAAACAACACCTTCGCCTGGTTAGCTTCGCCGACAAACATTCTTTAATCCGTTTCCCCCTTTCTGCACAAGCTCTCGAGGTGACTGGGGTAAACTTGGGACCCTGCCAGATCCCCTTTAATTGATGAACTTGAATATATAGTGCACGCTCCATTGCTGACTGAGGCTGGGGGGATTCGACTGGACCTGCTTTAGACTACTATTTCGTCTTCATTACTCCCCCACCCCCCCCCCCCCCCCCCCCAACGAACCTACCTGCTCAGTGCATGACCATTGCTCATCTTCTGCCTCACTTTGTTTTCAGTTTTAAATGAATACTTTCTTCAATTAAGACCCGTTTCAAACACCAACCATGTTGAACACGTTCATGCTTCATGTGAGGTTTTTTCAGTTGTAACTTCTTTTTTATATTTAGTCAAGTTTTGACTAAATATTTTAACATCGAGGGGGAATCGAAACGAGGGTCGTGGTGTATGTGCGTGTGTGTGTGTGTCTGTGTGTCTGTGTGTGTGTGTGTGTAGAGCGATTCAGACTAAACTACTGGGCCGATCTTTATGAAATTTGACATGAGAGTTCCTGGGTATGAAATCCCCATACGTTTTTTTCATTTTTTTGATAAATGTCTTTGATGACGTCATATCCGGCTTTTCGTGAAAGTTGAGGCGGCACTGTCACGCCCTCATTTTTTAACCAAATTGGTTGAAATTTTGGTCAAGTAATCTTCGACGAAGCCCGGGGTTCGGTATTGCATTTCAGCTTGGTGGCTTAAAAATTAATTAATGACTTTGGTCATTAAAAATCTGAAAATTGTAAAAAAAAAATAAAAATTTATAAAACGATCCAAATTTACGTTTATCTTATTCTCCATCATTTGCTGATTCCAAAAACATATAAATATGTTATATTCGGATTAAAAACAAGCTCTGAAAATTAAATATATAAAAATTATTATCAAATTTTTTTTTTCGAAATCAATTTAAAAACACTTTCATCTTATTCCTTGTCGGTTCCTGATTCCAAAAATATATGGATATGATATGTTTGGATTAAAAACACGCTCAGAAAGTTAAAACAAAGAGAGGTACAGAAAAGCGTGCTATCCTTCTTAGCGCAACTACTACCCCGCTCTTCTTGTCAATTTCACTGCCTTTGCCATGAGCGGTGGACTGACGATGCTACGAGTCAGTTTCATTCTGTGAGTTCGACAGCTACTTGACTAAATATTGTATTTTCGCCTTACGCGACTTGTTTTAATGTCGATTACTTGTTAGTTGTTTCCAGAGATTGCGTTTAGTTGGCGCACGGTTGTGTACGGTATGGAAGCTAAGGCGTTTCTCTCTCTCTCTCTCTCTCTCCCTCTCTCTCTCTCTCTCTCTCTCTCTCTCTCTCTCCCTCTCTCTCCCCCCCCTCTCCCTCTCTCTCTCTCTCTCTCTCTCTCTCTCTCTCTCTCTCTCTCTCCCTCTCTCTCTCTCTCTCTCTCTCATTGCGACGCAAATCTGAGTTACGACTGGTAGTTCTGTCCATCACTGATCTTCCATCTGCAGGTAAACGCCTCTTTACAGTTCTCGACAAAATGATCTGGGTCGGTATGCAAGAGTCGAGTTGAGAGTCTTTAGTTTCAGGATAAACTGCAATGACTGGGGGTACACTGCAATGACTGGGGGTACACTGCAATGACTGGGGGTACACTGCAATGACTGGGGGTACACTGCGATGACTGGGGGTACACTGCAATGACTGGGGGTACACCGCAATGACTGGGGGTACACTGCAATGACTGGGGGTACACTGCAATGACTGGGGGCACACTGCAATGACTGGGGGTACACTGCAATGACTGGGGGTACACTGCAATGACTGGGGGTACACTGCAATGACTGGGGGTACACTGCAATGACTGGGGGTACACTGCAATGACTGGGGGTACACTGCAATGACTGGGGATACACTGCAATGACTGGGGGTACACTGCAATGACTGGGGGTACACTGCAATGACTGGGGGTACACTGCAATGACTGGGGATACACTGCAATGACTGGGGGTACACTGCAATGACTGGGGGTACACTGCAATGACTGGGGGTACACTGCAATGACTGGGGGTACACTGCAATGACTGGGGGCACACTGCAATGACTGGGGGTACACTGCAATGACTGGGGGTACAGGCTATCCCGGGTTTAAATCTCAAACCCCGACTCTTGCATACCGGTGTGCCGTGAAATGGAAAACGTGAAGAATGCCATTCAATTCACTCCCACCTGTGCAGTAAGGGAATTTATCCTGTCGTCAGCTTAGGTTAGGCCTAAAAAAAATAGGTGTGGTTACGGTAACATAGCCCCAAAAAATAGGGTAGGAAGGTAGGCAATCACCTTTTTTTTTTTTTACTTTTTTTTTTCTAATGTGTACAAATTAAACCTACTTGTCACTTGACAGGGAAATAAGTGTGCGACTCAGGCGATTTCGCTTTCATTGCGTTTTCTGCACTCGTTTCTTTTTTTTTTCTTTTTTTGTTGACAAATGAAATAAAAAGTTATAGGGTCGGCCCCTAAAAATAGGGTAGGTCGGGTTACCGTAACCACACCTATTTTTTTTTTTTAGGCCTTAGGTTAGAAATCTCTTCTCTGGATTGAGACTGTTGAAAGGTTCAAACCTGGGCTGCATATGCACAATGGCCCTTTTCACACCTCCCCAATGTAAGACTTATCCCGTCTTCAGACCTTGCCTTTTCAGCTTTTTCTGTTCATAGCCTAGAGCTGTACATTTACCTCAATTTTAAGCCTTTTTTTCTTCTTTTTTTCTTAGAACCGGTCGACTTATTTAGATTTTTGGAAGTTGTATAGAAGGGAGGTTTTACTATACGTTCCTATTGCTGTCCTCCAACTGAAATGGATTATGGAAGCATTGCACAGGCCTACAATTCTGTACGGATTGTGTCTAAAGAGAAAAGGATCTTAAAGGTTTGGTCCACAAATGCTGCAGCTTACCCTCGCTGTGACACTATACAGCCGCGGACTCAAAGGAAGGCATTTCCTGACTTCGAAGGGAGACGCCTAACGGTACCATAATTGGGGGTGGTCTGGTTTCTTTTACGTGTCTGCCAAGGTGCTGCGCTGGGGTAAAACCATACCGCTTATCAGTAAACAATGAAGATAAGATGTTCCTTTCCCCCTTTCACTGACTCGTGCACACTACCCCCATGCAAATAGTCAGGATGATACCTCAATGTGAGCACGCTGACACAGAAATACACCTTTCACTGTTTCAGCCTTACAAGTTGGTTATTGCGCTGGTCCTTTAGGTACCGCGAAACAGCGTGAAAATCTGAATTCTCATCCAGTCGTGACTTGTAACCCATGTAGAATTCTTCATTTCTGAGTGTTTTTTGTTGTTAAAAAGTCTGTTAATTCACAGCACATTAACTCTGTTTCAGATGTTGCTATGCAGAGAAAAATCCCAAATTATTTGAAGAAAAGTTACTAAGTTTTTAGATTTCGTTTCGCTGAGGGTTGTGTTTCTTTTCTGATACTTCGTTGAGGCAGTATTTTCAGCAAAATGATATGTTGACGTATTTTTAATTTCATAAAGATGCTATAGCCTAAACATGGTTTAGGGCATACGCTCATTTTGTTGGTGGATGTTTTGCTAGCAGTGGAACTTGACCACGCTACCACCCGTCCCCCTCATTGTGTTATATGGTCTTAATTCCAACATTCCCATGAGTTTTGTGCTCTAAAACCCATGCGAAATTGTTGCGCAGAGGACGAAGTTATTTTTATTGTGTAGGCCCTATTTCGTTTGTTGACATGTTCCTTCTTGGGACTCAGTTAGCCTATATACACCAAGCCAGCAGACATGAGAACTAAGTGAAGTCTGCTTCCTTCCTTGTTCAGAATGACCCAAAAAAATGCAACACTCAAAAATGCTTATAAATTCTACATCTGTTAACCGAATCACTTCATATTTTGGGGACATACATTTCAGCCAATGCATGACCCTTCCACAAAATGAGAGTTTGATATTTCAAAGGGTCTGACTTTAGTGCAATTTTAAAAAAAGTTGCCAAATTCGGGGATCGACTCAATAGTACGATGTTTAAAATTGAGCGGTAGCCAAACTAACCAAAAACTAACTAAAAGGCAAGGAAAGTGGAGCAATCTGGTGCAATCTGAACAAAGAAACTTCCCTTTATACACCTTCCAACAAGTAAATTTAAGAAGACAATTTTGGATAAAAACAAGGACAATTGACTGATCTGGTGCAACATGAGCCAACAAATTACCCAACTACTTTCCAAAACCGTCACTTAGATAAAGGCTTGCTCAAGCAAAATGAAGCAATCTGATGCAATCTGAGCCATCAGTTTTTCTTTATTTTCTCATTTATTTATTTATTCTTTTTATTTTGTTCGCTCTTTTTTGTTTTTAGGCAAGAGGGAGGGGGGGTCCGGAAACCCCGGAAACCCCCACCGGACCCGCCCCTGGCCTATAAATCAACCCATACGTGGAATGCAATCAGTGTTTTTCGTATGTTTTGCAGAAGTGAGGCAGCTGGTATTATCTGATCGACACTTCTAAACCGGTGCGACCAGCGAAACGAAATTCTTCTGTCCTCTTAACCGCTGTACTGGCGACACATGGTGTTCCCCCGCCGAGTGTCTTTTGCAACCACGAAAATGCCAACCATATGAATGTGGTAGCCCTTCTTAAAGTCTCTATTAACTGAGGGCCCCAAAGGGTTTAAAATCGTGATCGTGATTGGCGTTTTTTGACCTTTCTGTGACCGTGATTGCCGAAATTTCCATTTCTGTGATGGGACTTTGCCCGTGATCCGTGATGACAAAAAAATCAAGTCTCGTGATCGTGATCGTCATTTGTTTTCGTGATCGTGATGGGCATTATTGCAAAGCATTTTATTTTCAACGTACATTTTTCACAGTTGTATCACTCTATGATCCTCTATTCGTCAAGGTGTTTGTGATCGTGAAAACAAAAATCAAGGTAACTGTGATCGTGAAAGCTAAAATGTCCCTTCCCGTGATCGTGAAGATACCCCCCCTTTGGGGCCCTCATTAACTGATTTGCGACTGACCAATCAATTTGTTGTTCAAAGCATCTACGATGTGGGCTTTTTTTTAATAAAATTATTAATCAACACAACCCTCTTTGTGAGAATAATTGACAGATATTAGTCTGGGTGAGTCGCATTGAAAATGAATCTTTGCCTGTTGTCAACAATTTTGAATTTCACACGAAAATCACGTTTTTACGCTTATGTCAATAAAAAAAAATAGCAGCGAGACAGGTCAAGAAAATTACAAGTTTTTCGTTTTTCGTAACATTCTTTCTGCCTGTACCGCGCTATTCAATCAAAAAGATTCCACCCCGACACTGGCCGGAAAAATCAAAAGGCAAGCAGTCTCTGAGGCAAGGCAGAGCGACACTACATCCACTCCTCTCTAATGCGCCTTTAGTATAAACATCCCCCCCCCCCCCCCCCCATTCCGCAACTCTAAACCACCACCGTTCACCCTCACAGCTGACATCTCTTATCACCTTCTCCGCACCTAGGGCACACTATCAACATTCCCCCTCCCTTCGCTCTTTCCACCACCATCCGCCCTACCCACTGGTCTCTGGACTATATAATTATGTGTGGGGGAGACTGTCTATGGGTATGGGAGAGAGAGAGAGAGAGAGAGAGAGAGAGAGAGGGAGAGAGAGAGAGGGAGAGAGAGAGAGAGGGAGAGATTGTGTCTACGTGTGTGTGTGTGTGTGTGTGTGTGTGTGTGTGTGTGTGTGTGTGTGACTATGTGTGTGTGTCAGTGTGTGAGATTGTGTCTACGTCTGTGTGTGTGTGCGTGTGTGTGCGTGTGTGCATGTGTGTGCAATGATCGCATGTGTGGACAAAGACTTTCAATTTCACAAGGAAACAGGAAGAAGTGTACACAAACCGAAGTATCATGTTTAGACTCCCACATTGGAAACCAGGAAGAAATGCAACGTTAAAGTGTTAAAAGACTCTCTCTGATGTATAGAGACTGAGAGAGTGAAAGCAGCTTCTACCCTCTTTGGTGAAAGACTATAAAGAGCACTGAGCGCGGCTTGTTCCTTTGCAGAGGGAGGGGGGGGGGGGGGGGGGGGGCTTAGCATACCAGTGTTAAAAGAAGAGAGAGTCTACAGACTGTAGACACAACAGCAGCTCCATCCTAGAATTAATAGCAGACATTTTAGTGCCAGACCTGTAGTCAAGCAGCGCTGGACTAATACAGGCATGAGACCAAGGGTAGGGCGGATGGTGGCGAGAGAGGTGAAGGGACGGGGAATGTTTACAGTGCCGTGAGCCGGGCTGTGAGCAGTGCCCGCCAGTGTTTAGCTCAGGCACCGTCGGGGCAGACGCGTCTTAGTTCTATGCAGGAAAATGCAGCGCGCTATTCTGGCCATTAGGCCAACTGTCGTCCTCATCTCTAAGGCAGGCTGATACCAAGAGGTGTAAGTTACGCCCGCCTTCAGGCTCAGACATTTTCAAACGCTCGACTCAAGACTAAATAAGTATTGTGTCCTCCAACAACAGCTCCTCTAATTACCCTGTGCTGTGCCTGGTTATTGATTTTCCCTGTCTGCCTCCTTGATTGCAGATCACAGATTGCTAAGCCTAAGGCCAACAACAACAAAATGATGGTTTAGGGTAAGGTGACCAAAAATATTCGGGTCGGTAGGTAGGCTTTAAAAAAAATAAACATAACATTTTTGTTGACTTCATAATAATATGAAAACATCACAAACACCATTTTGTCTCAAGCTTTTGAATTGTATTGAACGTTTATATTAGTTGTAACACAGTTTAATAGTAAGAGTGACAAGATGTGCCAAAAGTTTTTTTGTTTGGGTTACCTTATTAAATCCAACATATTTTTGTGTGTGGCCTAACTGTGTGTTACACGACACTTGATATTGACGAAGTTCTCAAATGTCGTATATATATCTGGCTGTCTGTGAAGGGATACTTAATTCTCTCTCTATCTCTGCTAAGAGATTTTAACAAATCTCGAAGAAAGTCTCTGCTGACTTTCAATTGTTTCTTTCACAATTTCTGATGTTTTATATATATATATATATATATATATATATATATATATATATAACAAAATCAAGGAAAAGAAAAGCCAAACAAAGAATGTCAAGTGGCAGCCCAAATTTTCGACCTGTTGCCAGGCCTTCCTCAGGGGCGTGTAATTCTGCGAGACGCCAATTCATGCATCAATTACTAAGCAACACAATACCATGGTTATTTTAGTTACGAATCACAAAGCAAATATTTCAAAAATAAAATTTACATTCAAGCTTAGATCTACTTTCGTTTTGATTGTAATCAAAACAAATGTACACGTGCGAATTCCAAAGTTATTACGTCAAAGGTATACGTATCTTGTAGTGACGTATTCGTCGCTGATGACGTAATTTCAAAGTTCGAACAAAATGGATACTTATTCTTGGGCCGTGAACAGGCAAAAGTATCATTCTGATGTCTCTTCAATTAAATGCGTAAGTACTTTAACACATTTGTTTATGCCAAAGGTTTGCATAAAGATACAACACTTAACCCTTCGGACAGAATACATAAACAATATGTATCTCAACTATATGAATTCGAAGATCAATAGAGAAGATACACTAAGATTTAGACATCTTCATGATCATGAACTTTTGATAACATTCCGACAAAACATTCTTCGACGACAAATTTTTACTCTCTCTCTCTCTCTCTCTCTCTCTCTCTCTCTCTCTCTCTCTCTCTCTCTCTCTCTCTTTCTCTCTATAACTCTCTCTTTCTCTCTATAACTCTCTCTCTCACACACACATATACACACACACACACGAACACACAGACGCACACACACACACACACACACACACACACACTCACACACACACATTGCATGGTCTAAACGAAAGCTGTAATAGAGTGTTTACGGATCAGAATTGAGTCCACTCGGCACCAAAGTTTTTAATTTTGCAATCCAGAAAGACTCTCTTTTCCACCTCTCATCCCGGGTCGAACAAAAGACTCTTTCGATCACAATGCACTCCATATCACCGAGAGAATGGTCAGGCTGGTTGAAGTGCACTGTGAGAAGAGTACCTGTGTTCTTCCCAATGTGTGAGCGGTGGAGATAGAACCTTTCTCTGAGACTGTTTTGAGTCTGCCCCACGTACTGGGCACTGTGGCATTTTTTACACGAAATGAGATAGATAATGTTTTTGGTGTCACAAGAGAAGTGTTCTCTGAGAGTGAAAGTTTCACCTGTTTTACATGAATTGAATGTGGTGGACTCAATCAAGTGTTTTTCACAGATGACACATTTTTTACGCTCACACCTGAAACACCCAGGGTTGTTGTCGTGTTTAGGAGGAAGAACTGTCGGCATTAGGATATTGCGTATGCTCTTACAGTTTCTCTCCCCACAAATGGGCGTTTCAGGCAGAACGTTTTTCATGTGTTCACTCTCGCTGATCAAGCTTTCCTGCAAACCATGCAACCACTGGCCGAGAGGAGGGTTGAGTGGGTTATGATTGATGACGAAAGGGACTCTGTTTGTGGGAGTTTTTTTGCGATATGAAAGAGTCTCCTTTCTGATTTTAGCTGTAGCTTTCCTCCTGCCATCTTTAACAGTCTTTTTGCTGTACCCCCTGGCAAAAAACTGTCTCTCCATCTCATCGCACCTTTGTTGAAATTGCTCCTCTTCTGAGCAGAGTCTTCTGAGTCTCAGAAATTGTGAGTATGGCAAATTTCTTTTTACATGAGCTGGGTGACACGAGTTTTGGCACAGGTAGGCATGGCTGTCGGTAGGTTTAGAGTACAGGTCAGTCTGAAGGTATCCATCCTTCAGACTGACTGAAATGTCTAGAAAGGAGACTCTTTCTAACGATGAGTGGTGAGTGAATTTGATGGTAGGATGAAGGGAGTTGATGTGTTTTAGGAATGTGTCTAGGTCATCATCTGTTCCTGTCCAAAGCATAAAGATGTCATCAATGTATCTTCTCCATAGTTCAGAGTTAACAGGTACTGGACTTTGTTGGAATAGTTTTCTTTCCAGTGCGGCCATGAACAGGTTAGCCACAGATGGTGCCATTGGTGTCCCCATCGCTGTTCCGTGAATCTGTTGGTACACTTCTTCCTCAAATGTGAAGACATTGTTAGTTAGTACGTGATCAGCAACTTTCACAATAGTCTCTGTTGGTGGCCGATCACCCTGTGGTCTGGAATCTAGCTCTTCCTTGATAGCTGTCTTCATGTCCGAGTGAGGAATGTTAGTATACAATCCAACAACATCAACCGTGACTAGTTTAGTGTTTTCCGGAAAGGGTCCGTGCTGGTTATTCCACTGGTCTATAGTGTTCAACATGTCTGTGGTGTCCTGGATGTAGCTAGGGACGCTTTTCACACAATCTTGCAACCAGTGGTCAACCAACTTTGATAGCTTTTCTGTTGGTCCGTTCACACCGCTCACTATTGGCCTACCCGGAGTGTTCGTAAGGGACTTATGAATTTTGGGTAAAGTATAGAAGCGGTGACATTGCACATTGTTTTCATCGGTTACTGCCCAGTCTTTTGTCGTTTTATCAATGTCCCCCTTATCATAGAGGTCTGCAACAATAGCATTAGAAGTTTGAACAATGTGAGAGGTAGTGTCCTTGGTTAGTTTAGTGTAATGGAGAGGGTTGTTCAACTGTGTTTTAGCTTCTTGGATGTATTTTTCGCAGTTCTGCACTACTACTGCTCCTCCTTTGTCTGCTTTGCTAATTCTTATTTCTCTCTCTTTGACCTTTTGTTTCAGTTCTTTCATTGCTGTTCTCTGGTCTTTAGTCATGTTGTCCTTTGTAGGGTTAGGTTTAGAATCTTTGTAGTTCTGAAGTTTACATTGCACACTTTGGCAGTACGTTTCGAGTGTGATGTCTCTACCAGTCTACTATATATATAGTTGTGTTCTTTTATTCTACGTGGCCCGTCTTCACAGCAGCAGACAAAAACTTGTCAAATTGAGTTCGAGGATTTATTCGGCCTAAAAAAAAAATAGGTGTGGTTACGGTAACCCGACCTACCCTATTTTTAGGGGCCGATCCTATAACTTTTTATTACATTTGTCAAACAAAACAACAACAAAAAACAAAAAAACAAAAAAAACGCAATGAAAGCGAAAGCGCCCGTGTCGCACACTTATTTCCCTGTCAAGTAGGTTTAATTTGTACACATTAGAAAAAAAAGTTAAAAAAAAAAAAAAAGTGATTGCCTACCTACCTACCCTATTTTTTTTGGCTATGTTACCGTAACCACACCTATTTTTTTTTTTGGCCTTAAGCATTCCATACATACAACTGCACATCGTAGCCGGCAGAACTCAAAGTAGAAGCCTTTTAACATACAAATCGCGCTGACCTATATATAGTAAATACTCAATCTTGAGAATATTCCAGACCGAACATGATACAACTAAAATTAGATGTACTGTCCATGGACTAGAATAGTGACATTCTCTGTGACGTACATCAAAAATGCCGACGCACTTATCCGAGCGAACGCCACGAACCCACGACTCAAAACAACGTGGTAAACAACTTGTTTTGACAGACTAGAAAGTTCACCTGCATTCTCGTCCAAACAACAAATAAATATAATATCGGTACTTTCCCACAAAGTACAAATAAGTCAACTACATGCAACACACAAAACTGAACCAAAGTTCAGCAACGGCAGCGTTTCCTAAGAGGCGACTAACAGATTCTGTTTCTCCTTTTACCCTTGTTAAGTGTTTCTTGTATAGAATAAAGTCAATGTTTGTAAAGATTTTAGTCAAGCAGTATGTAAGAAATGTTAAGTCCTTTGTACTGGAAACTTGCAATCTCCCAGTAAGGTAATACATTGTATACTACGTTGCAAGCCCCTGGAGCAAATTTTTGATTAGTGCTTTTGTGAACAATTGACAAGTGGCTCTATCCCATCTCCCCCTTTTCTTCAGTGGTGATTACTTTTGCTTTGCCTCTGTTCAACCTTTCTCTAAGTCTAACTGTCTAATTTGACCCAAGTCTTTATCTTTCCTGTCACTCATAAATAAACTGCCATCCTTGCAAACTGCATGTTACTCAGTATTGGCTGTGAAAAATGAATAAAACACAATTGCAATTTAAATATGTTCAAATGAAGTTTTAGGCACAATTGCCCCCCCCCCCCCCCCCCCCCCCACTTTTGCACTGTCACGGTCTCAGTTTGTGTAACAGCATGATGAGTTAACAAGTCTCAGTTTACACAAGCACCGTGGCCCTGAGCTTTGCAAGCGTGATCAATACATTCAGTGTTTCGTACTTATGCAACAGGTAATCCCAACCAATACATCAACACTGTCTTGTGTCACGCAGACAGCTCGAATGCTCTATTCAGCTACCGGTGATCACCGGCCATAAAACAAGGTCACGAGTCAATCCCACTGCGCTATCGATAAACGTAAGGCCGGTAAACTGCCTCCATTTATACCGCAAAACCAGACTAAAAACATCATGTTAGCAAAATCAAACATCCGGTAAAATATCGACTTGCTTAAAACTTTCACACACTGACAGAAAACTTCGAGCCTTACCTGTGAGTGCGCTCTCGTGAAACTGTCGTCTGCAACAAAACACGGAACAGACGTCTGTATGGACGGAGCGCTTTCAAATGATATCGCACTGATCATACACACACAAACGCGTATAATATCTCCTGTGATTTTCACTCGATGACTGACAAGCGTGCACTCAGTTGTTGATTCATAAAGCCGAAGCAACGCTAGACTGCAGAAGTCAACTGGTCTCGGCTACCTGCCTGTTCACTCAAGCAACACTAAACCTAAAAAACTTGACTAAATGTAAAAAAGCAGACGATCGAATTCCTCTGACCGCATGGAAGATCCGATGAAGAGACAACCCGCATAGGCTACTGGTTACTCAACAAAAACACAGTCCTCGCTTGTGTATAGCCTACAGTTCGTCTTGTCCTACAGTTCGAATGTATGGTGACACGCCACAGTTCGCCCACTCACTCAAATATTTGGCTGTCTCCAAGCTCCCCCCTCGGTACATCCTCATTGACGAACATCAGCGCAAAACGTGCTCGCTTGACTTCGAAGTGCGGGAAACGGCGCCCGCATGTTCCGATAGATTCTGTTCACCTATGAAATTATGTGACTATCCACGTGTACTCTTCGGAGGCGCAGTTGTTTGGTTAGTTAGTTAGTTAGTTATAGTTAATTATAGTTATTTAGTTAGTTTACAAGCCGGTAATTTGACATCTAATACAGTAACGTGCTGAAATATTGATTATAGATATAAACGTACCTAATCTGGTTACTGGTGTGTTTTATTTTTATTTTTATCCGTATTACAATATTATTCATTGCATATATTTTAACATTGCTTTTCCACAGTTTTCACAGTTGTTCCACTACCGAGTTTCACAGCTTATCTGGACAAAAATACTAAGATACCGTCATTTCCTTTTCAATACTTTCTTGTCCAATCGCTTGGCAATTATGTCCTCCACATAGAAAGCTAGCAGCAAGAGAGTCAGTTGTGCTACCCGGCAAGAGTGTGTGGGGCTTTAGGTGTAATGAGCCACCTGCACTTACGGCAGAATGACGGAGGTCTTTTCGTTTTTTCTTCCGGACAAAAACAATGCTGCTGCACTCTTTTATTCCTTGGAAAAATACGAAAATGCAGCACACACACACAAAAATAGCAATAATTCGGCAGAAAAAAGTTTTTACTGTATCACCATCAGCAAACAATATGATAGTAATATTTGGCCACATGCGGGTATAACAGTGTCAATTCAATGAAGGAATTGTGTCTGTGAGGATACTGAAACCGGAGTTTATATACATTTATAAAGGTCTGTGTGTAGGCTACTTCATGTGAGGACAGTGTTTCACGAAATAACAAATACACACCCCAACATCGTGGAGTGATTTCTTACTTGTAAAATGTCACTGTGGACAGAGAGGGTGTGAGTGTTCCTGTTTGATATTTGGTCCTCACCTCTGAAATTAATGCGCCTTTGCCAAAACTGATCAGGTAGCCTTGCATGAGCAATGCTTCCAATTTCCTTGCAGCATGCGATTCATCCATCCTACTTATTTTGTTATCACACGCCTTTCCTGCAGCTGCTGTTAGTGAACTTTGCCGTCTCTGCCGCTTCAGCGGTGGGTGTGTAAACATTCACGAGTTTGCCCCACCCATCTCCTCTTCAACCCCCCCCCCCCCCCCGACACACACTGTGACACACACACGACACACACACACGCACACACACACACACACAAACACACACACACACACACACACACACACACACACATAAACACGGCACACACACACATACACACACTGATACGCACATCTGCATCACTTAGCTCCTCCAGTTAACATTTGCAGATGCGCTGACAGGAGTTTTCTGGCCGCTATAGATTAGGGCCTACACTGAGTAGAGAGCAAAATATATGTTCTTCCGTGTTGTACTGCATTTTACTTTGTTTTCTGTACAGATCGATGTGGGCCGGTTCTGATCCAATCATTATAAAGACAATTTCAAGAAATTGCGAATGTTATAATGATCACAATGAGAATCATAATGATGTTTATCGCTGGGATTAGGGCAGTTGTCACCGAGGCTCGACAAAGTACAATCAGGTATTTTTTCAATCTTGTTCCGAGTCCTTTCTATTCGTTTTTGGTTGTTGACAGTTATCAACTGCAAACATGAATCTTTGTGGGATTTTTGTCTTAAACGTTTCGTTAATTTTTCGCAGATTGCGGGTTCTTCTTTTATGTATTTCCAATCTATCATCACCTACATCTTCGTAGAAGAAATAATTCCAGGTGCCTGTGGCAACAAAAAAGTCGGCCGCAAACAAGGTAACTAACGCATGCCATATAATGAGAACAATAGCTCAAAGTCATCTCCCCTTGAAAAATACTTACCTCTCATTTCCGGTTGTTGTCAGATTTCGTTCTCACCGGCAAGAATCGTCTGCTACATTCACAAAATTCACACTAACAATGGCAACGGAAACAGAATGGAGAAGAAGATGGAAATCAAGTCTTGCAGCCTGCCCATGGCATAGCGTAGGCGTAGACGGAGAGAATTTGCTGATCAAAATGAAGTTCTCAGACAAATCTTACGAAGTACTGATCACCGACTTGACTTCATTTTGGCATGAGAGTTTGGAAGAAAAAGACTTGAAGAAAAGAATTGAGGTATATTTTTGATCAGGGCTTCTAAAGTACAAGAAACTAGAATAACATAGAAAACAATAACAAGAATCGATGAGTTGAAATGATTTGCTATGCACGCAAGACGTGCACAAGTTGTAGAAAGAGAAAATGACCGCCCAACAATTACTTTATTTAGACACTCTCTCTTCTTCTTCTTCTTCTTTCTTGATGTGGACTGGGTTCATCCGAACGTCTGTAGTCCAGCGGCGGAGTACTGAGTAATTGGTTACTGGTGGTGGTACTCTCTCTCTCTCTGTCTGTCGCTTTTTATTAATAGTTAAGCCACACCTCGGAAACGGTTTGTAGTAACCAACTTTAATTAATACCTTTAGGAGGTACATAATTTGGGCAACAACTAATAACGATACTGATCGATATGCACAGCCTAGCAGTGACCTAGCTTATAATTAATTTTTTCCTCCTGATTTGACGTCATAGATTTTACTTTGGAATAGGAGGTCAAGAAGAGACATCCTGGTTTGTTTAATAAGTGCCGTTTATCTTTAACACGCACAAAAATCAAAGTGTTCAAATTATTCCAGCTATATTCATTTTCTGTTGGTATATATATATATGATACATGTATCTTAAAATTTATTTATTCATGACAGAAACTCAACCCAAGCATCGAAGCGCCAGTCACCAAATTCCTGGACCAGATCCAACAGAACCTGGAGAAGCCAGAAAAGCACACCAAACTGTCGGTCAACTTCAAGAAGAGTGAGAACGGCGCCGGACAGAAAATGGTCTTCAAGATCACGTCCGTCTTAGCAGGAATGCCCTTTGTCTGGACCTTTCATGCAGACCCCGCTGATGACTCCATGGTATGATGGACAGTTAGTGATTAGAATTTATACTTACCTGTGATTTTATATCAGACTAGAAGTACATGCAGTGAGTCATAAAGTGACTGAATCATTTTTGACTCACATTCGAAGCAAAAGTGAGTCTATGTACTCACCCGAGTCGTCCGTCCCGGCGTCCGTCCGTCCGTCCGTCCGTCCGGAAAACTTTAACGTTGGATTTTCTTGGACACTATTAAGTCTATCAACACCTGATGTGGCCTGATGGTGTATGGTTACAAGATCTCAAAAAACATGTGCGGCAACTTGACCTCACTTCAAGTTCAAGGTCACAGGGGCCGTAATTGTTGTCTTAAAAACGACCATTTTTCACATTTTCGCATTTTCTCTGAAGTTTTTTAGATTTAATACCTCACCTATATATGATATATAGGGCAAAGTAAGCCCCATCTTTTGATACCAGTTTGGTTTACCTTGCTTCAAGGTCAAGGTCACAGGAGCTCTTCAAAGTTGGATTGTATACATATTTTGAAGTGACCTTGACCCTGAACTATGGAAGATAACTGTTTCAAACTTAAAAATTATGTGGGGCACATGTTATGCTTTCATCATGAGACACATTTGGTCACATATGATCAAGGTCAAGGTCACTTTGACCCTTATGAAATGTGACCAAAATAAGGTAGTGAACCACTAAAAGTGACCATATCTCATGGTAGAAAGAGCCAATAAGCACCATTGTACTTCCTATGTCTTCAATTAACAGCTTTGTGTTGCATGACCTTGGATGACCTTGGGTCAAGGTCACATGTATTTTGGTAGGAAAAATGTGTAAAGCAGTTCTTAGTGTATGATGTCATTGCTAGGTTTAGTTATTTGACCTTGACCCTGAAGGTCAAGGTCATGTAAAGGTCAAGGTCAAGCATGTGAGTTGTATGGGCTTTGCCCTTCTTGTTTCATCTTCTTCTCCTCGATTTTCTTTCATGGGCTAAAACTCGCATTGATTGTACAATCATGTTTTTTGAAAGACTCAGTTTTTACGTCAATGATGGTTTTTACCCTGCCATTACACTCTGATTTCAGGGAGAGTTTATCATTTTAAAGCGATACTGTATCAGTGTATGCCTGTACAAGTATTTCCTTGCCCCTTCTGCAGTTTGTTTTTGTTTTAGCATGAAATATTTCCTTCTAGTTTCCTCAGCCATTTTCGATCTTTTTATCTCTTTTTTTGTATGTTGGTCATTCGTACATGTATTTGTTAAGCTGATTGGTAGGTTGACTGGAGGAACGGAGGGAGGGGTCTGTTATTTTGTGAGTGCTAGATATCTGCTTTACAGTATGTTTGAAGGGGGGGGGGGAGGGGGGGGGGGGGGGAGAAAGTGTTTTCAGTTGGGTGTGTCTGTGTGTCTGTGTGCCTGCATACATGCGTGCGTGTGTGATAATTTAAGTTGCTGTTTCATAAATTTAGCTGTGATGGAGTTTGAACCCACGATTTTCATCACAGAAAGAAGATCTCTCCAACTAGAACGGTCTCTCACCATTCTACTTCACAGGCCAGAGACCACCTGACAGTGCCTCTCCTTGCCATGGTATCAGAGTTGTTCCGACGACAACAAGAACTCTGCAAAATCGTCACCGCAAAAGACAAGGAAATCGACGACTACAAATCTCAGGGTGTCAGAACATCTAGAAGTGAGTCAATTATATTATAGATATTTAGGAAGAACTGGGGCGGGGATGTAGCTCAGTCGGTAGCGCGCTGGAGTTCGTCCCCACGTTCAGCGAGAGATTTATTTCTCAGAGTCAACTTTGTGTGCAGACTCTCCTCGGTGTCCGAACACCCCCGTGTGTACACGCAAGCACAAGACCAAGTGCGCACGAAAAAGATCCTGTAATCCATGTCAGAGTTTGCTGGGTTATAGAAACACGAAAATACCCAGCATGCTTCCTCCGAAAGCGGCGTATGGCTGCCTAAATGGCGGGGTAAAAACAGTCATACACGTAAAAGCCGTGGGAGTTTCAGCCCATGAACGAACAAACAAAAGGAAGAACTAAAAAATTCTGAGAAGATCAGGTGTTGAAAGGGAGGGATGGAGTCTTAAAATGGGGGTCAAGTTCCAGAGGTCATGAACAGAACGTCTGAGAAAACAGGGTCTTCAAAGGAAGGGAGTATTATTTGGGGGGTCTCACAGGCGAAGTTCGGGAGGAATTTTTCTGCGAGTACGAAGATTTGATTAATGACCTCCAGACGCGCAACTGACACTCACATCCTCTATCCAACAAGTGTCTGGAACTGTTAAGATAAGCAGTAGTATGGTGGTATCTCTGATTACTGGACCGAGAAAAAAGGGGAAGTCACTGTTTCATTCACTTTCGTGTCTTCGTGTGAAATTGGAGACGGCCTGTAAATTAGCCTGTGGGCATAGGGAAGCTGGGTGTTGATAACTAATGATAACAGACTTGGAGGAACGAGTGGCTGTAGCACATAGCAGACATTCTTTCAAAACTGCGGCTTTAAACGGGGATTCCACAGTAGTTATCACTCATCCAAGTTAAACTAGATACTTAGTTACATGGAAGTCCTGTTCATTTTCATTATTTTATTAGGAAAAAGTTTCATGTGGTACCTGTTCGGGTAAAAGATGAAACATTATGAATTAAGATGTTACATGTTTAAAGTAAATGAAAAATAGATGTGTATATATGTATATGTAGTCTGATTGTATGATATATTTGTGGTGATATAATTTGATTTTAGATTATTCTATACGTTCCATGTTTGCTCGTTCTTTTGTTTTGGACTGGGATTTTGTAGCAACGTTGTTCTGTAAAAAGTGGTGCAGACTTCAATGTGGATTCGATCTTTACATTGAATTTTGTCCTTTGTTTCAGAGCATATTGAAACAGCAAAATTTGACGGCATTGCATTCAAGAACAGCATGGTGACATCCAAGGTTTGCAAATATTGTCTTTATTTGTATTGATAATAATTAGAAGCATAGTGTCTGAGTAGTGAAGTAAGTTATGACACAAAAATAATATGTTGATTGGTCATTGTTCTGCATGTGATGTGTGTAGAAAATATCATGAAGGTTGTAGAGCACTGGACTTGTGATCGGAAGGTCGCAGGTTCGAATTCGGGCCGGGACGGACACGGGTCAACTTTATGTGCAGACCCAGAGACGGAAGCTATGTCCCACCCCCGTGTCATCACAATGGCACGTAAAAGACCTTGGTCATTCTGCCATAAGTGCAGGTGGCTGAATACACCTAAACACGCAGACACCTGGGTAGCGCGACTCCGTTGCTGCTAGCTTTCCACTGGGAGGAAGCGACCCGAATTTCCCAGCGATGGGACAATAAAGTAATGAAAATGAAAATGAAAATGAAATATATATATATATGTGTTTAATGTGATCGACAAGAAGAAGAAGTAATATATGTTGGACTCTCTTGCCCCCGTTTCTTCATACCTGAAAACATGTGCACGTACACATATGCACACCAACACACACACACACACACGCATCTGTACCTCCTTGCATTTAGCAATAATTGTACACACATGAATTGTGCACAGCATATAAAAATAGCATCTTACCCCCCCAACCTAATTTTTTCAGATTTTTTGATGTCTTGAAAGGGGGGTTCCACTATAATTCCACTGTAGGGCAGGGAAATAGCTCAGTCGGTAGCGGCGCTGGCTTCAAACACCAGTTGTCGCTATCGGCGTGGGTTCGATCCCCACGTTCGGTGAGGGATTTATTTCCCAGAGTCAACTTTGTGCAGATTTTCCTCGGTGTCTGAACACCCCCGTGTGCACGCATGTACACGTTAAAGAACCCAAGTTCACACCGAAAGTCTCGGGGCTTGGAAACACAAATACACGCATGCAGGTAAAAAGAAGAACACAATGGGCAGGGCCGTACTCAACGGCAGCTCCTCCCAGGGAGAAAGCAGCCTAGATTTCCATGAGGGTAACCTCACAGGACTATATAAAATCTAATCTAATCTAATCTTATTGCATTCATTCATGTCTATCGTTCTCCAGGGGTTTGAAGATCAAGTCAAGAAACTTGAGACGGCAACATTTGATGGCGAGGGACAGGAACTGTACCGGCAGATTGTCACAAAGCATGCCTGGCTTTCACACAAAGCTGGGGGAGGTATGACACTGTTTCTTGTATGATGGAGAAGACGAAATAACTCTGTGTGAGTTTTGAAGGGCTGTGGTAGAGTTGTTGCCACCTGAAGCTGAGGCAAGCCAACGTATGTGGAGGCACAGTGAACCATAAGTAATATCTAATGTGCATGGTTTTGGGAGAGAAAAAAAGCATTGTATTCTTCTTTCAACAACATAGAACATTTTCACTGCGATGCCATGATTGCCTGGATTAACTGGTCATGCAGTGCTAACAAGAATTTGCTTACGAGCATCCAGGGGGTGAAAGTCTTCCGAAGCCCATGAGAAAATTGACAGAGTTATTTCCAAACATTACCCAGGCCTGAAAGTGGCGTAGAAACATGTAACTGGCGAGTAGAAATGTTCATCTACTCGCCAAATGCGAGAAGTTGCCGAAACAACTCGCCAAATGTGAGTAAAGTTGCTGAAACAAATTGTTGGTTTGGCGAGTTAAGTTTGCTCTCTGGCTAGTACATTTTCAGAATCACTATAGCCAAAGGCGAGTACACCATTTGTTGGACTTTCAGCGCTGTTACCTTTATTGGGCAGAAGATGAGAAATTAGAGGTCAGAACAATTTTGAAAAGCCTTGGAGCAATGAGCATGGAATTAAGGAAGGGGAGGGAAGGAGAAGGGAGATTCTCAGTTGTACTGCAGGCTTTAATTAAATATTTGCCTTTTTTTTGTGTATATAAAACTTTGTTTCAATATCAGATAAGCAAGGGATGTAATTTTGTGCGATTCAGTTTTGGTTCCCTGCTGTAACTAAGCAGTGACTTCCCTTTGAATGCTGAGTGCATTTGTGTGTGTGTGGTTGGATGTGAGAGAGACACATGAGAGAGAAAGCGTGTGTGATAAAAATGTTTTTTTCCCGTTTAACGGTAATTTCAAATTGCTTGTCATCTTGAAATATCTCTTTGTTTTTATATTTAGTCAAGTTTTGACTAAATATTTTAACATCGAGGGGGAATCGAAACGAGGGTCGTGGTGTATGTGCGTGCGTGTGTGTGTGTGTTTGTGCGTGTGTGTGTGTGTGTGTGTAGAGCGATTCAGACTAAACTACTGGACCGATCTTTATGAAATTTGACATGAGAGTTCCTGGGTATGAAATCCCCGAACGTTTTTTTCATTTTTTTGATAAATGTCTTTGATGACGTCATATCCGACTTTTCGTGAAAGTTGAGGCGGCACTGTCACGCCCTCATTTTTCAACCAAATTGGTTGAAATTTTGGTCAAGTACTCTTCGACAAAGCCCGGGGTTCGGTATTGCATTTCAGCTTGGTGGCTTAAAAATTAATTAATGACTTTGGTCATTAAAAATCTGAAAATTGTAAAAATAAATAAAAATTTATAAAACGATCCAAATTTACGTTTATCTTATTCTCCATCATTTGCTGATTCCAAAAACATATAAATATGTTATATTCGGATTAAAAACAAGCTCTGAAAATTAAATATATAAAAATTATTATCCAAATTTTTTTTTCGAAATCAATTTAAAAACACTTTCATCTTATTCCTTGTCGGTTCCTGATTCCAAAAATATATAGATATGATATGTTTGGATTAAAAACACGCTCAGAAAGTTAAAACGAAGAGAGGTACAGAAAAGCGTGCTATGCAGCATAGCGTAACCACTACCCCGCTCTTCTTGTCAATTTCACTGCCTATGCCGTGAGCGGTGGACCACGAGTATACGGCCTTGCTGCGTTGCATTGCGTTCAGTTTCATTCTGTGAGTTCGACAGCTACTTGACTAAATATGGTATTTTCGCCTTACGCGACTTGTTATTTAATCCCCCAAGATGGAGAGGAGGAAGACATGTCAGACGAGGAAAGCATTCCGATGTCTGGCCAGGGAGCAGCGTCCACCAAACAGTCGTGGGCCAATCGGCTGCCGCCTTCCTTTGGGGCTACAAAGGGAGGATCACCCGCCAAAACTCCGACTGCAAGTCCTACCAAAAGTCCCGCCAAAAGTCCGGCTAAGAGTCCTGGGTCCGCCAGTTCTTCTTCTGACAACGCCAGTCCTTTGAAGGTTTGAAATTTAATTCCTTTATTTTCTCGTCTTTTTCTCTTCTTGCCTTTTCTTGCTTTCTCTTTTTATCTGTGGTGAGGGTGAGATGTAAAAAGGCAGATCATTCACTCAGGGTTCGTACAGAGTCCTTGAACCCTGGAAAACTCCTTGAAAATTGGAAAACCTTTTCCAGGCCTTGAAAAGTGCTTGAAAATAGAGTTTTGTTAAATAGTCATTGAAAAGTACTTGATTTTTCCAAATTGTTGCCGATACATTTCGTCAGCAGCTTGTCTTATTTAAAAAAAAAATGCAACCCCCTTTGTTTTCGTCAAATACAGTACACACATTTTGGGAGAATAAAAGATCGAGTGAAAACGAAAGCAGACGAACTAACTATTACTAGTCACCCGTAGTTGCTTCCCTTCCCGGAAGTTGGTAAGGGAAACAACTACGGAATGACTTGGTGCTTTGCATTAATTTGGGGAAAATCATGTCCTTGAAAAGCATTTATTTGGTCCTGGAAATGTCCTTGAAAACTCCTTGAATTGTATCAGCTCTGCCCTGCAGGAACCCTGTTCACTGCTTATTCTGTTACCCTCATTAAATAAAGAATGATCTTATCTCTCTCTTTTACTTACTTTTTTACATTTAGTCAAGTTTTGACTAAATGTTTTAACATAGAGGGGGAATCGAAACGAGCGTCGTGGTGTATGTGTGTATGTGTGTGTGTGCGTGCGTGTAGAGCGATTCAGACCAAACTACTGGACCGATCTTTATGAAATTGTACATGAGAGTTCCTGGGATTGATATCCCCGGACATTTTTCATTTTTTTGATAGTCTTTGATGACATCATATCCGGCTTTTCGTGAAAGTTGAGGCGGCACTGTCACGCCCTTATTTTTCAACCAAATTGGTTGAAATTTTGGTCAAGTAATCTTCGACGAAGCCCGGACTTCGGTATTGCATTTCAGCTTGGAGGCTTAAAAATTAATTAATGACTTTGGTCATTAAAAATCTGAAAATTGTAAAAAAAAAAAAGTTTTATAAAACGATCCAAATTTACGTTCATCTTATTCTCCATCATTTGCTGATTCCAAAAACATATAAATATGTTATATTTGGATTAAAAACAAGCTCTGAAAATTAAAAATATAAAAATTATTATCAAAATTAAGGGGAGGCACTGGTGTTAAAAGTGATTTTTTTTGTTTCATAACTCTTGGGTCAACAATTGTTTTAGAATTTAAGTACTCAGTCTATCTCCTGAGAAAATGGAAAAAAAATAAAAATTGGACCATCGGTTGCCATGGTAGCAATCCAAGATGGCCACCAAACTGCCCCCTTTTAAAACCCTAAGGCTTTTTTAAAACTGCATGAAATTTAGTTTTGATGCTTGTTATTTATACTTCAGCACAATGCCGAGAAACTGATTGAGGCTTTTTTTTGATATTTCAAGTCATTTAAAAAATATCAATGATGAAAGTGAGTGATGTTGAATTTCATGAAAAAACGCCCCCAAAAAGGGTATAACTTCTCAAGAAATTTTTTTTTCAACAAATCCCTCAATCAGTTTCTGCAAAATAACACACTCAAGATGTACGCAAAGTTTCAACAACGCAAGTTTATTAGAAAAAAAGCCTTAGGCTTTTGAAGTGACAAAAAAGTAGTTTTGAGAAAATGCACAAAACATGAAGAAAATGATTTTTTTTCACACAAACGTTTACGAAACATGTAACAAAACAACACTGACATAACAACAAGTCTTGCTGAGTTCCACAAGAAAAACGGAAACTAAATTCAACAAAATGTTAAAAAAAACAGCCAGTGTTCTGCAAGCACCAAGGAACCTGTTCCAAGGTCACAATGATCAACTCTCATCCGTTATGTGCACGCTGCATAAATTATGCCCATCCATAATTCCCAAATTGTTACCAGTGAAGCCTCTTATCTTGGACCTCTTTTGGACTTGCTTTGATTTATCAGGGAAATTTATAACAGTGTCCTTTACTTTTTATACTACGATATTAGGGTTGACTTCTGTGAATTGCCATGCAGTGCCATGGGTACTTTGGAAGCTCCTCTCCAGCTTCCACCTCACCATCTGTAGAGAACATAAAAATTAATAATATGATATGTCTATTACAAACTCAATAGGGCTATTCACATTTTCCCAACAATGACACCCCCCCCCCCTCCTACACACACATTTGAAAAACAGGTATTGTAATATGTGATAACACGTTATTTCGGCGCATGCTTATGTCAGTGCTAATAGTCAAGCAGTGAACAAAAAGATGTTGAAAAATCATGTGAACGGTGCTAAGGCAGTGCTGGTCTGGTCTACAGCTATTGCACATACTTCATGCGAGCGGCCCTCGCTTCGCATCTCTGTATGTATGTCTCTGACTGCATGCAGAAACCATATGGTCTGCATGGGAAGTATGACCACAAGCAATGTTCACTCACTGGTCCATGTGAATGCATGTTTGTTTGTGCCACAAGAAAACTTTGATCACAGGAGGAAGCTATAAGTAATATGCTCAAGAAAATAAATGAGGAAAGAACAGATGTTTTGCCCCAACAGGACAAACCTTGTGACAACCAAGCTTCACAGTAGCCGCACATTACTGACTTTGCATCCTATTCAGTTTCTTTGCATCAGGGTGTTGTTAGTAAGATTCTCTTCTTCAGCAGTCACACACAGTCACACACATGAACACACAGAGCCAGAGCCGCAAACATAACCAAACACATGTATAAACTTCTACATTTCTGTCAAAAAAAGAAGAAAAAATGCATACCTACTCCAGCTTTATCAGCTGCTTGGAATCTTTACTGCTCTGCTTGGGCTAGTATTCAGCTGCAGCAGATTTCCCAGGAGATGCATGGTGTTGGCTGAACAAAGTCATTTTTGTATTGATTGTTCTTTTTTTAAGCAGTTTATTTGCTTTTTTCCCGAAAAAAGATATAGGGTCTGCCTTTTCGTTGCCATAAATGGCGAACTCCGTGTTGTCCTTACTGCCGTACACATTCCGCTCCGCAACTCTAAAATAAGTCGTGGTTCAAAACACACATGGAAACGTGCTTCAAACGTACACCACCGATGGTGATTTCTTGCTCCAACCCAGCTGTTGCAAGGGAAGCAGCATAGTTTCCAGCCAATTTTCATTCTGGACGAAGTTGAATGCACAAACTTGATCTTCCGATTCGTTCGTAGCAATAGCAGACGACACTATCGACTCGCACTTTCTTTTTAAACTTCTGTCACGCCAGCCTCTGCAACTGATCTGATTTTACCCAATAATCATCCTTTGCGTGTCTAGCACTGAAATCGGGGTAAAACGTGTGATAAACTGAAGATTCCACAAAGATATCCAAGGAAAATCGCAGCTGTAGATGTTTCACATCGCCTTTGCCAAGATCTGGCGGAAATTGAAGAATATTGCATTCTGGGAAGGCCGAATCGAACCGAACGAGACCGAGCATAAACGAAGTTTAATATCCGCGATTCGATTGGTCAGTAGCGAAAATTGTTCATACGGAATTTCCCGGAATCTTCATCGGTTCTCTTCGGCTCTTTGGAATGTCTTCTTGTTGCTGTTACTAACGGCGCGAAACCAGTAAACGGAAATTCCCGTTGTCCGCGGTATGAACTGATCCTAGCAAAGAAAAGACAACTCATTCCAGTCATGCAAACGTGACTACCGTTCACGATTTGTTTGACTCACAGTCACCACTCAAACATACGCATTTTTTTGCTGTTTTGTGTGTTTTCAATACACAATTGCATACACATACATTGTTCATTTAGCCGTTTTGACCGTTTATGATTAATTCTGATCTAAAATCAGTACATCAGAGTAACCAGAAGAGGTTCAAAATCCAGAATCAGAAAGAAAACGGAAATGACCAGGGAACTAAAAAATCTCTTTTTTCACTGTGGTGTCTGCCCTTAAATTGTCCAAATCAATTTAAAAACACTTTCATCTTATTCCTTGTCGGTTCCTGATTCCAAAAACATATAGATATGCTATGTTTGGATTAAAAACACGCTCAGAAAGTTAAAACGAAGAGAGGTACAGAAAAGCGTGCTATCCTTCTCAGCGCAACTACTACCCCGCTCTTCTTGTCAATTTCACTGCCTTTGCCGTGAGCGGTGGACTGACGATGCTACAAGTATACGGTCTTGCTGCGTTGCATTGCGTTCAGTTTCATTCTGTGAGTTCGACAGCTACTTGACTAAATGTTGTATTTTCGCCTTACGCGACTTGTTATTTCTTTCATTTTTGTTTAAAACCTATTGCTGATGTAAAATCACTAGGAGTGTATGGTTGAACAAAAAGATCGATACAAGTGATACGGTAGGATTTTGTGATATCCTCAATTTTCTTGTTCTTCATTTTCTTCCTCCGAGTTTGACTGGATATGCTTCGCAGCCGTCGACCAAGGCATACCCCAAAACTATTTTCTGTACTTTTTGTAATCAAATGTATGTTCTTTTCTTTCTTTTTTTCTTTATTTGGTGTTTAACGTCGTTTTCAACCGTTCAAGGTTATATCGCGACGGGGAAAGGGGGGAGATGGGATAGAGCCACTTGTTAATTGTTTCTTGTTCACAAAAGCACTAATAAAAAAATTGCTCCAGGGGCTTGCAACATAGTACAATATATGACCTTACTGGGAGAATGCAAGTTTCCAGTACAAAGGACTTAACATTTCTTACATACTGCTTGACTAAAATCTTTACAAACATTGACTATATTCTATACAAGAAATACTTAACAAGGGTAAAAGGAAAAACAGAATCTGTTAGTCGCCTCTTACGACATGCTGGGGAGCATCGTGTAAATTCTTCCCCCTAACCCGCGGGGGGATCAAATGTATGTCCTTTTGACGTACTCCTTTGTTTTGATTCAGCAGTTCTGTCTTTATGTATCTCAGGACACAGAGAAGCTGCGACGAGAGGCATTGGAACGAAAGCTGGAGCAAGAGGAGATGAAGAAACAAGAGAAGAAGAAGAAAAAGAAGCTAGCCCTGTGATCAAGTTTGCTAAAGTTAATAGGTTAAATTATATTACTACCTGTGTACGCATACTATCTTTGTGTACATGTATCAATGTTTCCTACCTAGATATGTGACTATGTATTTAAATGGATGAAATTACATGTAATTACAAACGCCTGCACCCTGATAAATTGATATGCATATGTTGGCAAATGTATTAGTGTGCATGTATGAATGTATTTGCGTGCGTGTATGAGCAGGCTTGCATTGTGTGATTGCATTGAAAATTCCTGAACAGGGATTTGATACGTGTGTGTGTGTGTGTGTGTGTGTGTTTTTTCATGTGCCTGTACAAGCATGTACCCACTGTGTGTGTGTGTGTGTGTGTGTGTGTGTGTGTGTGTGTGTGTGTGTGTGTGTGTGTGAGAGAGAGCGAGAGAGAGTTTGTATGTGTGTTCATGAGATCGAGTGTTTTCATGAGCCTGCACAATCATGCATGCACTATGTGTGTGTGTGTGTGAGACAGACATGCAGACAGACAAACAGACAGACAAAGAGATAGACTGAGAAAGTGTTTGTATGTGTGTTACTGCGAGTGCAGTTCATCTATTTGTTAGTGGCCTTAATAAGGTACTTCACAATCTTAGCGATTCTGTTGTTGATTAAATTGAATATCTGCTATACTGTTTTGCGTTTCACAGCACAAAAGAGAAAAACAAATTACATGTGAAGCAAAAGGCATGCACTAATCCAACTTGTTTGATTCTGTTGTTGTTGTTGTTGCTTGTTTTGAATATTATGAATTGATGATATTGTCTGCCACTTCACTTTACTTTAATGTCTCCAAGAGCACATTCATAAGTTAAACTTGATGTGCGCCTTTGCTGTGTATAAGATTCCATGGCTATGTAAATCACGAATGTGAATAAAACTTTTATTACTTAAAACTATATAAGTGTTTAACCCAAAGCAAAAGGCAGCATATTATAAATGCTTTGGTGCACTTTGGCATTTTGTTGGTAGAGTTTAAACATAGAATGATGAGAGCTTATTGTGTTGTGATTCCCATTATGCAAGGGAAATAGATCAATTTGCCATTATTACTATTTTTCATGTACACTTCTTTGTGGACCAATAAATGTCATGTTTAACCCAAAGCTCATGTGTGGAGGCATTTATATCACAGTCAAATTGTGTGAATGTTTGTTTGTTTTTATCTGGTACATTGTATGTGTTTTGGCTAACAACATTATTTGATTACTCAGCAGAGCTGATCATAATTAGATTCAAGCAGTGTTGACTGATTTTTACTTTCTGACAAAACTTATAGATACGGAGAAGCATTTCATATCGTTTCTTTTCATTTATTTTGATAATATGAAAAGTGATGTCAAATTCAAGAATCATGCAAAATATTGATCTAAACACACTCGTAAACTTCATGTGAACACTTGTATCAATTTTAACAAAATGAGGTTAACATGATTTTCTTGTTGTTAGCAGTAAACATAAATCAGAAGACATCTACTCATTGTAATGAAAGAATATCAACAAGTCAGTTTGAAGATCTATACATACAAAAACCAAAATGTGCGCATAAAACATAACGACCCGGACGACTTTTGTTCATGGTTTTGCAAGATTATCAGTTCAGGCCATCTGAACAAAACAAACCATATATTGACATTATAAAAACAGAACATAGAGTGTGAGCATGAAACAAAACAACCCATAAGACTTTCCATCATGGTTTTGTAAGAACGTCAATTCAGGCCATGAAAACAAAACAAAATCTATATCGACAAGTCAGTTTGTAAAAACAAAACAGAAAGTGTGAGCATTAACATAACAACCCGGATGACTTTCCATCATGTTTTTGCAGGAATATCAATTTAGACCATGAAAACGAACAAATCCCTATTGAAAATCCATTTCCTTGACAGCAATTAATATATCACAATAAATGCATATTTACAGATTCGTCACAAAACCATGATTTGAAGGTATAAAAAAACAATTGACAAAACGTGTCATTCTGTGCATAATTAAACAATCCAATAGAATACCTTTCTTGCTTTTTAAATTCTAAATTTTGGAACGTTGGCAGTCTTTTTGTTTTTGGACTGCATGATTTGAAGGTAAATTCCGTCTTGTGTTAGCAACCATTGTCTGTCTCAGCCTGACATATCCACCGCCCAGGACCTCACTCATGCATCCTGTGATAAAGGCTTTTTCACATAGACAAACAGTGGAACCCTCCTTTTAAGGGCTCTACAAATCTGAGAAAGTTTTTAAAAGGAGGGAGTCTTAAAAAGGGGTATAAATTAACAGAGGTTATAACCAGAAAATCTGAATAAAAACCAGGATTTAAAAGGGAGTCTTAAATCGGGACATCTTAAAGGAGGGGTTCCACTGTGTAGCACAAGTCAACAGTGTGGCACCATTCTGTACAGAGGGGTTCCACTGTCAGTGTAGCACAAGTCAACAGTGTGGCACCATTCTGTACAGAGGGGTTCCACTGTGTAGCACAAGTCAACAGTGTGGCAACATTCTGTACAGAGGGGTTCCACTGTGTAGCACAAGTCAACAGTGTGGCACCATTCTGTGCAGAGGGGTTCCACTGTGTAGCACAAGTCAACAGTGTGGCACCATTCTGTACAGAGGGGTTCCACTGTGTAGCACAAGTCAACAGTGTGGCAACATTCTGTACAGAGGGGTTCCACTGTCAGTGTAGCACAAGTCAACAGTGTGGCACCATTCTGTACAGAGGGGTTCCACTGTCAGTGTAGCACAAGTCAACAGTGTGGCACCATTCTGTACAGAGGGATTCCACTGTCAGTGTAGCACAAGTCAACAGTGTGGCACCATTCTGTGCAGAGGGGTTCCACTGTGTAGCACAAGTCAACAGTGTGGCACCATTCTGTGCAGAGTGAATTTTTGTTTTTGCCAAATTTAAATCCACAGAATGACACTGGTGTCATATAAGAAATTAATTCAACAGCAAAAAACAACAAAACAAAAAGGCTCGCTATGCAAATCGAGCAGCTCAGGGCTTTTGTATGTGTTTCGGCTAAAAGATGCTCTTCTCACAAAGCCTCAGGGCAGACCTGAGGTTATGTACATGTCACTTTCGCGAGAAAGATGGTATCTTTAGGAAGGAAGACGTCATTTTCACTGGGTATTTTTTCTCTTGGATGAGTCTCTGTTGACATTAAACCATTGTAATACAAATTATCAAACTTAACAGTGTATCTTGGAAAACAAACTGAAAGACAAAATCATCATCCCATTCAATGAAAGTAAAGCAATTTTTTTGTGCAAAAAAACGGGACCAAAAGATAAGTTCTGATAATGAAGTGAATGAGTCTCTGTTGAAATGACTATTGTAATGCAAATGATCAAACTCAACAGTGTATCTTGAAAACATAACAAAACAAAGCTAAAGTCTTTCCATTCAATTAAAGTAAGGCATTTTTTGTTAACGAAAACCAGATGAAAGTATTAGCTCTTACAATGAAAATTCAGATTAGACAGCGATTGATAAGAAATGTACATACTATTTGCATAGCTTGTTGTCTGTTAGCATGCCATTGCATCATTCATCAATAAAGTTACCCGCAACAGCTAAGAAAAACAAGTCGCGTAAGGCGAAAATACAACATTTAGTCAAGTAGCTGTCGAACTCACAGAATGAAACTGAACGCAATGCCATTTTTCAGCAAGACCGTATACTCGTAGCATCGTCAGTCCACCGCTCATGGCAAAGGCAGTGAAATTGACAAGAAGAGCGGGGTAGCAGTTGCGCTAAGAAGGATAGCACGCTTTTCTGTACCTCTCTTTGTTTTAACTTTCTGAGCGTGTTTTTAATCCAAACATATCACATCTATATGTTTTTGGAATCAGGAACCCACAAGGAATAAGATGAAATTGTTTTTAAATCGATTTCGGAAATTTTATTTTAATAATAATTTTTATATTCCCAGCGAAGCTGGAGGTATCCCGTGAACGCTATACTGTAATTGATTTGAGAAATGTGCATACCGAATAATACATGATAAAGAAGGATTCTTTGTGCCCGAAAATGGGCCACAGTTGGAGATGGAAGTTCACCAAAAATTGGGACCATACTAACAAAAATACGGTGGGTAAAATTGGCGCCCCCATTTTTTTAGCAAACGCCACCCAAGGCCGCTTTGGACGGGTAGAAATTCCGTAGTTTCCAAGTCTATGGATAAAGCTCGCGTAAGAAGAATACGTCACGGTCGAAAGTCTTTGACGTCAATTAATGCATCATGACGTCATGCCTCCCTGTAGTCTTTCTCTCTCGCGCGGTGTGTGTGTTTGTGTTCATTTTGTGTACATGTGTTAGTGTTACTGTTTGTATGTGTGTGTGTGTGTGTGTGTGTGTGTGTGTGTGTGTGTATTTGTGTGTGTGTGTGTGTGCGCACGCGTGCATGCGTCTGTACTCGTGTGTGTGTGTGAGTGTGTGTGTGGTATGTGTGTGTGTGTGTGTGTGTGTGTATTTGTGTGTGTGTATGTGTGTGTGTGTGTGTGCGCACGCGTGCATGAGTCTGTACTCGTGTGTGTGTGTGAGTGTGTGTGTGTGTGTGTGTGTGTATTTGTGTGTGTGTGTGTGTGCGCACGCGTGCAT